>NW_022631132.1:600000-992500 GCF_010015895.1 Lontra canadensis | reverse complement strand
TTATTTTCTTATACTTACTTTTTCAAGGTAATATTGTTTCAAATAAATTAGTTTGGAGTGTCCTCTTCTATTTTTGAAAGAGTTTATAAAGGATGATTTTTTTAATGTCCAGTTTTTGATAAAAAATTATGGAGGACAAGGGGAGTTAGAGAGGAGAAGGGAGTTGAGGGAAATTGGAAGGGGAGGTGAACCATGAGAGACTATGGACTCTGAAAAGCAATCTGAGGGTTTTGAAGGGGCGGGGGGTGGGAGGTTGGGGGAACCAGGTGGTGGGTATTGGAGAGGGCACGGATTGCATGGAGCACTGGGTGTGGTGCAAAAACAATGAGTACTGTTACACTGAAAATAAATTTAAAAAATTAAAAAAAAATTACAAGGCATACAAAGAAGAAATTATGGCTTACTAAAAAGAAAAAAAAATTAAGAGGGAGCATAGATATAGAACTTCCTAAACAAGTACTTTAAATCAAAAGTCTTAAATATGTCACTTTAAACGATGGATAAATATCTAACAATGGATAAATATCTAGAATGAAGATCAGTAAGGAAGTAGAGGATGAACAACATTATAAACTAACTATGTATCTATAGAACACACACCTATCAAAAACAGAATACACATTCTTTTCAAGGGTACATGGAACATTTTATATGATAGAGCACATATTGGGCCATAAAACCAGGCTCAAAAGTTTTTAAAGCTTGAAATCTTACAAAGTACCTTCTCTGGAAACAATGGAATAAAGCTAGAAATCAATAACAGATGGAAGACTAGAAAATTCCCAAATACATATAAATGAAACTATGGACTCTGAGAAACAAACTGAGGGTTTTGGAAGGGGGGGGTGGATGAGCTTGGTGGTGGGTATTAAGGAGGGCACATATTGCATGGAGCCCTGGGTGTGGTTCCTAAACCATGAATCTTGGAACAGTGAAAAAATAAAATAAAAAGAAGAAATAACACACTCTTCATCAATTGGTCAAAGAAAAAATCAAAACAGGAATTAGAAAATACTTTGAGATAAATGAATATAATATACCATGTACCATATATGACATGCCAAAACTTATAAGCAGTCTTGGAAGAAAATGTTTAACTGTAAATGCCTACATTAAAAAGAAGGAGATCAAAAAACTTAACTTTTCACTTTAATAGACTAAAAAAGTAAGTGCAAATTAAACAGAAGTTGGCAGAAGGAAATAATAAGTATTTTTTATTAACATATAATGTATTATTTGCTTCAGGAGTATAGGTCTGTGAATCATCAGTCTTACACAATTCACAGCACCCACCATAGCACATACCCTCCCCAATGTCCATCAACCAGTCACCCTATCCTCCCACATCCCACCCCCAACCCCCGGCAATCCTCAGTTTGTTTCCTGAGATTAAGAGTCTCTTATGGTTTGTCTCCCTCCGTGGTCCCATCTTGTTTCATTTTTTCCCTCCCTACCCCCCATGACCCTCCTCCCTGCCTCTTTCATATGATAATTGTCTTTCTCTGATTGACTTATTTCACTTAGTGTAATACCCTCTAGTTCCATCCACATCATGGCAAATGGCAAGATTTCAGATTTTTTTGATGGTTGCATAATATATATACACACACACATATATATAATCATATCTTCTCTACCCATTCATCTGTTGATGGACATCTAGGTTCTTTCCATAGTTTGGCTATTGTGGACATTGCTGCTATAAATATTTGGATGCACATACACCTTCAGATGTGTATCTTTAAGTAGTAATACCCAGTAGTGTGATTGCTGGGTCATACGGTAGCTATATTTTCAACTTTTCAACATACTGTTTTCTAGAGAGTCTGCACCAGCTTGCATTCCCACCAACAGTGTAGGAGGGTTCCCCTTTCTCTGCATCCTCGCCAACATCTGTCATTTTCTGACTGTTTAATTTTAGCCATTCTGACTGGTGTGAGGTGGTATCTCACTGTGCTTTTGATTTGTATTTCCCTGATGCCGAGTGATGTGGAGCACTTTTTCATGTATGTTGGCCATTTGGATGTCTTCTTGGCAGAAATGTCTGTTCGTGTCTTCTGCCAATTTCTTGATTGGATCATTTGTTCTTTGAGTTTTGAGTTTGATAAGTCCTTTATAGATTTTGGATAATAGCCCTTTATCTGATATGTCATTTGCAAATATTTTCTCCCATTCTTTTGGTTGTCTTTTGGTTTTGTTGACTGTTTGCTTTGCTGTGCAAAAGCTTTTTATCTTCATGATGTCCCAATAGTTATTTTTTGCCCTTGCTTTGCCTTTGGCAATGATTTTAGGAAGAAGTTGCTGTGGCTGAGGTCCAAGAGGTTGCTGTCTGTGTTCTCCTCAAGGATTTTGATGGATTCCTGTCTCACATTGAGGTCTTTCAACTCTATGGTCAACTAATCTTCTGCAAAGCAAGAAAGAATGTCCAATGGAAAAAAGGCAATCTCTTCAACAAATGGTGTTGGGAAAATTGGACAGCGACATGCAGGAGAATGAAACTGGACCATTTCCTTACACCACACACAAAAATAGACTCAAAATGGATGAAAAAGTCAATGTGAAATAATAAGAATTAAAGCAGAGATAAATTAGGTACTATAAAAAATAGGTAACACAACCAACAACAAGTATATTGAAAAGATCAACAAAATTGACAAAACTTTAGACTGAGGGGGAAAAAAGACACAAATAACTATAATCAGAAATCAAAGTGGAAAGCAGAGGGGGAGACAAACCATGAGAGACTGTGGACTCTGAGAAACAAACTGAGGGTTTTGGAGGGGAGTGGGTGGGGAATTGGGTGAGCCTGGTGGTGGGTATTAAGGAGGTCACATATTGCATGGAGCACTTGGTGTGGTGCATAAACAATGAATTTTGGAACACTGAAAAAAAATTAAATTAAGTTAAAAAAGAGAAGTGGAAGTAGAGCTTTACTATTCATATTATGGAAATAAAAGATTATAAGAAAATATTATGAACAACAGTAAACTAATAAATTAAATAACTGTAATAAAATAGGAAAATTCCTAGAAACACAGAAACTACCAAAAGTGACCTCAAGAGGAAATTGAAAATCTGAACAAAGGAAACAATCAACAAAACTAAGAGGCAGCCTATGGAATGAGAGACTGTATTTGCAATGACATGTCTGATAAAGGGTTAGTATCCAAAATCTATAAAGAACTTATGAAACTCAACACCCCCAAAAAACAAATAATCCCATTAAGAAATGGGCAGAAGACATAAACACTTTTCCAAAGAAGGCATCTAGATGGCTAACAGACCATGAAAGGATGCTCACCATTACTCATAATCAGGGAAATACAAATCAAAACCACAGTGAGATACCATATTACCCCTGTCAAAATGGCTAAATTTAACAACACAAGAAACAACAACTGTTGGTGAGGATGCAGAGAAAGGGGAACCATCTTACACTGCTGGTGGGAGTGCAAACTGGTGCAGTCACTATGGAGAACAGTATGGACATTCCTCAAAAGGGCAAAAATAAAACTACCGTATAATCCAGCAACTGCACTACCCTATGATCCAGCAATTCACTAAATTGTGTTTATCCAAAGGATACAAAAATACAGATTAAGAGGGGTACATGCACCCTGATATTTATAGCAGCATTGTCAACAATAGCCAAAATATGGAGAGAGCCCAAATTTTCACTGACTGATGAATGGATAAAGAAGATGTGGTGTATATACAATGGAATATTACTCAGCCATCAAAAAGAATGAAATCTTGCCATTTGTTATGACGTGATTGGGACTAGAGTGTATTATGTTGAGCAAAATAAGTCAGATAGAAAAAGACAATTAACACATGATTTCACTCATATGTGGAATCTAAGAAACAAAACAAATAAGCATAGGGGAAAGGGGGGAAAACGAGAGAGGGAAAGAAACCATAAGAGACTCATAAAGATAGAGAACAAACTGAGGGTTGATGGAGGGAGGTGGGTAGGGGATTAGATGGGTGATGGGTATTAAGGAAGGCACTTGTGATGAGCACTCATTATTGTATGTAAGTGATGAATCACTGAATTCCACCCCAGAAACCAATATCACAATGTATGTTAATTAACTAGAATGTAAATAAAAATTTAAAAAGAAAACAGAAAATCTGAACAGACTTGTGACAAGTAAAGAGAATGATTCTTTTCCCTAAAAAAAGAAAATCCAGGACCAGGTGTCTTTACTAATGAATAACATGGGTGTTCTGCAAATAAAAATAAAAATAAAAATACGATCCAGTAACTCCACTACTGGCTATTTACCCAAAGGAAACAAAAACACTAACTCAAAAAGACATATGAACCCATATGTTTATTGCAGCATTATTTATAATAGCCGAGATATGGAAGCAATGTAAATGTCCACTGACAGATGAATGGATAAAGAAAATGTGATATATACATACCATGGAATATTACTCAGTTATATTATTTTTATTTATACCATAAAAAATAAAATGTTGCCATTTGCAACAACGTAGATGGATCTAGAAGGCATTATGCTGCAAAAATAAATCAGGCAAAGACATATACCATATAATTTCATTTTTGTGTGGAATCTAAAAACCAAAAAAATAAACAAACAAATAAACCAATAGAGACAGAATCATAAATACAGAGAACAAATTGGTGGTTGCCAGAGGGGAAGGAGCTGGAGAATGATCAAAATAGGTGAAGAGGATTAAGGGTACAAACTTCCAATTACAAAATAAATAAGTCACAAGAATGAAAAGTACAGCATAGAGAATATGGTCAATAATATTGCAATAACATTGTATGGTGACAGATGGTAACTACACTTATCATGGTGAGCGTAGCATAATGTATAAAACTGTCAAATTGCTATGTCATACACCTGAAACTAATATAACATTGTAAATCAAGTATAATTCAATAAAAATAATTTATTTGAAAAAATAATGTAGAATCAATACCAATTTTTTTCAAACTATTCCAAAACACAGAATACCAGGGCCCACTTCCTAACTTACATTATAAAACCAGCATTGTCCTGATACCAAATCCACACAAAGACATGACAATTTAATAAAACTGCACACTAATACTCCTGATGAATATAGATGCAAAACTCTTCAACAAAATACCAGTAAATTGAATCAGCTCCATATGAAAAATATTATACACCATGACAAAGTGTGATTTATCTGTAATGCAACAGTGGTTCAACATATGAAAGACAGCCAATGTAATACAGCACATTAATAGAATAAAAGAAGAAAAACACATTATTTCAATTGATGCAGAAAAGCATTTGACAAAATCCAACATAAAGGTTAGTAGACCCCACACTTTCAATTATAATGTAAAAAAATCACAAAAGACCATTTCTCCCACCCTATGAATGAAACCAAGCTACATAACATTAAAAAATATGGTGTTTTTCTAATACTGTCAGAAAGTCGAGGTTGCAAAGTAACAAAAATGAACTATTTTCCAGAAAAAGATAAGCTATTCCTGAGAGACCCATGGCCATTTCATCCCTATAAGAATGTGGATAGGGGTAAGAAGAAATCCGTTAAACTCCTCAAAGAAACCTTATTGATTAGTGTGACATTTTGGATTCCCAAGAAATCTCATTCGGTGAGTTAATTTGTACCCACGCATCAACTACTTCCCAAAGTCTTCCTATGCATAGAGGTAATAGAGTAAAATCTGGTAACAGGGTTAAAGATGACAGATATCCCACCCCAAGTTGTGTTTTGCAGGAGAACTGAGAGAAACTGTTACGAGTCACAGCAGGTCTTCTAGGAGTACAAGCCAGAGGTTGACAAAGACTAATAATAGTTGAAAGACATCTCTCCACAGCACTCCAAACCTTGAGCTAGTACAAGATAGCAGCTAAAGTAGTTCTCTGAAGACTGGGGGCAGGGTATCAATGTGATGTAACATCTCCTGAAGCACAAAAAAACAGAGCAGGACTAGAGAGCTAAGAAAACTAACCAAAGAACTAAAAAGTTATCCAAGCTCTGAAACAGAAAGAAATCTTCCATAGTTCTTGAAGCGAGAGGACAAGAAAATATCTTCACAGTGCCATCTGTGCTCAGATCCTCAGCTCTGATATAGGGAGAACCTGCATACAAATGTTTATAGCAGCTTTGCTCATAATTGTCAAAACTTGGAAGCAAACAAGATTCCCTTCAAGAGGCAAATGAATAAACAAATTGTATTATATCCATACTATGGAATGTTAAACAGTGTTAAAAAGTAATGAGCTATCAAGCCACAAAAAGACATGGAGGAAACTTAAGTGAAAGAAGCCATTCTGAAACGCTATATACTGTATGATTCCAAATATGTGACATTCTGAAAGACAAATACATGGAGACAGTAAAAAGATCAGTAGTTGACAGGAGTTCTGTAGGAGGGAGGAAGGCATGAATAAGTGAAGCAGTATAACAGGGGATTTAGGGCAATAAAACTATTATTATGTATGATACTATAATGATGAATAAATGTCTTTATATATTTTTGTCAAAATGCAATTTGTAACACAAAGAGTGAACTCTCATGTAAATTATGGGCTTATTTAATAATAATGTATCAATACTGGATCATTAATTGTAACAATTATATCACAGTAATGCAAAATATTAAATACAGGGGAGGGGCACCTGGGTGGTGCAGTCAGTTGAGACTTCAACTCTTGTTTGCAGTTAGGTTCCTGATCTCAGAGTTGTAGGATCAAGCCCTGTGTCAAGCTCCACACTCAGCACAGTCTGTTGGGGTTTCTCTCTCCTTCTCCCTCATCCTGTGCATTCTCTATCTCACACACACACAAAAAAGTAAATAAATCTTAAAAAAATAAATATAGGGGAAATGGGGGGCTGGCTTGAGGGGTAAATGGAATCAGTGTATTTTTCACTCATTTTTTTTCTGTAAATTTAAACTGCTAAAAAGAAAATATAGAGACTATCCATTAAAAACATTTAAAATGCAGTGAAAGTAAATCTTAGAGGGAAATTGAGAGATGTAAAATGCACAATGAAAAAGAAGTAAAATCTCAAGTGAACAACCTAACCTTCCACCTTCAGACACTGGAAAATGAAACAAATACAAGGAAAAGATAAATATGAATTAGAGCAAAAAGTAGTTATTAATATAAAAACAAAACCAAAATTTTATTCCATGTAAAGATCAACAAAATTAACAAACATTCAGCTAGAATGATCAAGAAAAAAAGAGAGAAGACTCAAATTACTAAAGAACAAGAAAGGGGCTATTACTACCTACCTTACAGAAATATAAGGGATTACTATGAGAAGAGAATATTACGAGCAATTGTTCATAATATTGTTCACAAACTAGATAAATAAGATAAAATAAACAAATACCTAGAAAAACACAAACTATTGAAAATGACTCAATAAAAAATAGAAAAATATGTACAGATGCATAAGAGTAAAGAGATTGCGTTAGTAATCAATAAATCATTATAAAGCAAAGCCCAAGACGCAGTGGTTTCACTGGTGAATACCATCGAACTTCTTTAAAGTTAAAAAGGTATTTTTTTAAAGAGTCAACATCAATCCTTTTCCAACTCTTCCAAAAAATGAAGGAGAATCACTTCTTTCCAACCAATCCTGAGACCCATATTACTCTCATACTAAAACCATAAAAATATAACATAAGAAAAAAAAACTACAGACTAATATCCTTTATAAATGTGGGCAAAAATTCCTCAACAAAATGTTAGCAAACTGAATCCAGAAACACATACAAAAGATATGCAACATTGGATATAAGATGGATTATCCTAGGAATCCAAGCTTAGTTCACATTCCAAAATTGAATCAATGCAATATACCATATTTACAGAATAAAAGCCGAAAACCACACAGTCATAGATGAACAAAAAGCATTTGACAAAATCCCACACTCACTTATGCCAACAGCACTCAAAAAACTAGGAACAGAAAGGAACTTCCTCAACCAGTCAAAGGACATCTGTGAAAAACCCCAACTAATACCTTACTTAATGGTGAAAGTTTCTTAAGTTTCATCCTAAGATCAGGAACAACACAGGATGTCCATTCTTACACATCTGCACAGCATTGTAGTAAAGCACAATCTAGGACAATTAGACAAGAAAATAAAATCAAATTCATCTCTATTGGAAAGTAAGAAGTAAAGCTATGTATAGTTGTAGATGATAGAATATTATATATAGAATATCCTACAAAATACACAAAAACTCTTGAAATAAACAAATTGGATGTCAGAAAAAGATGATGATACAAATTTCAATCGTATTTGTATACACAAATTATGAAAAATCTGAAAATGAAATTAAGAAATCAGTTCCATAAGTGAAACAAGATGGGATCGGGAGGGAGACAAACCATAAGAGACTCTCAATCTCACAAAACAAACTGAGGATTGCCAGTGGAGGGGGGAGTAGGGGTAGGGTGGTTGGGTTATGGACGTTGGGGAAGGTATGTGCTATGGTGAGTGTTGTGAAGTGTGTAAACCTGGCGATTCACAGACCTGTACTCCTGGGGCTAATAATATATTGTATGTTAATTAAAAAATAAAAATTTAAAAAAAAAGAAATCAGCTCCATCCACAATGGTACCAAAAGTAAGAAAATACATAGGAATAAATTTTAACAAAAAACATGCAAGATACATGCTTTGTAAACTAGAAAACATTGCTGAAAGAAATTAAAAGAGATCTAAATAAATGGAAAGATGTTCCATATTCATGGGTAGGAATACATAACATGTTATCGATATACAAGTTCAACACAATCCCCATCAAAATTCAACTGATTGCTTTTTAGAATTTTACAATCTCATCATAAAATTTAAATGGCAACACAAGGTATTCAATGCAGCCAAAACAATTTTGACAAAGTAGAACAAAGTTGGACAATCCACAATTCCCATTTTCAAAACATACTACAAAGTTACACTGATCAAGAGTATGATTCTTAAAAAGATAGACACATAGATCAATGGAAAAGAATTGAAATTCAGGAAATAACTCTGCACATATGGTCCACTGATTTTGATGAGGATTCCAAGACTAAGTAACAGGACTAGAATAGTCTCTTCAGCAAATGCTACTGAGACAACCAAATATCTATATACAAAAGAATGAAATTAGACTACTACCTCACACCATACACCAAAATTAACTCAAACAGATCACATACATAAACATAAGTTAAAACTACAAAACTATTAGAAGAAAATTTAGGATTTAGTTCTTATTATTTTGGTGTTAACAGGTGGTTTCTTATTTCTGTTTTTTTTAAATTATTTTTAAATTTTCATTCCAGTGTAGTTAACATACAATGCCATGTTAGTTTCAGGTGTACAATATAGTGACTCAACAATTCTATACATTACTCAGTGCTTATTATGATAAGTGTACTCTTAATCCCCATCAGCAAGGGTTTTTTTTCTTTAAAAATAAGAGTAATAAGTAAATAAATACTTAGACGGATTCAGCAGAAATTAAACCGAGTATCCACTGATTTTGAATTCCAGTTTAATCACGTGCTAACCTTATGATTTTGAGTAAATTAGTTCTCTTCCTGAATCTTGGTCCTTCATTTGTAGAATGTATTTTTTTAATTAATGAGGGTTTTTAAAAAATTAAATGAGGCCATATATATAAAGTACATAGCAGAGTTCCTGGAACGAGAATGAGTACTTAGTAAATGTAGTTTTCTATATTGTAAAAAAACAATAATATGAAAATAAAGTACAAGTGACAAAAGGTAAAACAAATAGACTTCATCAAAACTAAAAACTTTTGTAGAGTTAAGTACTTTATCATAAAAGTGAGAAGATAACCCACAGGTTGGGAAAAAACACATGAAACTTATATTTTTGATAAGATACATATATCTACTATTCATAAAGAATACTTATATCTCAAAAAAAGAATACTTACATCTCAATAATAAAAAAGAAAAAAAATAATATAAAAATATTCCATTGCATATGTATATAACAGTGTATACATTTGGGCTGTTGTAGATAATGTTACTATAAACATGGGGATGCATGTGCCCCTTTGAACTAGTACTTTTTGTTTCCTTTGTGTAAACTTAATAGTGCAATTGCTGGTTCTTAGGGTAGTTCAATTTTTGATTTTTTAAAGTTTTTTTTTTTTTTTGACAAAGAGAGAGAACACAAGCGGGGGAGTGAGAGAGGAAGAAGCAGGCTTCCCACTGAGCAGGGAGCCTCTGAGCCAAAAGCAGATGCTTAACTACCGAGCTACCCAGGCACCCCTATTTTTAATTTTTAAGGAACTTCCATACTGTTCTCCACAGTGGCTGCATCAGCTTGCATTCCCACTAACAGTGCAGGAGATCTCCCCTTTCTCTCTGTCTTTGCCAACATCTGTTGTTTCCTATGTTGTTAAATTTAGCCATTTTTAAAGGTGCGAAGTATCTCATTGTAGTTTTCATTTATATCTTCCCGATGATGAGTGATGTTGAGCATCTTTTCGTGGTCTGTTGGCTCTCTGGATATCTTCCTTGGAAAAAATGTCTATTTATATCTTCTACCCATTTTTTTAACTGGATTATTTGTTTATTGGGTGTTGAAGTTGGTAAGTTCTTTATAGATTTTGGGTACTAACCCTTTATCAAGTATGTAATTTACAAATATTTTCTCCTATTCTGAAGGTTGCCTTTTAGTTTTGTTGTTTCCTTCTCTGGGCAGAAGTTTTTTACCTTAATGAGGTCCCAATAGTTTATTTTTGTTTGTATTTCTCTTGCCTCTGGCAACATGTCTAGTAAGAAGTTGCTACAGTTGAGGCCAAAGAGGTTGCTGCCAGTGATCTCAAGGATTTGTATAGATTCCTTTCTCATATTTAGGAGGTTTTTTATCCATTTTGAATTTATTTTTGTGTGTAGTGTAAAAAAGTGGTCCAGTTTCATTCTTCTGTATGTTGCTGTCCAGTTTTCCCAGCACCATTTGAATGAAATCTTGCCATTTTCAACAACGTGGATGGAGCTAGAGTGTGTATTATGCTGAATGAAATAAGTCAATCAGAGAAAGACAAATACCATATGATTTCACTGATATGTGGAATTTAAGAAACAAAACAGATGAACATAGAGAAAAGGAAAACAGAGAGAGAAGCAAATCATAAAATAGACTCTTAGCTAGAGAGAACAAACTGAGGGTTGTGGGTGGGGATGATGGGTATTAAGGAGGACATTTGTTGTGACGAGCATTGGATGTTTTATGTAAATGATGAATCCCTAAATTGTACTCCTGAAAATAATATTGCACTGTATGTTGACTAGTTAGAATTTATTTATTTATTTATTTATTTATTTATTTATTTTTACTTGAGAGAGAGAATGAGTGAAAGAAAGCATAAGAAGGGTTTGGTCAGGAGGAGAAACATACTCCCTGCTGAGCAGGGAGCCAGACATGAGACTCCATCCTGGGACTCCAGGATTATGACCTGAGCGGAAGGAAGTGGCATAAACAGCTGAGCCACCCAGGTGCTCCTGACTAGGTAGACTTTAAATAAAAACTTGAAACAAAAAATATATTTATATATAAATAGGCAGACTTTAAAAAGACATTTCTTTAAAAAATATACGTAAATGACAAAGACATGAAATGATGTTCGGTATCGTGAGTCATTAAGGAAATGTAAGTCAAAAGCACAATGAAATGTCATTTCACACCTACCAGGATGATTATAATTTAAAAAAAAACAAGAAATTACAATATTGGCAAGAATATGAAGAAATTGGAAACCTTGTACATTGCTGGTGGGATGGGAAAATGATGCAGCTACTTTGGAAAACAGTGTGACATTTCCTCAAAGTATTAAAAATAGAGTTTCTACTTGACCCCTAAATTCCTCTCCTATGTATCGACCCCAGAGAAATAAAAACATATGTCCACACAAAAAATTGTACTAAAATGTTCATAGTAGCATTACTCACAGCAGTCAAAAGTGGAAACAACTCAAATGCCCATAAGCTATTGAAGGGATAAATAAAGTGCAATATGTCCATGATATAGAATACTTGCTGCCCATAAAAAGTGAATCTAGTACTTATATATAATCCAATATGGGTCAACTTTGAAAACATTATGTGAAGTAAAACAATGTAGTCACGAAGAACACTTATTGTGAGGTTCCCTATACAGAAAATGACTGCAATGGGTAAATTTATAGAGATAGAGTTTAGGTTAGGAGCTGCCTAAGGGCTGAGGGCTAAGGAGAAATGGGGAGTGTCTGTAAATGTGTATAAGTTTTCTTTTAGGGGGGAGATAAATGTTCTAAATGTGAAATGTTTACAGATAAATCTGACAGAAAGGCAAGGCTACTGAAAACTAAAACTATATCTATAATACATATATAATACATATAAAACTAAAAATATATATTAAATTATATATTATATATAATAATGTTTATTTTCTATATATGTGTATGTAAGTATATTATATATAATATATAATTACATATAATTATATATTAGATATATAATATATAAATATATATATGTGTATATATATAAAAATTCAGCCATAAGAAAAGTAGGAAATCCTGCCATTTGCAGCAACACAGATGCACCCTGAGGGCATTAAGCTAAGTAAAGTAAGTCAAACAGAGAAAGAAAAATATTGTATGATCTCATTTATATGTAGAATCTAAAAACATCAAACTCATAGAAACATTAGAATCATGGTTGCAGGAGCTGAGGAGTGGGAAATAGGGAGGTACTGGTCAAAGGGCACAAACTTCCAATTATAAAATGATTAAGTTCCAGGGATCTATTGTACAGCATGATGCAAACAGTTAATACAGTTTATAATACTCTGTTGTATACTTGAAAGTTGCTATGAGAGTAGAGCTTCAATATTCTCACCACCACAACCACCACCACACAACAACGAAATGGTAATTATGTGGCATTAAGGATGTGTTAACTAACCTTATTGCAGTAAATACTTTGCATTATATATGTATCAAATTATCACATTGCACTCCTGAAACTAACACAGTGTTATAAGTCAGTTATATCTCAATAAAGCTGGAGGGAAATTCTACAGCAATCAAGAGAGATGATACTGACATAAAAGAAAACAAACAGAACCATCAGACACAGAAAAAATAAGCAGAAAAATACAAAAAAGGAATGTAAAATTATTATTATTATTATAGTCGTTTCAATAAATGGTTCTAGAAAATGTGAATACATGTGGAAGACAAAAAATTGAACTTCAATCCATACCTCACACTGCATACAAAATCAACTCAATATAAATTGTGGACAGAAAACTAAAAACTAAAAACATAACTTTCACTTTTATTTTCTTAATATGATATATTACACTGATTAGCATTACTAGACTTTGGAGAAATACAAATCAAAACCACAATGAGAAATGATTCACACCCATAGGAGGGCTGTAATCAAAAAGACATAATAAAATAAAATAAAAATGGCTGGCAAGTATGTAAAGAAATTGAAAATCTCATGCATCACTTGTAGGAATATAAAATGGTGCAGTCACTTTAAAAAAACTGATCCACATATGAGTGAAACCATATGATAATTGTCTTTCTCTGCTTGACTTATTTCACTTAGCATAATAAATTCTACTTAGAATATTAGCTATAGGTTCGCAACCGAGAAATTACACATTAAAATAAATGTTTGCCATGTCTGAAAAAAAGGTTTGATGGTTTCTCAAAAATGTTAAAAATAGAGTTACCATATGACCCAGAAACTCCCTTCCTAGGTATAATACCTAAGAGAAATAAAACCATATCTTCACACAAAAATTTGTACATATATTTCATACCAGCATTATTTATGATAAGATAAAGGGGAAACAACCCATATGGTTTTCAACTGATGATTGGATTAATAAAACTATAAAACGTAATGGAATAAACACACCAGAAAACAGTAGGGGGCCTAGGGTGTAAAACTGAAGGATCTCCTCACTCTCTGGGATTTGCACAATTTTCAAGTGAGATCCTCCTTAAATTTTGTGCCCTAGGCTCCTCATCTCCTCACTATAGTGTAAGCTTTGGAAGAAATGCTTAATGATTTGGAGATGGGCAAACATTCTTACAAATGACACCAATAGTAAGATCTTAAAATTTTTTAACATAATGATCAGAACTTCATTAAAATAAAAAACTTCTGCTCTTTGAGAGATTCTGTTAAGAGAATGAAAGATAAGTCACAGACTGGAAAAAAATAACCCAGAATGAATAAAGAATTTTCAAATCTCTATCAAAAAACTCAGTCAAAAATGAGAATATTTGCATGATCAAAAGATGGGGCAAAATATGAAAAATGTTATTTAGTAGGTATGTGCAAATTAAATATGGTACATCCATAGAATAAAATGTTATTTGGTATTAAAAAAGAATGAAGTTCTGATGCCTACTATCATATGAATGAAACTGGAAAATGATATGCTATATGAAAGAAGCAATGTATCACACATTCTATTATTCCATTTACATGAAATGGCCAGAATAGGAAAAGTATGCAGAGATAGAAAGTAATTTAATGTTTGCCTAGGGTTGGAGAGGTGGAGGATAGAGAGTGACTGTCAATTGGTATATAGTTGCTTTTTGGAGTGTTGAAAATAGGACTAAATAAATTATGGCAATGGTTGCACAGCTCTGTGACTACACTTAAAATAGTGAATTATAAACTCTAAATTATAGATTGTATAATATGGAAATTATATCTAAAAACATTTTTTTTTAAATATCCAGGAGACTTCCGCTCAGGACAAGATCACATGGACCTTTTTGCCCAAGCTCCTTCCTACTAAGTACAACTATAAACCCTGGAAATAACTTAGAGTAAACTGAAGGAGAATTCTGAAAGATGAAGGAGGAAGGTGTACTGTACTGGTTTGGGATCCCAGGACTGGAGAAACAGGACAGTATCAAGACATCCTATGTCTTCTCACCCAACAGAAAGAGGTGACTCAGGCCTGCCAATTCCTGAATGCCAGCTTCATTTTAGCAACAGAAGGTAACCTAGGAAGGCTCATTCTTCCTCTAGATCAAAAGGAATTCCCACCTACAACAGGTGAGCCAGGCAGCACTACAAATCAATAACAGAAAGATAAGAGAAAACTTTTAAAACACTTGGAAATGAAACTAACCTTCTAAATAATCCATGAGTCAAGGAGAAAGAAATTCTCAAGGGAAATAAAAAATACATTGAACAGAATGAAAATATGACATATCAAAACTTGTAGTACACTGTGAAAGTACCAAATGTTTACATTAGAATACAGAAAAACAGTAATGTAAGTCCCTACCTAAAGAAACAAGAAAAGAAGAGGAAAGAAACCCAGAAAAAAGGCGGAAGAGAGGATGTATTTGAGGTGAGTTAGAGTCAAAAGGGCTGTTATTTAATGGGAATAATGTAGAAATGGAATATGAATGAGCAGAGAATTAGAGAAGGAGATGACCTGGGGCATATGAAAAGATTGCTGAGTGGCCTGAGGAACCAGCTCATGTTAGAAATTCTATTAGGTGCACCACAGTGGTCATTATGAGATTGAAGAGATCAGATTTTCAGAGGACCTCAGAGTTGAGACTAACTAGCACAGATGTGGTATTTGGAGGGCAAGGGGTTGAAGATGTGGTCAGTTCTATATCAATATGCCTTGACATGAGGCTGGACAAGAAAATAAATAGAGGAAAGGAAAGGCTCACGGTATTGGGCACCTCAATAAGGCCAAATAGCAGATGACACAGGACCCAGCCACTGTTAGGAAATTCGAGTCACAGTGGGATATTGAACTTGAGTCTTCAGAAGTCCAGTTATCCCCAGTGATGCCAAGTGGCTGGGGGTGGTTGAAGTGCTAAGAATTGAAAGGGCAGGGTGGTGAAGTCAGAGTGTGTGGGATGGGTCTTCCATGTGGTTGTTGATGAGGTCTACCTAGGAGGAGGACAGGACTTGGAGTGTTGAAGAAGCCTGTTAACATTGCCCTTAGAGTATGGGGAAGAGTGGAGATAATATCCACATCTACTCACCACTCTCAGCTCATACCCTCTGGTTAGCAATCAGCACCGGGGAAGAAAGTAAGGGAAACAATAAGATTAGGAAAAAACCTGGTTTCAGGGAAGAACAAGCAGTAAAAGGGAATGTTTTGAAACAATCTATTTTCCTGCTTATTAGCTGGCTTGTGTGTTGGTTTTTAAGCTGAGTGGGGACAGAACAGGCAAACTCTTCTGGGGACACATTTTACTATGTAGTCCCATAAAATTCTGGGTTCTGGCAGTCAGGATGTTTATCTGAATATTAATCCAGGTCTCTGACCTCAAGCAAGTTGTTTCCCAATAGAAGACCTTGTGTGACCATTTATATAACAAAAGAGTTGAAATTCATGAGCTCTGTATCTCCCACTGGCTTTAATATCTATGGGCCGTAGATAGAAATGCTAGGATCCACCTGACATAGCAGTTATTGTCTAGCATCTTGTCCTATCTAGAGAGAAAGACCTTGGAGGAAAGAAAATGAAACTTGCTTGTTGAAGTGCAAATCCCATCCAAAAAACTGCCCAAAGATATCACTGTGCAACTTCTTGTCAGAGGAAGAATTCTAAAATAGATGCCCCAGCACAATCTAGTGGTTAAACACTCCAGCTTTGGACACTGGTTGTTTTCCACTAACCAGATGTGTCATTTGGGCAGATTATCAGCCTCTCTGTGTCTCATTTTCTTCAAGACAAAAATGAGGAATACAGTAGCATGTATCTCATAGAGCAGTGAATATTAAATAAAATGAAGCATGTAAAGCCTCAAACTCAGTGGCAGACACTTTGGAAGAACTCACTATGTGTCAACTATCATCATAATGATTATAATTATTATGGGAGGGAGCCAATATGACATTTCTGCTCTCTGTAAAACTCTACACAGGATATATCCTAAAGCGAAGTGTACAAAAATAAAAATACACAACACTTCACTTTCTGGGGCCCAGGTATGGGAAGTTTCCAAGCATGTCATGAAGTCTTAAGTTTTCAAAAAAGGTTGGAGTTTCCATCAATCAAACAGCTACATGTTCTTCTCTTACCCCTAAAAATCACAGATTTCCAGATGTTTTCAGGTTTTCATTTTTCACAAGACCAAGGGGAATTTCTCAGTGGAGAACATCTAGCAATCTTTATTCCTCTTCTTTCCCCCTTTAGAGGTCCTCCTCTTAAGCTTCATTCTTTCCCCTACTTCTCCTTCATTCTTCCTTAACCATTTATTCTACTTTAACTTTTCAACTACACTTCTTCCCCTGTCTTCCATTTTACTCCTTTTTACTCCCCCTTTCTCTTTATCCCATGTTCCTCCTCCCTTTTATTCCGTATCACCCCTCCCTCCCTTTTATTCCCCATCACCCCTCCCTTCTATCCCATGTCCCTCCCCTTTATTCCATGTCACCTGCCCATCATCTCCACACTTTTATTCTCATCACCCCTAATTTTTATTCTTCATAACCCCTTTTTTGTCCTCATCACATCCACCCCTTTATCCCACATCACCCCCCCTTATCCCTCAACACCCTTCCCCTTCATAACCTATTACCTTTGCCCCTTTATTCCCTATCACCCTCCCTTTTATCCCACTTATTCTACTTTAACTCTTCCATTCTCTTTATTCAACAACACCCTGTTACACCCCTTTTTCTCCATCACCTTTGCCTCTTTATTCCCCTCTTTATTCCCCATAACCCCCGTTTGTCCCCATCACCTCCATCCCTTTATCTCACAACACCCTTCACTTTCATACCCCATCACTTCCTCCCCTTTACTCCCCATCATCCCTCCCTTTCATCCCATATCCCCCCTCCCTTTTATTCCATGTCACCTACCTCTCCCCTTTATTTCCCATCACCGCTTCTTTATTCCCCATCACCCTGGCTTTTTATTCACCATAACACCTTTTGTACTTATCACATCCACCCCTTTATCCCACATCATGCCCTCTCCTTTATCCCACAATACCCTTTCCCTTCATACCCCATCACCTCTGCCCCTTTATTCCCATCACCCCTCCCTTTTATCTATTTATTCTACTTTAACTTTTCCATTCTCTTTATTCAACCACAACTCTTTTCCTGTCTTCCATTTTATACCTTTTTACTGCCCATCACCCTCTTCTTCTTTATCCCATACTACTCTCCCCTTTATTCCATGTCACCCATCCTTCCCCTTTATTCTCCATCACCACCTCTTCATTCTGCATCACTCCTGCTTTTTATCACCCATAACCTTCCTTTTTCCCATCACATCCATCCCTTTATCCCACGTCACCCTTTCCCTTCATACCTCATCACCTCTTCTTTATTCCCCATCACCCCTCCCCTTTTGTCCTTATCACCTCCATCCCTTTATTCCACATCATCTTTCACCTTTATTCATTACCCCTCCCCTTTATTGCATGTCATCTCAACCAGTTAGGCCTCATTACCCCTCCCCTTTATTCCACATCTCCCCCTTTGCTTTATTCCATTCCTCTCCATCCCATTATTCCATTCCTCTCCATCCCATTATTCCATGTCACCCCTCTCCTTTATTCCTCTTCCTACCTCTCTTTCCTCTTCAGCTCCAATCAGAGCTTCCCAACTCACCAACACAATTTTCAAATTAAAAAAAAAAAGACACACACACAGTAAGCCATGAATATGCTGCAGTCACAATACAGATGTTTATTAATGATTAAATGCCAGAGAAGTTTTAACAATCACAAATCTTCGAGCTCTGCGGTTGTTACCCATTGTGTGATCAATTTCTATCCCTCAATACAATACATTCTTCATTCTATGGACCTTAGCAGTTGTTACCCATCAATATCAGCTATAATTTTGGATGTCGTACATAACCCATATCTGTGTGTTACCAGAGCATGTCCCGCAAATTTGTACCGTCCTGCATAGAGGAACTACAGAGACGATAGTTAAGAACATTTATAATCAGGTGACTTTAGCTATTTGGAACTATGTGTTTCTACCTAACTAGTTGTTTTGCTGACAACAGGATGTTAACTCCAGTTGTCTGTAAAACAGATCTAGGTAATAAAATCAAATTTTTCCTCTAACTTTTGATCCCAGAAGGCTAGTTAGGCTTACACTTGAGGTTTCCCTGTTAGCATGACCTGAGCCAAACTGCACAGAATTTTGGGAGTGGCTTTTGGATGAACCATTGGTCTAAATAATTTAGGGGGAGGAAATCCTGAGGTGGTGGAGTTGCTGTGGGGACATGGCTATGAGTTGGTGTGACATGGTCTAGCATTAATTTTTTTGTCAGCTATCAGTAGGCTGACCTACATCCTAGCATGCCTCTTGAGGGCCTTTCCAATTGAGCTCTTGGGAGGAGGGAAGGAAAGTCAGGAAAAGCATGCAATTCCCTTTTGGGGGGAGGGAAAGCACCTCGAGATTTGTGAGCTTCTCTGGGACAAGGTATTTACCACAAATGTCACATCAATTAAAGGAAGGGCTGCACTGTGGAAAAGCCAAGATCAGGGGTAAAAGAGAAAGGCAAGGTAGCACCAGGGAGCCTGGGCATGACACGGAAACATCTCTGCTTTTGCTGGCTAAAGGGACCAAACATCCCCAGTGAAGGGGCTGGCAGTGTGTTTGGAATTCTCAGCCTGACCCGAGCATCAGGTGGAAATCCTTCTTACCCTCAGATCTTTACCTTCAACATTCTCCTCAATGTTTCCTGTGACATCCCAGGTCTACCCCCACCCTTTTCCCCTGTCCGGCACCTTATAGAAGGAAAAACATCTAAGGAAAGAAGTAGCTGATGCCAGTTTTGGCCTCCTTTTCCCAGGGCACACGGAGCAATGGGCGGTCTTGCTCTGGAATGGGGGGGTTACCCGCTCCTTCCTCATCGTCATGGGAACGGGCAGTGCCGGGAGGCACAGCTGGCTCCTCAGAGGAACCTGGAAAATAGTAACAATGTTAACTCCTTATGTTTCTAGACTTTATATTTTGCACAGCACCCAAAAGACTAAGACCTAATTTAGCCCTTCAAATACAATACAAGGCAAGAAGTTAGGATAGGAATGAGTATCCCCATTTGACATGTTAAGGAAACTGCAGCCTAACAGTAGAATATAGATCTCTAAATCTAGGCCCACTGTGGAAGGTGTTGGGGGTAGGGCTGAGTTAGAGAACAGAAAGAGTGAGACAGATACCCTGTGCTCAGAGCAAACGGACACCACCACCAGGAAGGTGGGGAAGACGGTGGCCTCCTAACAACCACCACCACCCTATAAGCAGCCTGACTAATTTCACTAAGCAAATGAGTAACAAAGTTGGAGCTGGAAGTTTACAGCACTTCATGGAGGGGAGAAAACAGGTGTCAGTCATCAATGACTCTGGGGAGGACTTGTGGTTCATGATTTGGCCAGGCCAAGACTTGTTTTTAAAGAGGGTTGTATCTACAGGAGATGTAACATCTGCATCTTCCTTATGGGTTGCCTTTGGACTCCAAAATTCTTTGGAGCCAAGATCATTAGGCATCGGGACAGCTTCCACATGCATGATTTCTGCAAGACTGACGGCCAGGTCTGGCTGAGGGTCTGGAATTGTGCTGAGAATGGACATTTCTTCAGGTTCTGGAACCAAATTGCTAACTTCATCTTCTTCAAAGGTGTTGGCTTTGTCTTTCTGAGAACTGGAAATTTTGTTGCGAACTTGAGCATCCTCAGGTTCTAGAACCACAGTAAGAACTAAGTCTTTTTCAAGATTGAGGCTTTCTTTAGAGCTTTGGATTCCACTGACATCAGAGGCTTCTTTGTGTTCTGGGATTTCTTCAGCATCTGAGGCTTCTTCACTGTTTGGGACCTCACTCACATCTGAAGATTCTTCTTGGTCTTGAAATTCATCAAAATCAGACACATCTTCAGGGCTTGTTACCACATGGAAAGCTGGGACCTCTTCAGAGCTGGAGTCTTCTTCAAAGCCTGCAATTCCATTGACTTCTGGAGTTTCTTCCTGATGTGGAATTTCTTCAGTAACTGAGGTTTCTTCATCATTTGGAACTCCATCAAGAGTTGGCACCTCTTCAAGGTGGGGATCTTCTTCAGAGTCTGAGAGTCCATTACTCTCCAGGGATTCTTCATGATTTAGGATTTCATGACCCCCAGGGGCTTCTTCAGGGCTTGGCACCACGTGAAGAGCTGGGACTTCTTCAAAATCAAGGTTTTCATCAGAATCTGAAATCTCATTGAGCTCTGGGGTTTCTTCATGGTCTGGAATTTCTTCAGCATTTGAGGATTCATCATTTGGGATTTTGTCAAGAGCTGGGACCTCTTCAGGATTGGGATCTTCTTCAGAATCTGGGTTTTCATCATTACCTGAAGCATCTGTGTGGTCTGTGATTACATCGGTGTCTGGGACTTCATTGTTTGGGATTACATGGAGATAAGGAATTTGCGCGAGGTCAAGATTTTGGTTATCTTCAAAATTTGGTCCTTCTTCAAGGTCAGAGTTTGGGTTTTCTCCAAGATTTGGGATTTCTTGCATATCTGGGGCTCCTTCGGGATCTGGGACCATATCAAAATATGGTATTTCTTCAAAGTCTGGTATTTCAATGAGTTCAGGAACTTCATCATCAGGGTCTAGAATATCTTCAAGGGGAGGAAGATCATCAAAATTCAAGGTATCATCATCATCATCATCATTGTCATCATTATCATTGTGATCATCATCTTCTTCATCAAGCTCTGGGATGCCTTCAAGATGTGGGCCTTGAATCTCAAGGTCATTTGGGATCTCGAGACCTTGAACTTCCCCAAAGACTACTCCTTGATTGAGATACTCAAATACTACCTCTTCATGGACTGACATATCTTCCTCAGAGGACTCACCTTCCCCAAGGACCTCATCTTCAGCAAGGACCTGGCCTTCAGGAAGGGCCTGACCTTCACCAAGGGACTGACCTTCAGCAAGGGCCTGACCTCCAGCAGGGAACTGACCTTCATCAAAGGGCTTGCTCTGAGCAAGGACAGCAGCCCGGACTTCAGCAGAATTTTCCACTGGATCAGATAGTAAAGCATCCTCTTCCATCTTTATGCGTGCACTCCTAGATGGGAATGAATTTTAAAAAGCAAGTCAGTTTTTTATACTTAGATTGTCTAACACGATGGTGGTCTGGGATTAGAACCCCCACAGGCAATGCTGCTTCAGGCTAAGCTTAAACAAACCAACAAAACACTCACTGGATCTTCCTCAAATTCCTGCGTCTGATAAAATCCAAGGCTTCAGGACTGGATTTCCACACGCGCTTAGCAACCTGCTTCTGAATATGGGGAGGCACCTGAGGGTAAAATGAGCAATGTTAGCCTTTATTATATGACATTTTAAATTTAGACTCATCTCTATCAGGTACCCAGGACTGAAGGCACCATAACCATCTAATGCAGGAGGAATTTCTGGAAAATTTTGGTGGCTGCCTGCTTTGGCTACCATCAGTGATGCATGTACATCTCTCCCTTGCCTCGTGAATAGGAGAGAGAAAGCTGTGAAGTAAGTTTGTCCAGAGGTTCCATTTACCTGGAAGAGGATATCCCAGTTATCAATCATGGCACGGACCACATTGACAGAAGCAACATAGTGGTCAATCCCCAGTCTTGTCTTCCTGGACTCCCTCTTGGCAAATTTTCCCTTCTTCAGCAGAGCAGATCCAAACACCAGAGCCAAATTGGTAGAAGTCATACGGTTGCCTGAAACCTATGAAAAGGAAAACAAAGCTCAACTCCGAGGTGCTGATGGAAATGACAAAATTATAAATGTCTCTTTTTGTTCTTGTTTCCCTCTCCTACTGTGTGTCTCTGTCTCTCATATACTCCCACACATGTCCCCTACTAACTCTCATAACTCTTTTCCAGAGCCGTTTTTTGTTGTTGTTTGTTTTGTTTTGTTTTTACCAATTGTCCATCAATGCCAATAGAGTCCTCGCAATTCTCAGTGATTTTATGCAGGGCCTTCAGCAGACGCTCCAAGGTGTCACTATGGCAAGGTGGCATCAGGTAAACCAGCAGTTGCAGGGCAGAAAGCTGATCCTGTGGCTTTAGAGCTAGAAGAAGGAAAACAAGGGCTGGCTCAGGGGGCTAACCTTGGCAGCAACCTGGTATCAAGAGAGATGTGATGATGCTTGAAAACTAAGGAAAGCTATGGAGAAAGAACCCAGGCATCTTGTCTTTGCTCATTCCCAAAGTATTTAAGCTCAAGAACCCTAAAAGCAAGAAAGTGATCCCATCAAAATCAGGCCCCTTCTATAGAACCTAGGTTCTTCTTGGCCCTGAGAGGCACACAAAGCTTCAAGAAGCTCTAGAGAAATTTCCAAGCAATAGACTTACAATGGAATATTAAGAGATACAAGAAAAGCAATCTGGATAGGTGTTTTCATCTTCTGATGTTTATTCTGTTTTAGTACTTTGGGGTCCTGCAGCGAGAGCTCTGTCCCAAGGCCTCCACACCCCCATACTACTTACTTTCCTTGCCTGAAAAGGGAAAGCAGAAGACTTACTTGCTGTCAGAAGGAAGGACATATACAGATCATCTGGCAGCAGAGAGTCCTTCATGTCACGGAAAAACTCCTTGAGGAGTGCAGCCACATCATGTACGTTCTGAGTGTCATCCAGCACGACGTCGAGCCCTTGATCAAATTCTTCACGGAGCTAGGAAAAGGGGAGAGAATACATGGATCCTCTGTCCTGCCCACCACAGGCCACCTCCTGCCTCAAACTTCAGTGGAAGTAGCTGGCAATACGGTGAGCCTCAGGGGCTAGAAAGAAGATTTTCATTGGCCCCCAACACACACCCCAAGCATGAAACTCCCCCAGGTCTGTGGGGGAGGAGAACCCCACACACAACCGCACCTGCTTTCCCTCAGTCAGGGAACGTAAGTATAAACATAACCAATTTACCTCACGCACTCTCTCCTCTGAGTATTCCAGGGTGAAAATCCCCACCGTGCTCAAGCCTGAAAGAAAAGACCAAGGGATGCTAAGTATCTCTGGTCCCCTTCCCCACCGCATTTCCCCTTTCCCCAGCTGAATCCCAACACCAACTGGGGGCAGGGGAATGTTCCCATCCTTGACCACATGACCTCTTTTCTCTCCCCTTTTCTAGAACACCGTTCTTTCCCTTTAATTGCCTACATTGATTTAGACATCATTTCCAGGTCCCCTTACCATGTTTTTCAATGAAGCTGCAGCAAGCCTCAACAACCTGGGGGATTTGTTTAGCAATCGGATTGAGGCTCATCTTCCTTTTGGATCCCAGAAGTCGCTGGCCAATTGGAAAGGAAATCTTGGAAAGTTGCAGGGTCTGCAGCAGCAGAGCCCCGTCCTCCAGTTCAGCCAGGCTGTCCACAGATACTGCACCCTGTGGAGAAACCCAGACTATCTTAGAAATGGGGGGGGGGGTCCAGGAGGGTCCCTTCAGACCTCCCAGAGGATTGCGTTACATTCATAACAGGAAGCAGCCTCTCCGTGGCAAGCCAATTACACCCCTCCAACATGCTCGGTTCATCTCCCCCCTTCCTCTGAGGACACAGGTCTTGATCCTCCTGCCGCCCCCCCCACCCCCCCCACCCCCCCACCCCCCGCCAACCGGCATCTCTGGATGCCTCAGGGCCACCGCCTGAACACTGCCTCAACCTTGAACTCACTCGACGCCCACGGCGAGTAAACTCCCGGGGCAAGGAGGGCTCATCCCGCCTGCGACTGAAAAAGCGCCTGATGCGGCCAAACATCCTTTGCACCACATTTCCCCGACGACGGCCCGCAGCCTGACCGGTGGATTCTTCAATCTGCATCGCGGCTGTTAGTTCCAGATGCTTGCGGCGGGTAAGCTCATTCACCAGCACCTCTTCCAGACGAATGCCAAATGTCTTCAGTGATACGACTGGGAGGCCAGTGAGAGAAAGAATGAGAAACGTCAACGCTCCGCAGCGCTTAAATATGGAGGAACTGCAGGGGCTGTGGCATCCACACTTCTAAGCAACCGCCCGCCGCCAACCCCACCCCTCCAGACCCACAGCGCCCCTCCCCGGGGAGCGACCAAAGAACCCTGCAAGCGGTGTGGCGGAAGGACTCAGCTCCACTCAAACCACCCCGACGGAGCTCAAGGTCCCTGCCTTAAGTCCTGCCAGGAGGTGACAGCCTCGAAACAATGAGGGCCGTTTCTTCTGGGCGATCTGGAGTGGGTGCACCGGGAAGGCTTAGGCAGATCAGCTAGGACCGCTGCGTGCCTGTAGCTAGTGCGCCATTTCCTGAAATCAACCCCTAGGGGGTTGGGGGGGCTGAGCCCCCAGCCGCAGTGGGCACCGCCCAGCCTCCAGTAGCTAGGGACACAATATGGGGGGCGGGGCGGGTGTCAGCAGCCCATGTAGTTCCTAAGAGAAGTAAGAAAGCCCCTCACCCCTCTGCTGTCCTCTCAGAATCAGAAACCACTTCTCAAAGGTGTTTGGACGGTCAATAGGTAGAGCTATGGAAAGAGAAAAAGAAAAGACACGCACGCTCACACAAAAAGGATTTAATAAGTGTCGAAAACATCTCGATGTATTGATCTGCAGGGAGGAGGATGGCAAACAGTCTGATCCAGCACGCTCAAAGTGTTGTGCTTTCTCCCAACCTCAGTTTCCCCGTCTGACAACGGGAACAAGGCTATCTATCACACCTGAGTCTCTAAGAATTTAACCGGATCAGACGACTGGAGGCGCCGCGTGCGCACCGCACACCGTGTCGAGCACGGCAGTAGCTCCACACTAGGCTTCAGGCATCAACTGCGGGCTCTGAGGAGCCGGAACAGTGCAACAGGCTAGGGGAGGGGCTCCACCTGCGGCGCGGCAGCAAGTAGGGGTCTCCAAGTTCCCGCCGGCGCGCTCAAGCCCCGGCTGCCGTCGGCTTCAGGAGCCGCAGCCCGAGAAACCGCGACTTGCGCCATCGCGGCGCTCAGACCCCTGCAGCGAGGCCTCCTAGACCCTCTCGTGGCGCCCTCAGGCCGCTCCCGCTGCGCGCGCCTGGCGAGCCCACGCCCCCGCCCTTTTCACTGCCGCAGGGGGGCCCCTCGGCCCGCGCGCCTCCTCCCACCTCCTCTGGGCCACCGAGTCCGCGAGTACCCCTGACCCCCCAACACACGCTCGGACCCCATCCAGGGCTTCGTCCCGCTCGCTCCCCCGCAGTGGGCTGAGGTGGGCAGCGCTCGAAGCGCACCTCCTGCCACGCTCCCGCGCCCGCACAGCCCTCCCGCTCTGAGCCCGGATTGGCGCTTGTCTCTCTCACTGTCTCGGTATCTCCCTGAACTCGCCGTCTCTCGAGCGCGCGGTCTCTGTGCGTATTGGTCCCTTCCAGAGTATCCCTCTGCGCCACCGCCTCCCTCTGACTCTTTCGCGCACCGCACCTGGTGCGTCAGTCTCTTCACCTGCCCTCTGTCCACCTGGCTGTCTGACAGCCCCTCAAGCCCCCCAGGCTTCGACCCAACTCAACTAATCTTGATCTCTCCCACTATTCAAACACCTTTCAACTCCCGCTTCCTCGGTTGTCTGGGCGCCCGGGGACGGGAGCGGGAGCCCCTCCCACCCTCCTGGACCCCAGACTCTGCCCGTCTCGCCCGGGGGTCCGCTCGCCCGAAGGCGGGGACGCCACGCTCCGGGCCGGCTCACCTCTGTCAGGTTTGAATTCAGAGAGGAAATGTCTGGCCACGAGTTCGTGGTAAGCAGTCTCTTGCAGCTTCAGACGCTCCAGCTCCGACAGACTGTGTATTGATATCATCTTCGTCCTGCGGTCCGGATTGTGTCCTGGGGCTCCTCCCAGGACGTTCACTAAAAAAATGAAAGCGGACAATAACAGCAAAGGGGGCATAATTCTGGGACACAGTGTCCTTGCTGCCTTCAGAAAAGGAATGCAGCCACCCATTCTGGAATCGGATGATTATCAAGGCTGCATCATCCAATTGTCACTGGACCTGGTGGAAGGAACTGTGGGGGGTGGGGAGGATGGCAAAGGGGAGGGAAGACTGGGAGGCGGCTTCACCCTCAAGGAGAGCTGCCTCTGGTTGCTTATTTAAAAAAAAAAAAAACCCAACTAAAAAAAAAAAAAAAAAAACCTAAAAAAAAAAAAAGCTAAAAAAAAAAAAAAGCTTAAAAAAAATCAGCCCTGAACCGACAGTCCAGAAAAGAGAAAACCTAATTAGGCAAAAAACAAAAACCAAAACAAAAACAAAAACAAAAACCCACCAGAAAACAAACGAAAAACAAAAGAAAGAAAAGGAAAAAAAGAAAAAAAGAAGGAAAAAAAAAGATTAGAAAGAAAATCAACCAACCTTATTCACAATTTTAAAATGTACACTGAGACAAGAATAAGGTAATATTTTCCATCAATTAATTAGAACAGTGATGGAGTTCATTTTTATTTTTTAATGATACTATTCTATGCTGGCCACGTTGGATGAAATGGGCACATCCATCTAGGTTAGGAGCACTGAAAATCTGCACAGCTCTTTCAGAAAGCAAACTGGACACATAAGTATGGAGCCAAACATCATCCCCAGGCCCTTTGACCCAGTAATTCCCTTCTAGGAATCTATCCTAATGAAATCTTACTTTGGACAGTAAAAACTGTATGTACATGAGCCATAACAAGAAAACATGTAAGGGGGAAAAGCTAGGCCAGCAACAAGACTAGTTATATAAATTATGGAATGACCACAGTCTGGAAAATTATGTAATCATTAAAGTGAGGCTTACAAAGAGCTTCTAAACAGCAAATACAAAATATAGAATTGTATGATTACAACCATGTGAAGAAAAACATGCATAAAAATAAAAGACTGAAAGAAATGCACCCCAATAAGAATAGCATCCATATTAAGTGGTAAGATTTTGTTTGCCTTTTGCCTTTTTTCTATTTACCAAAAATTGTACAACTTGATTATATGATTTTTTTTTCATGAACAAAACATCAGTTTGTACCAAAACAAACAAACATCATTTTGAGGCCATTTCTAGAGGGACTCCCTACTACAGGTTTGGTGATCGGACCTAAGTTTGTCTTAGTGTATTGGCAAACTTGTTTAATATGTCCCTTCTCCATGGTTTCCACTATCTCAGGCTGCTCCCAGGCTACCTAGGATCCCCCAGTGGGGATCTCCCTAGACCCCATACAGCATTCTTTCCTGCACATCCTGGCCTCCTTTACTCACTTGTTCTTTCATTCATTCATTTTTTAAAAATCTATATGAACTGCCCACTTTGTGCCAGGCACTAAAGATTCAACTATGAGCAAGATAATACTACTCTTTTCATAAAAGATCTAACAGTGCAGTGAAGGAGACACACAGGGTGGCAACAATTTACCAAACTTTGTGATAAGTCAGTGGCCAAGATATAAACAAAGTACTGTGAGAACAGAAAGGAGGAGACATTTAAGTCTGCCTGGAGACAGGGATGGGGTGGTGGAGGGCAACGTCCAGAAAGAGATCAGCTTGGGCAAAGGCAGAGACACGGGAGAGAGGTTTTACATTCTTAAAGCTGTCTAAAGGGGATGGAAGGAGATAAATCTGCTTAGGCAGGGATGAGCTCAGGCATGGCCCTTAAGCCATGTTGTGGAGCTGGACCTTCTCCTGAAGGCAGTAGGGAACTACCGCAGGGTTTTCACTGGGGAGTGACAGAGTCAGCGCTGCAGTTGGAAAAAGCACAGGGAGCAGTGAAAAGCCTGGTTTGGGTAGAGAGTCTGAAGTAGGTAGATCAGCCAAGACGCAAAGGGATGCTGATACAAGTCACTGTCACTGGGCTGGGGCAGGGGATGGATTTTATAGGTAGAATTGAGGAACTTAGGGAAACTGTAATAAAAAGAAAAGAATTTGGAACAGCTCCAAAGGTTATGGTTTGGGGGAGTGAATGGGTGCTGGTTCTTGACAGGGAAGATAATTTGGGGGAATTAGACCTTTTGACAAGAAAGGAAGTGGTCACATGCCATCTTTTTTTCTGAGCTCCCGTTTGCCATGGAGTTTTATGGTAATATTCTATATATTATAATTGAGTTGGGGGAAACCTTAAATTCCAAAGAGCAGGGAATGCGGCTTTAACAGAGAAAAGTAGGGATGAGTTTGTCATCCAATAATCTAATAAATGAGCTCTGTTCAAAAGAAACACACAAACCTACAGACCCACAAAAATCCTACCCCTCTTCTGTTTCCAAAATTCTCTTTTGCCCACTTTCCTTAATGGCCAAAGTCATGCATGTCAATAATAAATTCCTGCCAGATAACTGAAGTGCAGTATGAGAAAAGACAAGGAGTCTTTCTATGGCTTCAGAACTGAGTTAGGAGGAACATCCTTAGCATGGATTTTTTTAAAGCTACTTCAACTGCAAAGCACCATCCCCTGGACCCAGGGTGAATGCCTAAGCCCAACCGCCAAACTGTATCCACAAAAATGATCATTTTAACCAAAGAGACATGCACAGCACCCACCTCAGTCCCAGACTGAATCTCTAGCAGGTCCAGAACCTATTAGCCCAGGGTCTCATCCTGACACATACAACCTCGCTCTGACTGAATTTTTCTGACATTACTCCCTTTTTCCCCCTTTCCCCCCTTCCTCCCTTCTCCTCTTTCCTCCTTTTCTCCATTCCCCCCTTTTCCCCTTATCCCTTTTCCCCCATTCCTCCTCCCCCCTCTTCCCCCTTTCTTCCCTTTCCTCCCTTTCCACCTTTTCCCCTTGCCCCAATTCAAACATTTTTGTACCTGCTTTGGAGCTTCAGCTACTTCTTCTAAGGCTTCCCAGATCTGGTCATCCAAAGAGTAGGCTGGTTCTTTAACCCAAAAATCAAGATGAAAATCAATCCCTCTCTCCCCCCAAAATAAGGTAAGAACAAACAAGAAAACCTCAAAACAACACCAGCCAAGAGAGAGAGAGAGAGAGAGAAAAGCCTTTGAGAGATGAGTCAGCCTGGATGCTTACAATTACAAAGGAAATCAAAGGCTTTAGAATAAACCGTTTGTCATTGCCTCCTGCTCAAAGATAGAGGGCTAAACTTAAGAGCAATCATATGCTGCAGTTTTGCCAGTAAAATTGACACTGTCTTCCTTGCCTTCAAGTCTCTCAAGGCACCAGGAGAATACAAGACAGAAGCAGAGTTAGCGAGGCCAGTGTGCCCAGACAGGAAGCAGATGGAAAGGGTGGGTAGGAGGACAAGTAAGCAGGCTTCAACACCACCAAGAGACAGAGGTACATAGCAGGTTCTTGAGATCTGAATACTTGTCCTTGGACTTGGTTTTCCAAGCTCCTCACAGGGAACAAAGTGCCAAGAAATCTCTCTGGCTCCAAAGTGTCTTCCCCTTCCCCCTTCAGCATGTCATGGGGCTGGCTTGAAGTGACCATGACATCCAAAAATACAGAAGGAAGGGGGAAAGCAGGGACTCTAAATTTCAGCCTAGAATTCAAAACATTTGCAAAAACAATGTCCTTAGATAAATATCTGTAGTGGCCCCCGGAGTTAGAGCTAAGTGCAAAGCAGAGCTTTACAATTTCTTAGCTGTGTAACCTTAAGAAAATCAGTTGAATTCTCTGAGCCTCAATGACTTCCTCTATAAAGTGGGGAAATGATACAATACCCATTTCATCAGTTGTGTGAGAATTAAATGAATAATATATGTGTGATATTTAGCATTGGTTTTTAATAAACATGTTGCTCTTGAAGATTATTTGCAAAGGGCCCGAGTTTACCAGAAAATATCAGGTATCAAAAGTAATTACATAAAATTAGAATTTGCATCAATGAGTACATCCCACTCTGTTCAAGCTCTACTAAATTTGGATTAAGTTAAAACAGGTAAAAAGATCTTGGGAGACTGTTGGGAATAGATCTTTCTTCTTCAATCCCCAATGGCATGAGGGGCAAGTCTTAAAAAAAAAAAAAACTATCTTACAAAATTTTGGAAAACTAACTGCATAGGCCCATTTTTCAAATGCTATTATTCAGGTTAGTAAAGTGCCTATATGTCTCAAAATTTATTTTTCTTTCAAACATCCAATTTTACATTGTCACTGGCAAAAGAAGGCATAATTATATTTAGATCAGTCAAAGGGCTAGGATATTAGCAGATGCCAAAGGAGAGAGTTTGAACAAAGAGCATAGGGACACCCAGAGCAAGTCTCCAACAATACAAAAAGGAGAAACACAGATAAATGTCATCAAGCCTGTTCCTCACGTCCTCTTGAAACACATAGCACAGATGGAGAAACAAATTAACGTCAGAAAGGTCACCCACTTTGACATTGTGAGGACAGAAATGCTTTCAGGGAAGCATAAATCCATAGCCCTCACATTTTGGAGGACTAATTTACTCCATTGCTGCCATCAAATAGTTGGGGGTGGCATAGTGCTCACTAATAAACACCTATGAAAATAAAAGCAGGGACTGCACTGATTACATCATTTGAATCCTTATAAAGTAGACACTTTATGGCACCATCAGAATTTTGCTCCAAGCCTCTGATTGCTCCTCAGAGTTTGAGGAATCAATAGTGGATGAGACAGGCATTGCGTCTGGGTTATTCAAATGTCCACAGGCAGTGACAATGGATAAAGACATCCCCATTAATATATCGCAACATGCAAAAGAGATACAGGTTTTTAGATGAAAACATTTGGGCACCACTTTGGTCTGCTGGCACAGTCCCTCCATCCCTGAGCATTAATGAGTTAGTCTTTAAGTTGTTATCCTATAACCTCCATTTCAGCAAAGGCTGCAGTTGTGATGAACAAAATGGCTCATTTTATCCTATGCAGTGATGGTGCCCCAGGATAATTAAATTTTGGGACAGTGTTCTTCAATACATAGAGTCAGCCCATCATGCCATAGCAGAAGCTCATAAACTGGAGGTAGTCTGTTAAAATATATTGAGAAAAGCTCTGGCTTCAGAAGAAGAAAAAAGAAATTTTCAGGAACTGCTTAGTATATTAGACTGGATCAGAGAGAAAAAGGACCTTAGCCATCACCTATTCCAAAGCTTCCATTCCACAGTTCAGAAAACTGATGTTCAGAGAGGGACAGGAATTTTCCCAAAGCCACACAGCAATCTGACACAGGAATCTAGACAAGAACCTACCTCTTCTCAGTCCTAGAGCTTTCTCCACTGCTCCATCCACCCTTACTAGGACTAACTACCTACCTACCTAACTAACTAACCCTAACCCTTACTCTTAATAGTTGCCAAATAACACATGGTTAACTATCCATATCAAAAGAATGGACCCATAATCAAAGTTTGATCCCATAAGCCAGGGGAAGTCACCTCTGAAGGCAGACAACCACCACAAATTACAATCTCTTTGTAAAAAAAACAGTACAGTCATCATTCTATAGAATGTGGGATGCCCTTTTTAAAACGTTATTGGCTAAAGAAACAACTACAGCCCAGGATGGTGAAAGGCAATGTTTATGCTACAAATATCCCAAAGGATAGTGTAAACACCAAATGCAAGGAACTAGAGGTATTCTCACTATTATCTGCAGGATGTGTCAGAGTGTATAATAGTGCTGGCATCACAAGCCATGTCACTGTCCGTTTTCCCCTTTCAGTTGCTGCTTCTTGTATGTCATGGCCAAAAAAGTAAAACATAAAATGATCCATCAATAGGAGGCAACCTGCGTTTAAATGTCTAATTTGCCTCGTGTTTTCATTTTCTCAAAAGCTTTCAATATGCCCATTATCTCTGGGCCCTATCACACAGTAGGTGTGCAACAAGTGTTCCTTAGGTGAATCATAAGATTATGAACTTTGAGAGATTTGAAAGAACATAAAAGTCTTGTAATTAAAACAGAAACAGCTACTCGTGATTCATGGATAAATGAATCATGCTATTTTATTCTCACAACAACCTCTGGAAAGGAGGGAGGTGGGGTATTATGTTTCCCATTTTACAGATAACAACAAACTGGGCTCGGGAGAGGTTGTGACTTGCGTGAAGTTGCACGAAAAAGCTATGGAAAAATCCCATCTGGGAACCAACTGTCCCTACCTATCCTCAGGCCAGGTCTTGCCTTTCCCACCAAATCATGGTATTTCTTTGGTTGTTCGTCTGCTGCCCAGACCTGGAACAGTCCGAACTGTGACTACATTCTTTCCTAAGAACGCAGCTAGATTTCTAAGGTCTTATGTATTCACACTTTTCTTGGGAAATGAGAGTAGAGATAGATTAGAAAGATCAGTTGATCGACTGATTGTTGGCTATGATAAGTAAATAAAATGATGATGATGATGATGATCAGAGAGCTGGCTCAGAAAAAGACTATTATGAAAGATAGAGGAAAGGAGTAGATAGAGGGAAAGGGAACCAAAGGTCCTCTGTGTTCCTCCCACCACATCCCTCACACTGGCCTACCCCCTGAGCTGAGAGGATGCCATCCTGGAAAGGTCCTGAGATATAGACTGGAACTTGGGTTCAAATCCCAGCCTCGCCACATGTAAGTTCACACACTCACTAACCAAGTGACCTGTAGCAAATTATCTCATGCTTCTGAGCCTCAAGTTCCGTCACCTTACAAAATAAGAATCATCATAATTATTAGCTGTGACTGTGGTAAAGATTAAATAAAAGACAGGGCAGAAGGAAATAATCCTCCAAAAGACACAGTGCTGTACCGAGGTGAGGAGTTGTCCTCCAAAATAGCTGGAAGTAAAATCTGAGAGTAAGACTGAGCAGAAGTGTCACTATCTGGAATGAGGCAGACAGTGTCCCTCCCTTGCACCCTCCCTTGAAGGCAAATATGGGTACTCAGTCTCAGTCAGCAGGAGGCACCCTTTTAGAGGGGATGAGTTAAACTGCTTCTTCACTGTGTCTTTTAGTGATCAGAGATGCAAGACAACTCTGTGTGGAGGGGGCACAGGGGTTAGTCACGGCTATGAAATGTAGAAAAAATGAACTGGCCCACAAAAAGGATTTAGGCCCCACCTTTGGCTTCCACAGCACAGTGTGCAAGCCATCCATGCTAGATGTGGGAGAAGACAGTGAGGAGTCGTCTGGAGTGGAAAGCCCCAGTTTCTGCCCTTGGGATCTTGCAGGCTAGTTGGAGATCTCATAAATGTTAAGACCCTGTAGTCCTGTCAAGAAAGGCCCATGGGTCTAATATCATTCTTCCCTACACGGTTTTAAATAGATTTCCTCTCCCTTTTTCCTTTAAAGAATATTAAGAATTGACTATTTCCTCAGGTCCACTAGCACTAGGAAGACCCTTACTCAGCTGCAGGTTTTCAGTAAACTTTGATTCATTTTTCCCATCTTCTCAACTCCCCTGTCACCCCAAGCCCCCGTCTTTAGGACACACTCCCTTTCAAACACATGCATTCACTCTCATAGACATCCATGCACACACACACACCCTCAAGCTCTTTCACATATGTATTTTTAGACACACAGACACACACAGAATGTATTCACTACAACAGAGAGAAGGAGAGAAATAAGACTCTGCCATCAAGCATTTGTACCTGCAGACCACAGCTGGGGCTTCTACAGAGTGGGCATGAGACAGAAAAGACCAATGGAGACACTCTCTCACACTATCTGAACAGACCCCGAGGAAGGAAACGTCTAGAATAAAGTTCTTCTCAGATTCTGTGCTGAGAACTACCTTTTCCCCATCTTTATTTCCCCACCCCCACCTGCCTCTCATCTCCTTTGATCGTATCCTCCCCCCCAATAAGCATCCAGTTTGCTGCCAGTTTTCTTTTTCAAAATCCTGTCTGAGTGGCTGTCATAGAGAATTGGGGCTGTGGGAGATGTTTTCTCAGGTAGCTGTCATTCTAAGAATGGTATTTTAAAACTACATTAAAATAACCATATTTTTTTAAATGTCTAACTATCTATCGCCTCTTCAAAATTAGACCACCCTCTCAGCTATGATGCAGTGAAAACAAAAACAAAAACAAAAACAAAAAACCCTAGACATCAGGAGGCCTGCCTAGTTACTGGGCAGCTGAGTGGCCTTGGGAAAGTCGGTGAGCATCTCCAAGCCAAAACACGACTGGGGTAATTTATTATCATCTTGTTTATCTAAGAGCACGGCAGAAACACAGCTCTCAAGTCTGCAGAGTCCTTGATACTTCCATAGGACTTCACCAACTCCAGGACACGGGGCCATACTGCCGCTGTCCACAGCTGTGAAGCAAGGGCGCCCCTAGTCCTCCGCAGGCCTGAATGCTCCAGAGGGCAGAGGAGTCTAAGCGGGTCTCCCAGTCTCTCCCTCCTGGAGCCGCAGCTCCGCTGTCTGCCCTTGACACACACACCCTTGCCCCCCCAACCCCCCACCCCCCGCGCTCGGTGCCGGCGGAGGGTAGGGGAAGAGGACAGAGAGAAGACCCGGCCTGGCGTGGACCTTGTGCCCTCTGCCTGGGCCTCTGGCTGCCACCGTGCCGCAGAGCGCGGCCTTCTGGCAGGGGTGCACCACACGCGTCCCGCCCGGATGTGGCTTGAGAGAACGCAGAAGCTACGAAGTTAAACAAAGCCTCGCGGCGCGCAAAGACCCTTCTCAGCTTCCACTCCCTGCTAAGAATGCGAAAAATTAAATCTTGCTCTCGAGCTGGAGGTTTGAACATTGAACGCGAAAACCTAGAACTTACGAGCACTTGCGGGCTTCCTCTCCCTCCCTCATGTCTGGTCCTCCCTTGGACGACCCTCACCTCCCCCTCTAGCCCCTCATTGGGCTGAATTCAAGCCCCTGGAGCTCTGCCCCTGCACTACCTCTTGGCGACTCCTGGTCCGGCCAGGGAATGAGTGGCTGCGTGACCCGCTGGTCAGTCCTGCGGCTCGGCCACAGCCGGTCCTGGGACGAGGAGCTGCAGGCTCAGCGAGCGCTAAGCTCTGCCGCTCAGATTCCCCCACTCTCTGTAAAGCCTTCCGCGGTGGGGCAGGGGCTGATTCATAGCAATTTTCCACGCAGCAGCCAGCTGATTGCCTTACGCATACCTGTTTGCTAAATTCCCTGGGCTACTCCCACTGTTTCTCCCTGTACCCCACAATCTTCTCTCCCTTAATTCAAAGCTGATCTCTCCTTCAAAATTCAGCGCAAGGGTCCCTTCCTCTGAGTGCTTTGCAAATTTCCCCTCCCCTAGCCATGCCACACAATCTCACATTACAGGCGAAGGAAAGGCAGAAGTGGAGGTTTAGATGGCTAAGAAACTTACCAAAGGGCACAGAGATAATTAGTGGCAGAATCAAGAGGAAGACCCAGAACTCCCGGATCGAAGCTCAGCACACTTTTTGCTCCCTTTCATTGCTTCCCCTCTGCCCTTATTTGTCTGGCACTGGAGGGCAAGGAACATCTCTTGTTGGCCCTTTGCACTCAGGGACTGCACCAGCAATAACCCCCTCCCCTCCTTGCCTCATGCTTCCAGCTCCTTGTTTCCCATCTTGTCCAGGGCCTTTGCTCTTGCAACCTCAGAGACAAAAAGGTCATTTTGTTCAAAGTCCAGTGCAAGAGCAAACAGAAGCTGACTTCACAAAGTCCTCTACCCACCCGGATGAGAATGGTCTCAGTAACTCCCCCCCAACCCCCACAACACACACACACACACACACACACACACACACACACACACACAAAACTATAGTCTTCATCTTTCTTTCTGTACCTCCTTGGCACCTTGCAAAATCAGAAGGCACTCACACCTGCCCAAAACATCTTACCTTCTAATACCTCTTCCAAAAAATGCTGCCCTTCCAATCTGCAGCCCAGCACTTATATGTACAAATCACTGTTCAACCAAGCAAAAATATAATATTCACAAGTACTAAATTTTCACATCTGATGCAACAAGGATAATACAGTCTTATAAACGCAAGCTCTCAAGTGGGGAGAATTTCAAATATGCAATTACACTCCCTCCCAATTGGATTTTCTCCTCTCCTGGACAAAGTAAATTGACAAAGGGAAGGTGTTGTTGATGCAGAGGGACAGGAATGGAAAAAGAAAGAGGAGAGTCAAGAATGCCGGAGACTATGGGTGACCCTGGCAAGAGGGAAGGAGCAGGAAGCAAAGCCTGGGCAAAGTAGAGAAGGAGTGAAAGGGAGGGGAGAGGAAAGTGGGGAGATGCTGACTCCAGGTGTACTGGGGCAGACCAGGGAGACAAGGACTGACTCCCCAAAGGTTCAAGGAGGTTGCTCTCAGGGACCTGGATTGGAAGTGAGATCCAGAAACCCAGTGGCAAGTCTCTCTTATGTCCTAGCAAAGGGAGAGAGCTTCTGGCTCCAGTAGCAGCATGGGTGGCGCTCTTTGCACTTGAAGTACCACCTCACCACCATTAGGACCAGGAAGATGCCCTCTTTCCCTCCTCCTCCTCCCTCCACCTCCCCCCCCACAGTTATTCAATAAATCTTACCCAAAAAAGGAATGTAATTTGAATGCTCAGGGCACTTTTCCTTTCCGTTGAAGAAGAGGATCTCTCCCTCTCCTCCTGCAGAATATGAGCTGGGTGCTACCCCTTTATACATTCTAGAGCACCAGATCAGGAGAGGGGGAGAAAGGGAGGGAGTGGCAATTTGAGGCTGGTCCAAATTGTCCTGGCATATCTCTCTCTCTCTCTCTCTCTCTCTCTCTCCACCCCCCCCTTGGAATTTTCTGTAACCCCTCCTTCTGGCAGCTCTGCCCCCCTTCCTCACTGCAGCATCCTAAGCCACTTCCCCCACCTTTGTGATATGGGACTGATATTGGGGTGCATCTTCCTGATGATGCTTGCTTTCTAATGTGGGATCTTAGACTAATACACCACAGAAAATTTTTAGTTAAGAGTGGGTGGGTGACACAGAAGATGAAGAGAGAAACCCACTCAGATAGCCAACTGCCTTGTCAGGAAAGCATCACAGGTCGGTGTTGGGAGCAGTTGGGAAACGTGACTTGAACCCGAGTGCATACGGAGCCAATTTATGCAGAAAAACAGCAGATTGTTGGCTTGGGTTATAGTGATCACCTTGGAAACATAAATACATAAATACTGCATGATATATTAGTGAAAAGGTAGATCACTGAAGATCACTCAGTGTCCATTTTCTCACGTGCAAAATGGGGGAGTAAATGCTCACCCTATAGCTCTGTGGGAAAGACCGTGTGAAATAACATCAGTAAAATACCTAGCACATGGCCTGGCACAGAGACCCTTACCTCGTGAACTTCCTTCCGGTGTTGGCCACAGGAGGGAAAAGAGATTTCCCAAGGTAGCATAGCAAGCATCAGACTCAGGATTGGAACACAAGTATCCCAAACACCCCCCTAAGGAAGGGTGCTTTCCACTTTACTTCCTCCTCTGAGAAGGCTGCCAGAGCTCTCCTTGGGGACCCGGCTGGAGCGGAAGCAGGGACGTGGGTTAGGAGCCGATTCTATGCATCTGTATATAGAGACCCTACCACTTAGCACCAGTCCCAAGGGCTTCTGCTTCATCCACCTGCTCATCCTCACTCAGGTAATCTCCCCATGTCATCTTGGACTGATTCATTGCCACTTTAGCGCCACCTCTGCTGCTCAGCTCTGAGACAGTGACTCACCCTCTAGCTGGCCAGGGCCTCTGCCCTCCAGGAAAGAGGCTTTCTTCTTAACTGACCGCAGAAACCTCCGAAACAGTGGAAAAACGCCCTTCCAGGCAGGCTTAGAAATGGACCGCTTTGAGGAGGAAAGGAAGACCCCCCTCCCCCAAAGCCTTCATCCTCTTCCTCCCCACAGTGCCTGGGGTGCCACTTCAGGAATCCTCTCTCTGGATTCCTTATGATAACTCCTTTCGTGCCCTCAGGTCTCGGCGTTTCCAAAAGATTTTACCCAGGACATGTCTTTGCCGCCGTATACAGCCACAGCGCTGTGTCCGGCACTGTGCTAGGCACCCACAAGACATAAGGTAGGAGGAGATGTCCCTGGCACCCAATGAGTGCTCACAACAAATTTTTTGAAAAAGAGTAACACAGCTACTTGGAAAGGAGGAGAACAGGGGTAGAAATAAAATAGGTAGTACCTGTGAGGAGTGGAGGTGATGGACAGAAGGGCCTCACGGCTGCCCCAAGGACTGGGTCTGTGACCTGGAATGTCTTAAGACTCCCAAGTGGCGTCACTAAAATCACTGATGCAAGCATTTCCCTTAAACACAGACCGTGGCTTAAATAATTGAATGCCACTGTCCGTCCTCTGGCTTTCTGGCCTGGCTTGGGGGCATCATCTGGGGGCCACATATCCCTCCCTCTGAGTTCTCAATGCCTCAAACTTTCAAATCTTTATCTTTGGTGAGGGTTGGGGAGAGGAGGAGGGCCTGGAAAGGAACGGAGATCTTCCAGATCTTATCCGGGATAAGCACTTTGCTTGCGTTTCCTCCTTCCAACTTCACAACCACACCGCCGACCTAATTCAGTGACTTGCTAAGCTAGTCAGCTACCCCACAGAGTAGGGATTCGAACTATAACGACTCTCGGAAGCCTGGGCACCGCGCTTTACACAATGCGCGGTAGGGGGCAGATCCTCTTCCTCCACCACTCCTACACCCGCTTTCCATCTCAACAGAAAGGAGGAAAGCAGGCGGCAGGAACCAAATGGTCGTCTGGCCGCGAGCCTTCTGGAGTGACACCTGTAGCCTGTACCCCAGAACTTCCTGAGGGGGCTACCTTGCCAGGAGTACAAAGCACCTTTGGCGAATCTACCGCCCCCTGAGCCAGTGGCTCCCTGGCCTTGGCCGCCGTCCTCAGGAGGGCTTGTGCGCTAAGAAAACAAAAAACAAAACACACAAAAAACTCACCGGTTGCCCAAGAGCTGTAACGGGCCGGTGCGGGCTGCAGATAGCTCTACCAGATTTGGTGACAGAAGCGGGAGGGAGGAACATTTATGTGTCCTACTATGTGTCCAGCGCGGGGTCAGTGATTTTTATGCAGAAAATTAGTTGCTTTGCAAAATAGTGAGTTCTCCATTAAGAGATGTCTTCAAGCTAGGTTAGGACAGGTTTCGCAAAAAAGCTTCTCTGCAGATCTCAACTCCTTACTTCTTGAAACCAATAAAGCCCTCCACCCCTAACAGTTGTCCATTCTTTCAGGGAGGGGAGTTAGAAACACCCCTTGGGGGCAAAGGTCAATGCGGTGTAGGGGTCTGGGGGATGGTGCAGGAGGAGGAGCCTCCCGGGGGGGTCGTTTATACGCGGAAGCAGGGTCCCCGCGGAGCCTTCACGCTCTCCACCCGCCGGCGGATTCCCCCGACCTTCCAGTTTTCCTGGGTTGCGACCAGATCCCGCCTGGACCCAACTCTACCCCTTTGCTTGGGACGGGGGAACAGGCGCGTTAAGGGGCGCGTTAAGGGGGCAACACCTCAGGTCAAAGGGAAAAGAGCGTCTATGCCTGCACTGCCTCGCCAGCCCATCCCTCCCCCCTCATTCTTTCCCCTCCTCCCCTCCTCGCCCCCTACTCTTCCGCCCTGCGGGAAGGAGGGGGCGGGCTGTGTGTGTATGTATGTATGCATGTACGCGTGTGTGCGCGCGCGCGCGCGCGGGTGCTGTTCGTCTGTGTGTGCGTTCGGTATGTGGCTGGGTGTGGGGCGTGTGTGCGCGGCGCACGTTTTAGCCCGAGTGCTTGGTGTGGAGTGTATTTGGTTTGCGCTCGGACATGGAGTGTGTGTTTTGTGCGGTGTTTGTGTGTGCATGCTTGTAGGTTGTACGTTTCTGCCTGATTATAGTGTGACTATGTGGGTGCGATCTGAATGTGGGTGTGTTTGATGTATGGTTTCTGCCGGAGTTTGTGGCAGTGCTGTGGGGAGTGTGTATATGTGTGTAGTGTGCATGTGTGTGCCTGTTGAACCTCGTGTGCATACGTGTGTTTTGGTATGTGTTTACCCTTAGATGTGCTATGCCAATATGAGTTTACAGGTGGCCTTTGTTGGAGTGTATAGTGTGTGAGTGAGTTCATGAGCGAGATGTCTTTATGTGAGCTTACTTAAGGTGTGTGTTCAAAGGTTCATGTGCATGAAGGCGTAGGGTGTGTGGGACTTTGGGTGTGATGTGTTCATGTGTGTGGTGGGGACGCATGTGGCTAGTGTGCTCAGATGGAGGGTTGAAGACCATGTGAATTTTGGAGTGGGGTTGCAGCCTGAGTCTGTGAGTATGGTGTGTGAGAGAACAGGGTTGTCTAGAGAATCCAAGTGACTGTGTGCTTGGTGTTTTTGTTTTTTTTTTTTTAATTGGGGGTGGGGGCGTTGTGCCAGGACTGGGACGAGGAAGGAGGAAGGGGCCCGCGACTGGGGCAGGGTCATCCGCTGGCCTGACCTGTCCTGTCTGGGTCTGCCTGCCCCTGGCTGGTGCCCTCCAGGCCCGCTGGGGCAGGGTGTGAGCTTACCTGGCTGCTTAGAGGAAAGAAGAGGAGGGCGCTGCACGTGACTGGCCAGGTAGGCCACCTAGGGGCGAGGTGCAGGGGCTGGTGGGAGTAAACTGGAGAGATTCTTGGTCACTTGCCTGACAACCCTTCCCCCACCAGTACATCCCAGTCTTTGCTAGCTGAGCCCAACTATTTGCTCAGGGCCTTGCTGTTTCACACCTCCTTGGCTTTGTGTGGGCAAATCCAGTTGCCTGTTATCCCTTTCCCCCTGGGCCTCCTGACAAACTCCTACTTATTTTTTGTAAGACTTAACCTAAGAGTCACAAATCTTTCTCTGCTTTTCTGTACCCCTCCCTCCCAGTTGAGGGCTCCCTCCTTTGAGCCACCACAGTTTCACTCTTCATACTTCTCATGACATGATCCTACTGCAATTATTGGTCTCTCCTTTTAAACTCTGAGCTCCTGTAGAGAATGCCCGGTATATAGTAAGAATAATAGTAGTGATCATCATAATAATGTTACCATTTATTAAGCACTTATTGTGCACCAGGCATCAGGCTAAGTGCTCTTACATGCATTACCGCCTTGAGTCTTCCCAATGACTCTGTGGGGTAGGTGGAGCTATGATTATTGCTATTTTATACATCACACATCAAGCTCAGAGAAGTTAAGTAACTTCCCCAAGATCACACAGCCAGAGGAAGGTGGAGCTGGTATTTAAATACAGGTTTGCTATGTTCCCCAATCCTTTCTTCTATACCAGGCAGCCTCACCAAGAGCCTCCTGATTCCTGCTAGGCATTGAAATCTCTATCAAACAGTATCATTTCCTAACAAATCTTTCTTTTGAGTTTACTGACAGCACCAAGAGTGTTCAGCATAATTACTTTCTTTGTCTCTCAGACAGCTGATACCTTCTCCACCTAATTACCTGCTTTGTTGACACCTCAAAATCTTTAATTGCTCTAGGCTCATAAGCACCTCACCAGCTCCAGTTCTGGGAGCTCTCCTTAGGCTGGTGCTGAAAGAAAGATCAGAGAATGAGTATTTTCTAGCCATAAGATCAGGAGAATTGGGTATGGAGAAGTTGAGGGGTCAGGATGGAGTGAGGGAATGATTGCACAGCTCCCCCAGATCTGTTTTTACAGCATTACCACCAGAACTTGGTATGCAATGAATTTCAAACAGGACAGGCATCTTCATATGAAGCTGCACATAGAAAAATGAGCAGACCCCCCCCCCCCCGGGAGAAGAGATTCCTGAATGGCCCCATTTTGTATCATTCATGTTTGGTGGGGAGCACTGTACTTGCCTAATGGGGTTCTTGCTGGTCTAATGCTTTCCAAGCAGCTTCATATGAGAAATCCAAATTAAAACAATACATTGCATTTGGGGAAACACATTTATTGGGGGGGGGTGTCAGGCCAGTCACGGCTTCCAGCTCAGACCCCGGGGAACCAGCCTAGACTGCTGCAAAGGGGTCAGGGGGTGGATAGAGAGGGACAATTGAACTGTGGTGAGTCACTTCACCACTTTTCAGGGGGGAAAGAGAGAAGCACGATTTAAATTGCTGCTGTTATTATTGCGCCCTTTCGACTGGCACAAATGAGCCTGGTGTGCACTGGAAAAGCAGCTGGAACACCCATAAAGCTTCCACCAAGCTGGGCCTGGGTCAGCACCTCATCCTGGGCGGGCAGAAAAAAAAAATACATTGCCTAAACTAATATGTAGCCAGAAAGTTTCCTTTGGAAAAAAAGGGAAGCAGGGATGATAGAGAGGCCAGTCTAAGTTACTCACTGCCCATATGAGGAGTTCATGGAAACTTCGGTGTCTCCCACCATCTAGTCTCAGGCATTTGGCTTTCCTGCTACTGTGGGCCAGTCTGACACCTCCTCTGAATATACCAGCTTTACCTGCACTTCCTCAAAGTCACTCCTGTGAGGCTCTCCCTCTTCTAAGGTTCTCTTCCTGCCTCCCATCCCAACACACACACACTACTTGGAGCTTAAAATTCCCACTATACATCTCTCTCTCTTTGGAGTTCATAACATGAGGATTATATGGGGAATTGTAAACGTGGAAAAATGCTCTAATAACCCCCATTACTCTCAAATGCAAACAGAAATTTGCTTGTTTTCATACTAAAACAACCTGTAAGGGGCAAGGCACAAGTGTGAATTGTATTGAGGAGAGAGATCTTAGTTTCCCCATGAGAGTAAAGCCCTTTACCTATGAGAATCTTCGCCTTTTCCATGGGGGAAGAGGAGCTTAGGAGTAAGACAGCTTTGAGTTTATATCCCAGCTCCATTGCTTACTTGCTGTGTGATCTTGGGACAGCTAGTTCATGTCTCTGAATCTGTTTTTTTCATCTGTAAATTGGAGATACTATCACCTGCCTTAGAAATGCTCGGATGACTGAAAGGGGTAGACTATGGAAAGCGCCAGCCAAATGCCTAACACGCACAGTAAACATTCAAGAAGAGGTTAATTCCCTCCCTGTAGCCCCCCACTGTTATATACCCCTGAGTGTCTCAGCTACTTTGTTCAGAGACTGAAGCTGCTTGACTGAGCTGCCAATTTTCCTCATTACTGATGTGTCTGACACTCTTGAAATAGTCCCTCTTCTTTTAGGACAATGTTTTGATCAGCCTAATGCAGCCCGGGAAGAACTGGACCCTTAGTCCAATTCTCACTCTGCAGTTTCTCCTGGCAGTGTTAATGAGACCAAGGTTTCAGTGGTAATACTCCATGGAGGAAAGTTTCAAACTACCTACCCAATGTCTAGACTACCCCCCCCCCCGCCCAGTTATGTCCTGAACTCCCCAACCCTCACTGCAGACCCAGTCCTGACCCTGTCTCCTAAATATGTGCCATGGTACTCAAGGGAATGACAGCGTGACTATTTCCTGGTTAAACTGCCCCCCACAATTCCTGTTTTGTTTATTCACTGCTACCCTAGAAATTAAAAGGGATTTCAAAGGCCACCTTTTATCTAGTAGCCACCAAAGTTGGGAGGTAGATGGGATGATGAGGAGAGAGATGATGGATATTTTTCTGAGATAAACTTTGCAGCATGCAAATAAAGTTCCAATTAGTTGTTTATCTGTTCTCAGTTAAAGGAAAGTAAAATCTACCTTTTGCCAAAAATGGTAAAGTGAGAGAAGACCCCCATCTGTGCCCTTTCCTCCCTGGTGCTGTTGCCTCCCTCTAGAGACAAAAGCGAGTCACTACAAGCTAAAGCTGCATTTTAAGCAGGAAGTGGTAGGGGAAGGTTAAAAAGTTGATAGGGGGGTCGATATAATGCCAGAGAAGTATAATAAGCAGAGAAGTACTGAGATTTGAGGCCAGAAAAAGCTCTGAGAGGCTGGGGTCCAGGCGTTCCCAGTCTCTGGAAGATGCTTTCACCTTCTCCCCTCCCCCACTCCCTTATTCATCCTGCATGCTACCACTCACTGACCCCCAGACTCCAGCATGCAGCCTTATCTCTTCTTGAATCCCTCTGAGGATTTAGGAATTTAGAAAAACTTCTCCAGTGCTTACTCATAGCTGCTTCTGGGGAGGCCCTGCCGCCTCTGCTTGGAGGAGGGAAGAGGGAGCGGAAGCAATGAAGGGTCAGCCATACCATACCTCTGGCGACCCAGGGGTTTAGCATAGTCCCTGGCCACTTTCAAAGCTTGCCTGAGTGCAGGGACCTATCGGTGGCTGGGTATTGGGTGCCCATGCTGAGCAAGCCGTGTGGTTTCCAAGAGATGTATCTGAGACGTGAAAGTAGCTGCCATGGCTCATCAAACATGCTATCTACCTACTTCTGCTGATACATGTGAGAACAAATGATACTGTCAGAAGGAAACAGAAAGCGTTTCCTAGTGACTCAGAGCCCCTGCAATGAGGACACAGGTGGTATTTGCACTGCATCTTCCAGCTGAAATGTGCACTTCTTCACAGAAAGGAATCTATAAGTAATCAAATAGATCAAAGACCAGAATTTGGACTCTGGGCAAGGGAACAGCAGCAACCTCATACAGACCACCCAGTAATTGTCTGTTGTATATCAGCACAGGGCTAGGAGCTTTGCAAATGTTCTCTCTTTTAATCTCACTCAAGCTTTGAAATCACACCAAACAGGGCCAGAATCCTTGCTCAGCCACTGTGTGGCAGTGAACAAGTTACTTAACTTCTCAGAGTTTTTGTCGTCGTCGTCTTCTTCTTCTTCTTCTGGTTTGTGTTTGAGCTTTTGTCTTTAGAATATTGGTAATAATACTTACTTCAGAGAGTTGTAATAAATTTTAAATGAGATCGTTTATGTAAAATGACTGGTCCATGGTAAATATTTGGAGAAGGAACAAAGCACATCTTTGATACCTGAACCATAGAGGGTATTTAGTGTAATTGATATTAACATATGAATATGATTCTCTTATTTATAACCTGAAAATGTAGGCATTATTATATCATTTGAAGAGAGACTAAATAACTTGCTCGCAACAACATTACAAAAACAGGCCTGGGACACAAACCAGCTCTGCTTCTTCCCAACCAGTTTTAGAGGACACTTCATGGTCATTAGGGAGACCACATTTGGCTGACCTGATCTAGATATTACATTTAAACTAAAATTTGAAGGAAAAAAGCCCTTAAACACTGTATAGTGGGATTCTAGGTTGTCATCTGGACTATTTGCATATCATAGGCCCTGTAATAACCTTTTGAAAACATTTTTAAATTATAAAAGTGATGTAAAAACAAACCTGATAAAGATTTTAAGAAACAGAAATAACTATTTTGACACCCACTTAATAGAATCTCTTACTTGACCTTGTTGCTGAATTTTCTTCCAGTCTTTCAAAAATGCATACTTGACACAATTGTAATCATACTGTTTCCCACATTGCTACATAGTCTTCATGAACACCATCTTTATGGCTGTAGACTAGTCTGACAAGTGGTATGTCATACAATCTGTTTAACCATTCCGCTAGTGTTGGATGTTTAGGTCATCTGTAGATAAGTGTGAACAAAGGAACAATGTTGCTTTCACCATTGCCATAATCACCCTCAGGGACCTGGTGTCCTTCTCTATCAATGCCCAATAAGCTTTTCGTCATTTGATACTTAAGCTTGATGAATGTCAGCACTTCTGCTGGAGTCTGAGGTACTTTTTGCAAGAGTTTTATTTTCAGTCAGTTTTCATCACACAGATTCTGTATATTAGCCTCCTGGTGGGTAAAGTGTGGGCTAACCCAGTAACCTAAGCACATTTTTTTTCCTACAGATAAATGTCTTTTGAGGTGCAAATAAATGATTTACAAAGGAATTTTGGGAAGTCCTGCTACTGGTGAATGGGGGTGCTAGTCAGATAGCATGACCAGGGGAGTGGGGTGTCACACTGGCAAACTTGCCCCAGCTCTGAAAAATTATCCTGTTACAGCTCAACCAGGCCTGGTCTTATCAAATTGATTGGGTCCCATCTCCAAGAAAAGATCAAATTTGTATACAAAGTGGGCCCCAAGGTCCCTTCAGCTTTAGAGTTTTGGCTGCTTTACAGAAGCCCAACTGTCTGAGACTAAATCCAATGCCAAAAGCAAACTGGAAGAGACAATTTCAAGTGGATCAATTGTGCTGTCCCTTTCCCTGGGAATGAAGACCTTTCTGGGCCACCATTCTTCCCAGATCTCAATGATGCCTTGTCCAGATGTCTTCGTATGGTTGTCCATTGTCCACTGACAACCTCAAAAGATTACTCTGACATACCAACTATCTCCTCGGAAAGCAGGGGTCTGTGGTTTAAAGAATATTTAGAATACTTCCTCCACTCTTTCCAGTCAGTGGCCGGCTACTTTCCCCCACCTCTGATGCCAGAGGATTTCTGAAAGGCATCTGAAGGGAGGCACCCTGGGCAATTATAACCCTATGGAATATCAATAACTAAGCTTCGTGTTGCATGGCATTTGTCAGGGGGGAATGCAATAAATGGGTTCTTACCTGGTCAAAAAAAAAAAAACTGTACCCAAAGACTAATTACTTATTGCAGAGTGATATTGTGTGACTTAAACAAGATCATACACATAAAGGATTGAGCCTAGGGCCCAGCATCTTGGAAGTGCATCATAGATAATTGGCTGCTATTGGATGAGTAATAGAGCTGGGGTAGGCAGTGGTGTGCCACCAGCATATGTGGGGAGACAGGTCTTACCAGACTGGAAATTCAGTAGCAAATCTAAAATCTTGCACTTGGGTTCAAACACAAACACCTACTAAATACAGAATGGAGACTCTAAAAAGAACTTGGGTTTACCTCTTCTTTTGTTTTAAAGGAAGCTTCAGTCGAAAGTACTTCCAAAATAAACTATTTGTGTGAATTGTGTGGCATGTACATGGGATTTGTGTATAGAATGTGCATGTGTGGTGTGGGCATATTGTACTCTGTGTGAAAAGTACGCTATGCATGTGAAGCGTGTGTGTTTGCATATTCGTGATTTGTATGTGGGCATGTGTTAAGTGTGGAAATGTGTACATATGTGTGAATTTATGGCTACGTATCTGTGTACCGTGAGTGTAATGTACGTTTCCAAAAGAGGGGAAGTCAGCCATCCAGGACTCTATTTACAGGGGCACAGCTGGAAGTCCTCTTTTGGCCAGATCACTAGGCATTCACAAGTTGGAGAGTGTTCAAAGAAGAGCAGCTAGATGCGGGTAGGAGCCTTGCAGCCATGTCACATGTTAAACAGATGAAGGAACTAGGGAGGTTTGGCCTGGATAAGAACCAAGGTGAGTGGAGGTGGGGGAACAGGGAGGGCTGGCGCTCTTCCCTTGGAAGGATCATGAAGGTCAGCGCCAGGGCCAGAAGGACATAGATTTGGGTTTGGTTTAAGGAAAAGCCTTCAAATTCTAAAGGACAAGGGTGTTGTTAGATGGGAGTGGGCTTCCTTGTGTGATACTAACCCCCTCCCAATAGGGTATTCATAAAGGAACCATCTTATCCTTGATCTCATTGGAGTCACACCACAACTTTGTAGGTCAGGTAGGGGTGGAACGGTCCCCCTTACCCCTTGTTAAGTATGGGGTGCCTGAGCCATAAGGCCTTAAAAGGCATTTATAAAACTCCCTCCCCCCCTTTATTCCAATTTATCAGGATCACATAAACCTGAAAGAACATACAAAACAAAAAGTTAAACTTTCTTTCCTTCTCAGGCTTGCCAGAGACTGTACTTGAATTTGCTAAGCATGCTGTAGTCCCTTAACAGTATGTCAGACTCCTGGAATGATTCTCAGCAGGGTGCTGAGGCTGACAAGAACTAAAAGTAAATTTTTGCTGAAATACCTTAGCTAAGACCCACCCTCTCCCTGCCTCTCCTCCCCCGCCTGTGAGGGGGTAGAGGAAAGAACAGACTGCCCCAGGTTTGGTCTATGGCTGGTGACCAATGACGCACTCTCACCAATATAGATTTTGGAGGTGGAGACTATGGAAAAACAGGTGGCAGTGGGGGCAGGTGGCAGCCTGGAAGGGGTGGGGCCTACCAAGGGGGAGTGAAGGACAGTGTGGGTGGGGGTCCTGGGAAATCACAAAAAGAAAAAAATCAGTCTCCTGAAACTTTAAGGAAAAATAAAAACAATCGGTTTCCAAAATGTGCCTCATAGAAGCCGTTCCAGGAAAGAGGTGAAATGCCACCCACACATTTTTATCCGTGCTGTGATCTTTGCACACCTATGGCCTCGATTCCCCAGGCAAAGGGGAACGGAGCATTGATTTCAGACACCCAAGGAAATACCCAGACTACAGACCCCAGGTCTTTGACCCTGGGTTGTTTGGGGGCAGTGGGCAGTTGGCAGGGCTTCAGCAGAACCAGATTTGCTGCCAACTCATATGACCTTGGGCAGGTCTTTGCCGTCTCTGGGCTTCAGTGTCGCCATCTCTTAAATGAAGGGGATGAATTCGACGACTGTAAGGGGCCAACGGTGATATTCTGTAGTTAAGATTGGGATGCGAGGGACAAGCTTCAGACGAAAGGACACCCCCTCCACTCCCATCTTCAGAGTCCCTGGGCCCTGACCGCCCTGCCAGGGACGTTCCCCCTCGGGGCTTTAGGGCCCTTGGGTTGCGGGACGGCGCGTGGGGCCCCAGGGCTCCGCAGTCTCCCTGCGTGGCGGAGCCAGCGACTCCGCTCCCGTGCTCGCCCAGAGTCCCGCCGGGCCACTAGCGGGATTGCTCGCGGTTCCCGGCAAAGCTGGTGATTTATGCGGGGCCTCGACGGGGCAGTCCCTGGAGCCAGGAACAATTAGCTAAAAGCCAGCGGGAAGGGAGGCGAGGGGGCGGCGAGCCAAGCCCCAGGGCGCCCAGCCGGGGCTGCAGCCTCCGGCCGCCCGGGGCCAGAGCACCCCAGCCCCCCTACTCGTGGGCCCCACTCACCACGGCGGGGGCGGGGCTCAAAGGCCGAGGCGAAAAGGCAGTCCAGGATCCACGCCATGACCCGCGCCGAGTGCCAGCCGCCTTGCAGCTGGCTTCCGCGCCGGCCCCGCACAAGGCCGCCCTAAGTAGCCCCCGGTGACCACGCCCTGAGCCGCACCCTGCACCCAGCTCGGAGTGTCTTGGTCACCGGACACCTCGGGCTTGTCACGAAGGGGGCAGGGCCTCAGGGGAGCCCCCCCCTCCCGCCGGAGGAGAGGCCGCGGATCCCACAGCCCCTTCCCCCACCCGGAGGGAGGCCAGGATGCAGCTCCTGTTCCGGGGAGCTCACTCTGGTGGGACCCTGCCCCTACCCCAGGGAGCCCCGAGTCTGAGGGGAGACGCCACCTCAGCCCCAGTGAGCCCCGAATCTGAGTGGGAGGGGAGATCTCTGCCCCCAGGAGCCCTCGATTGGGTGCATAAAAGCCAGCCTGTCCCCAGGAGTTTGCCGACGAGATGGTGCAACTGTCCCAGGGAGCTTCAGATCTGAGGGGGAGGCTGTATCCCAGCCCTACAAACTCCCACGTTTGCGGGGACACATCATCTCTGCCCTCGGGAGACCCAGTCTAGGGGGGAAGCAGTGTCTGCCCCAGGGGCCCTGAATCGGAACCTTCTGTTTTAGGGGAGGCATCACCTCAGCTCTCGGTAGCTCCAAAATTGATTTTAAGTCACTGTTCCATTCTACAGAACCAAGAATGTGGTAGGAGAAAAAGAGCTTTGTCCCCACGGAGCCCCGAAGCTGAGAGTACTTTTACTGCCCCTGCCCTGTGGTTCCCTCAGGGAAGAGGGAGATGCTATGCTTCCTGAGAACCTCCGTTTTTAGGGGGTTGATCTCCAAGTGAGAAGAAAGAATGCATTGTCAAGTATGTATAAGTATGGGTGAGGGGGCCACTTGCCGCTGACTTACAGATTCCGCCGTCTATACTTTTTGCTCAGGGCATGGGCATAGGAGGGGCACCAACATTTATTTTTAGAAAGAATTTGATATTTGATATTTCAATGGGGGGGGTGGTACTGTGTTGGATTTTATTACACTTCTTCTGTGACCTTGTATTTTTAAATTTTAAATACATATGGGGGCAAGTACCATAAGGGGTTCAGTGTTTAGGGCATCTGGTAGTAGTAGACCAGACCCGAGTTGCTTAAGTCCATGAAGCCCAAATTAATTTCTCCCCCAATCCTCCATTGGTAGTTGTAGGGACGTGACTCTGTGCCTTGTTTTTCTCCACTGGGAAAATGGGGCTCTGTCCATCAAAATTCTAGTGAGGAGGTAGCAAGAAATATGAAAAATCCTCTTCCAACAGCTTGATTGCCAGCCTGAGGAGTGCAAACTGCAAACACAGGTCCTTTGAGGAGAGGAGTTATTACATTTGCTTTGTTAACCACTGATATTAGCATTAATGCAGCAGAAGGGGTGCATAACAGGGAAGAATCACCTGTACTTTGTCATGCAATTCTTAGCAAAGCTGTGCTCTAGTCAGTTTAAAGGGCTTCCTTCCACTCATTTTCCTGCCTTTCTGGGAAACATGGTACTTCCATGCCTTTGCACCAAATTTTAAATCATTTCCAATTTTCTCTGTTTTCTAAAAGCAATCAAAGACAACAAACATTCACCAGACCTGCTCTTTTACCAATTTCTGTTGTACAAATACCCAGTCATCTAAGCCAAACAAGTCTGACATCTAGAAATGTCCAGTTTCAGGCCTTGGATATTGAAATCTTGGCCTTACCTCTTCCCATGAGCTTATCCACCACCAGCTTTTGTCATGGCATCAATGGGTTTCTTTTTTTTTTTTTCCCCAGCTGAATGAACTTTTTTTTTTTTTTTGGCTCCCTCATGGGGAGCCTGCCTGCCCAGTCCCATCCAGTGGGCCTCAGTAAATGAAGTTTCTCTGCTTCCAGAATAGCTCTACTAGAGGCACAAACTCATGACAGCTATCCTTTGTTGCCTTTTTCTGCATGAGATGTGATGTGGTAAAGGGACAAAGCTAGGGATGTTCACAGACCTAGACTGGAAACCCAGTCCTGCTTTGTATTATGTAATCTCAGGAATATTATTTAGGAAGACTTTCTGAGGCTTGGTTTTCTTCATCTGTAAAATGGGGATATTAATAGTTGTGAACAAGCTTCAGACAAACCAAGGCCAACTCTTTGGGGGAAAAAAAATAGAGAGAGAGAGAAAGATGTAAGTTCAGAAATCTTAAGAAAATGTACTTAACAGTTAAATTAGCAATTCTCACCTGCCCTCCTTTTCTTCGACCCGCCTCCTCTGCCACTTAATTAATTAGTGTTCAGTTTCCTTTGAGAATCTTTGCCCTTAACTAAATGTCACATAAAAGGGGAATACATCCATTCATTCAACAAATATTTATCAAATATTCTCTGTATGCAAGATATTGAGCTATGTATATAATGTTGGTTCACTCAGTGAATGATTGCAGTTATTTTTAAGTGTATAATTTGAAAGCTTATATGATAACCCGGAAATACACTTTTGATTGTTTTAAATGAAAAAATCAAAATGCAAAATGTGTGTACATTATTACATAAACAGTACAAAGAAATAATAAGCCTATACATAGGTGGAAAAAAGCTAACAGGAAACACACCAGAATCTTAATATTGATTGTATTTAAGCAATGCAATTATGGGCAATTTTTAACTGTTTTATTATTTCCATATTTTAGTATTTTCCAAACTTTCTTTAATAAACATATATTATTTCTGGAGTTAAAAAAAATACAACTTATAAAAAAGAAAATCTGCAACCTTGTCTCTGCTAAAGAAAGGATAGGGGAGTGACTGGTAGTTTTTGGCTGGGGTTGTACTATTGGTGCGGGGCACTGGGGCTGGCTTTGGTGACCCAGAAAAAGCTGAAGGTTGGTCTGTGAGTAAAATGCAGGACTCCTTTGCTGTGCAGAGGCACATAACCAGTTATGATACCTCATTCCCAAGAATGCAGAGGCCCTTAGCATCCACCTCACACAATCAGAAGTCTGCTAGCCTGGACTTGCAACCTCTTACTCTAAGGCGTGCTCACAAGGGGCATGTTGGGTGTATCTGCCTTCACCCTAACAGCCTAGAGCCTGACAGCTTGTTGCTTCTGCAGGGTCTTTCGTTGCAATTCCAATTAAGAGCCAAACACCCTGCTCCTTACTTAGGTCATTGTCTACCATGAAGTCCTTAGCAGGAAGAAAACATATTTTAACTGAGAAGGCACGAGATGAAATCAAACTAGGGGCTTGTTGACTGTGAGAAGGAAGACTTCAGACCTTCCTATCTTTTTTCCCTAAAGCTCAAAAGTACTTGTCAACCAGGCAAACAGTTGCTAATTAAATGAGATTCCAAGAATGAAAGCTCATCATAAATCGGGGTTTCAAAAATATGGCCGATGTGTCAGAATCGCTTTGAATGTGTTGTAACAATGCCAATTCCCTATCCCCACTTGAGACCGACTGAATGAGAATTTCTGGGGATGAGGACCAGAAAACATTTTTCGCAAGCTCGCCAGAGGGGCTCTTACAGCCAATAAAGTTAAAGAAACTCTAGTATAGTGGAAAGATGTCTTTCCCTGAGAACCCTTGAACACGATGTCTCCCTGTTGCACTCCAACTCCAAGGAGAACTGGGGCAGCCATTTGGGGAACTTGATGCCTTGAACCCCACTCTACTTCCCTTTGAGGTGTGGGTAAATATGTAGCAGGAAAAATGGAGCAAACCTCAAAACTCGATGGGGTCCAGTGGTATTCAAAGTGAGCATAAAATCATCCATTTGGATTTTCCATAAGTTATCCATTTGGATTTTCTGAGAACCCTGGTGTATGTCTATATAGCATTTTTCAGTCTGGTTATCTCATTTGGACTCCCTACTTGTTGGGTTCCTTGAATTATGCAAAGGCAGCTGGAGAGCATTTAAAGTTAAAATACCATTATATGTTAATTAAAAAAATATTTAAAAATTTTTAAATAAAGTTAAAATATCAGGTGGGAGTCTGGGCATGTTGACTGACTGGCTGAATGAGTGCAAGTAGGTCTGCTACCTAACCTGAATACCGGCTCCTCCTTTACGTAATGGGGATCCCCATTCCTCTGCCCCCTCCCTCAACAGGTTGTTATGAAGGTCTTTGCAATTTTAGGGGTGAGATGACAAAGGACTCTGCCTCCAGGGCCCTGGACAGAATTGGTAGGTTAGCAAACTTGTCTCCCAGTAACCCCTTTTGAGGAGTCCCATTAGAAGGTTTACATGGTGTGCACAGGGATCATATGTGCTCTCGCAAAGTGGCTTTTAGCCTTAGGACCCCAGGACTTTGTCTCTCTGCTTTTCTGTTTGGGAAAGATTTATCTGGGCTCATGGTAAACATAACGAAATTATGGGGGTGGGGTGAGCTTCTTCATATTTCTCAAATGGGGTTATACAAGGAAAACTTGAAGTTCCTTTCTAGCTACTTAGCATTCCTAGGATACACTGCTTCCATAGCACATTTTTCCTTCCAGAACTCTATTGCTTCCAAACATTTTCATATAGCCAAAGCCTGACAAGGTCCTGGCACTATCTTTGCAAGGTAGAAATGGGAGAAAATTATTCCCATTTTTTTTTTTCAGTTAGAAAAGCTGAGGCAAAAGACAGTAAGTGACTAGCCCAAAGCCAGGCAGAGGAGGAGGGATGAGCCAGGAGGAGGGATGAGCCAAGACCAGCCTCCAGATCTTGTCCCCCCCCTCCCGTCGCCACCCCGTTCTTTTCCAGTACCCCTCACTAGATCCCAGGAGCTGTCTGTCAGTGTGCTGACACCACTCAGGAAAATGCAAGTTTCATCCTGACACCAGGAAGACAGAGCTACGATTACGCTTCAGTCCTCAGGGAGGCAGAGAAATTGCTTTTAGTTGACAAGTGCATCTCCCACACACATACCCCCTCTGGTTGAATGAAAAGATAAAATCAAGTTAAAAATCCCAAATGTTCACTTAATTTTGTAAAGCATTTTGCTCTTTGAGCTAGGGGTAGGCAAGATGAGAGAATTTTCTAACTCTAGAAGCTTCAACAAGGTTGGGGGGAATAGTAGAAAATAAGGGGGAGCACAGAGAGAAATGGCAGAAAGAAGAAAAAGTAGAGAAGTGATCTTTCAGGTTTGTGCCATAATCAATAAAAGAAAATGGAGTTATCAAAAAAAAAAACACCTAGGAAAACTGAGATGTGTGTTAAGGTCCTTGAAAAACAGCAAGAGACGCAAGCCACGGAGATTCCTATTAGAGATGAAAATTCTGGGGCTTCCAGTAACAAGAATTTGGGGGTTGAGCAAGGGGACTATCCACTTCCATGTGTTAACAGAGACTTCTCGGCTTGGAGCCAGGGAAGTATTGCTCCGAAGCTTTACTTGCTCAGAAGTTCAGCTCTGCAAATCACTTGCCCTTACATGTTTAAGTGTGGCAGCTCCCAGTGTGCTCTCATAATCTATTTTCACATCCAAACCTCATATGGCTCTGGAAGGTTGGCAGGACCAAGACTAACACAATTCCCATTTTATAGATGAAGAAACCAAAGTTCAAGGAAAGGAAGTGACTTTTAAGGTCATTCTGCTTTTTCCTTTTTTTTTTTTTAATTTGGAAACTGTACTTGAACCATTGTTTGTACCTCCTTCTCCTATGCTTGTCTCCTTCTCACACATCCACATCTGGACTGAAATCTGGTCTTTAGACCTCATATACTTTCTGTCCACCTTTGTGCTCTAGAGACTGGAGACATCCCCCTAGCTGAGGATTGCAGAGCCCTTAAAAAAAGCTTCCTGGCTAAGAACATCCTTATTCTTAGGAGATATGTGCTGAAGTATTTAAGAGGGAAGTGTCATATCTGCAATATACATTCAGAGGGAGAGCATGACGGAGAGCAAGTGGGGGAGAGGGAAGGGAAAGAGAGATAGCGTGCAAACATGGCAAATTGTTAATGAGGGTATGTACAAGTTTTCATGTACCATTCTTTCAATTTTATTATATATTAAAAAGTTTGAAAATACAAACTTGGGGGAATCTCTCCGTCTAAGTAGCCACCCTAACTGCCTATGCTAAAATCTGGGGATCAATGGCACATCCCCTCCCAGAGGGTCCCACCTCAGGACTCCATGAAGATGGCCCAGCGTCAGGAACAGAACTAGCTCAGCAAGAGAGGCAGGCAGGACCTATAAGCAGTTTTGATGTCCTAGATGGAGCTTGGGTGCTGGGAAATGGCCATGCTGAGGGGGAGTTTAGGGTGATGGATTTGGTAGCAAAGCAGCTAAATGGAAGCCCTAGAGAAGGAATCCCCCAAAAATTCAAATCAGAATTTTTCCAAAAATGGACTTTTTTTTTAATTTCAGAGTTTATCAGAGCTGACAGTGTCATTAGAGATAACGTAGTCCGACCTCCTCACATCCAGGGTGGACACTAAGATTCAGGGAAGGAAAGTGACTTACCCAACATCGTCCAGCAAGTTAGTAGCTGAAATGGGACTAGAAGCCAAGTGTCCAGCCCTCTAGTCCAGGGCCCGTCCCATTATATCACTCTGTCATCCCACCTTGGGTTCGTGGGCTCTTGAAAGGTCATCTGCTCATCCTAGGGCTTGCTCTCTTCAGACCAGTATGGCATTCGGGGGATTTGTAGTCAGCAACAGTCCCTGCCGCTGGGAGCAGAGCCAGACGCCTGAAGATGGCACCTGTCACATCCCATTGGAATGAATGACCTCTCTCTGAAACTGAGATGGGCCAGGGAGAATCTGGAAGTGGTACCTTGAGAGCAGAGTCAGTCCAGGCCTGTGTGGCTCGTGCGCCATGGACATTTGAGGCAGAGGAGGTCACAGAAAATGTCCTGAGCACTGTTTGCTGAGGAGTTTCCCATCTTTCTTGGACCCCAAGTGATTTATTGATCATTCGCAGGGCAGCCACTCTGGTTCATTGGTTTAGCTGCCATTAACCCTGAGAGGGTGGGGTGTGGGGGGTCTGCCTGCCACTTCCCCTGGTCTGTCTGCTCACGGGATTGGTTCATGGGACAGCTTAGCCAAACCCTCGTGAGCCTGTCGGAATTAATGACATTTGACTGTAGATCATGAGAAATCACATCAGTAGCTGTGGGTGGGAGTGGATGGAGCAAGCAGGAGGAGGGCAGAGGAAAGGAAGGGAGAAGAGCCAAAGCGAGGGGGGGAGGAAGAGGAGGGGGTAGGAGAGAGGAAAATGCAGGAAGGAATTCTCTGACATTTCTGAGCCTGTAGCTTCTCTCACTTTTAATCACCTCCTTTGTTAATTGCCATTTGTCAATGCAATAAGTCTTTCTCCACTGTAACTCAATCCTGAAACAACTCAGGTCTAAAAAAAGGACTCAGATCTAGCCACAGAGCCCTAATTTTTCCTCACTAGCGAGTTGTTTGTCCTTCTCCCCTGCATTCCTACCTCCTGGGCACTGTGGAGGCATATATGAGCACTAGAGCTGGCCCCAGAACAAAAGATGCTAAGGGCTGGCTTTATTTGCCAAGCTGCTTTGTGTCTGGCACCAGCCCAAGGCTCCCCTCTCCTGCCTTCCAGGGCCCAGAACCCTCTTCTACTTTTAGTCATCCACGGCTTATAACTGCCCTGTTGTTCCACCTTCCAAATCCCAAGAGACTTGTCAGACTGTAAGCTAAGGTGCAAAACAAGGAGGACCCACAAACACTGTGTCTGCCTAGGACCAGAGAGGAGCCATGCTTGAGAGGAAGGGCCATAGCTGGAGCCAGATCAAATGGCAGTAAGGCCAATATGACACATTCAACAGGCTGTGTGTACATGTCCAAAAGCTGAAGACCAGGCTATATTCAGAAAGTCCTTTTCCTGTCCTCAAAGGAATAAATATTTGGCCAGGTCACAGGACCCTGGGCCCCCCTGTGCCTTAGCAAATAACAGCAATACTTGAACAAACATTTAAGTGACCATGGGCCTGACTGTGTTTCTAAAAGGGGTTCTGATTTCAGGAAGAAAACTAGAAGAAGAGACTGTGTGGCATGGATACAGGTCCTAGATGGTAGGTCCTCCCAGCTGGGCCATGTTTGGGGCCAGTTTTCTGGGAATGGGGCCATAGCTTCCTTCCACCTCCCCAGGAAGAAAGCCACCAGTGTATCCACCCATATCACACATCTTGCTGTTGTCAAGATTGCCCCTTAAATCTACTCAGTGATAATGAGAAGCCCTGAGATATATGGGGTCAGGAGTGGTGGTATTAGCACCCAAGGGCAGGTTCGAGGAATGAATGTCGAACCTTGGCCTCTCTGTTCTTTTGTCTCTCCCTCCTGCCTCCCTCCCTTCCCTGGGCCCTCCTCAGTGTTGCTCAGCCCCTCTTACTACTGCCGCTTCAGCCACCAAGTAGCCTCTCACTCCCTTGTCCCTCTACTTGTCTTTCCCTCAGCCTTTCTCTACCTGCTTTTGGGTCTACAAAGCTTCTTAAATGGATGGTCTCTCTATCCACTCACGATTTTATTTCTTGTGACTCCACACCCACTACTGAAAGCCCTCGTTACCTCCTACTTCTACAAATGGTGGCCCCTTGTCAGTGCTCAGTACTCTTTTTTTTTCTTTTTTTTTCTTTTTTTAAAATTTATTTTCAGCGTAACAGTATTCATGGTTTTTGCACCACACCCAGTTCTCCATGCAATCCGTGCCCTCTCCAATACCCACCACCTGGTTCCCCCAACCTCCCACCCCCCGCCCCTTCAAAACCCCCAGATTGTTTTTCAGAGTCCATAGTCTCTCATGGTTCACCTCCCCTTCCAATTTCCCTCAACTCCCTTCTCCTCTCTAACTCCCCTTGTCCTCCATGTTATTTGTTATGCTCCACAAATAAGTGCTCAGTACTCTTGACCACATGGCAAGTCCCTTTTCCCAAAACTGCACCTCCCAGGACTCACCCCTCAGACTTCTTCTGCCTGTTCAGTATCTCTGTCTATCACCTGCTTATTCATTTTCTTTTTCCCCCATGAGCTTCTTCTCCATAGCCCACACAGACATTCAAACTCTTCAGTATGGCTTTGAGGATACTGTGCTACACTAGTGTTCTTATCAATGATTTCTCCTTATCTCTCTGCATTCTCCTCTGGCACCCCAAATGGGACCATCCTTCAAGATCCTGTCTTTAATGTTCTGTTCTTGTGTGGAGGAGCTCATCCAGTCCCATGGCCTTGACCCCTCTGGATTACTCATAACACCTAAAACAGTGCCCTGTGTATAGGAGACAATTTATGTTTACCTAATTGATTAATTTTGTTAACTGCACAGTGCCTTGTACATAACGAATGTTCCATAAAACTGGTGTTGGGGGTCTTACAGTTTACAAACATTCCCTGCATATTTACCTGGCTTCCTCCTTATAATAACCCAGTGAGGCTGATTCTTTATTATTTCCATTTTTATAGAAGTGAGCAGGGGAGTGGAGTTAACATGTGTTTTCTGCCTGTTTTATACCAAATGCCTTCTACACATTTTCATTTAATTTCTGTGACAGCCCTCTGAAATACCTGTTCTTAGCCACATTTTACAGATGGGAAAACTGACGCTCAGAGAGATGCCTGAGATCTCAAGGACTATATAATTTACCTCTTCTGCTATTTCATTGTTCTGTAAATTTGATCATACCAAATTTAGTGAGCAATACTGAAGAGGCATATAAAAGATATCATGAAGCAACATCATAATTATTGTTTACATGTAAGTATTTTTTTTGAGTTTGCATTCCTCTGAAATGTAATGTCAGGCATATAAAGAGCTGAAAAGGAAAATAAAACCCTTCTATTTCAAAACATTCCCTGCCTTTCCCCCTGCATATTATAATAATAGGAACAGATTATTGCATGATTACTATGTGTCAAGCATTACATTCAGTGCTTTACCCACATGCTTTCAATTAGTCCTCACCACCACTCTGTGTGGTAGGGGCTCCTATTGTATACTCCAATTTATACATAAGGTAATTGTGTTTCATAAGAGTTAAGTAACTGGTTCAACGCCTTCTAGTTAATTTGTAAAATAATTGAAATTTTAAGTTAGGTTGGTCTGACTCCAAATTTAATGTTCTTTCAATGCCACTAAGCTGACTTTCTAAAAGGATAGAGAAACCAAGGCTCCAAGAAATTAAGTGACGTCAAGTCTCCGGACTCTGTATCTTATATTTTTTTTCACTTCACCTCAGCTCCTTGTATCTCTTTGTTGAAGGGATCACATTGTATTGTCAATGATCTTTATATGTCTGTGGTCTGTCTTCTCAACTACATTGTCAGCTCTGCCAAACCTCTTTAGATCCCCCACATAGGGTTCTCACTAAATACTTGTCAATTGATAAGCACAGGGCTCTCTTCAGTTGGGACAATTATTAATAAACCATCAGGCTTTGACAAAGCCCTTCTCATCTCCCAAGGAGCTGAGCCCTTGGTGCTTAGGAGATGTATCAATTCCTCGCCTTCCCGCAGCTTGAAGTCAGAAGCCCACACTCCCCGCCTCTGCACAGCATCCATTCTCCAGGGAGCCTCAATAACGTCAGAGTCATTCCACTGAAGGCTGAATTATGTGTGTGACTCTGAGAGGATGAGGTCCCAGTAAAGTGGGAGAAGAATGTGGGCTGTGATTCTACATGCAGGTGGACTCTGGGGATGTTTCTTGCCATCTGAGATGATATGTCAACATCTAGAAGCCACACTCCATGGAATGAGCTCTAAAGATTGATCGTTAGTGTTATTATTGAGAACATTAATAATGATTCTTACATTTATTTGTACGGTGAACTTCCATTTATGCAAAAGGCTTCTGCACAAGGTTTCATTGTTTTAGTTGGTGCTGGCTTTCTGCAAAATCTTTTTGGCTTCGATATTCCCAAGAGGGGGGAAAAAGTCCTCTGTCTGGCTTTTGAGGAAGGGGATCACCCCAAGGAAACTAACAGCTGAGACCCTGAGAGGGGAAAAACTAGCTGGCAGGAATTGAAGGACAACAACTGATGCTTCTGAGCAACATACTCCTGAGACATGTCTAGGGACTGAACACAGATCCCCATCCTCCCCTTATTTATTATTATTATTTTTTTTTTTTTTGCCTGTTCCCAGTACACCAGAACTGGCCCAGTCTTTCCAGCCCAAACAAATCCTTAGCTCCTTCTGCCATTAGAATTCACCCCTCCAGGTCCCTTTCCCCCATCAATGACCTCAAGGACACCTCTGTGGAAGCTGGCTCATCAATTGTCTCTTCCCCTCCCTCAGACCAATTTTCTCATGCATTTGTATGAGTAGACTCAGCATCCCACAAAGAGACAGGCAGTAGTAATGATCATAACTAACACTCATGGAGATTTTACTATGAGCCAGGCACTATATTAAGCACTTTACATGCATAATCTCTCTTTATCTTCATAACAGTCCTATGAGAAAGTCTTATTAGGGTTCCCATTTTATAGAGGAGGAAATTGAGGTTCTAAGTGAGTAAGCAACCAGCCCAAGACCACAAAGCTGGCTAATGCAGAACCAGAATTCAAACCCAGGATTCAAACTCTCTGACAGTGAACCTCTTCAATGGACTGTCTCTCCATATTAGCTTCTACTTTCCAGATAAGAACAGTGAGACCAAAAGATCAGAAGACCACCTAGCATTCAGAAGAAAGAGTTCCAGGAAGCCAGAAAAATAAAGTTTTCCTCCCATTTCTGCCAGTAACAGGCTAGATGACTCTGGGTGAGTCATTTAAAAGCCCCTGCTTCTGAATTTGCAAGCAGGATCCAGTGTGTGGGATTCAAAAGTGATGGGTCAAGAAAGGTTAGTCTCCTCCAAATTTATCAAGTTTAAAAGCACAATGCAAAGGTAAAGTGTTCTTGATCATAATCCTTAACATTATTATTCCAGCCTATTCGTCTACCAATGAACCTGGGATAGAGTTCTGGCTCTGCCCCTGGATTCTGGTGCCATTTAAGTGCCAAGACAAATGGTCTCAGGGAGTCGGGGTGATCCATTATCTGGATATGGATTATTTCTCAGGAGTAAATCGTTAGCCCTGTCGGGCAGCTGATGAATTCTCCCACCGCACCTGGGGGCTCATTGCTCTACATTGGACGTGCTGGGAATGCAAGCAGCAGCTGGAGTCACAGTGTGACTCTGCAGACAGGGCCCTGAGATGCAGGGAACAAGGATGTTTGGGTTAGATTCCAAGGAGCAGCAAGGACCTCACCCACCCATAAGTGAGAAGACAGAAAATTAACCTCACCCACCCACAGCCCAGCCCAGGGCAGAAAAGGACCACTTCTCTCTCCTGATGCTTGTCGCATCCTTGGGGACAACAAAGCACAAAAAATAAACAGAGAAAGAAAGAAAAGGTGTTTTTTTTTTTTAAGGGAAAATATACAGGGAAGGGTAAATCTAGAGAGAAGAAAAATAGAAAAAGGAGAAGAGAAAGGAGAGAAAACAGAAAAATAAAAAGGGGCTCTAAAAAATAGAAAAATGAAACAGTAAGAGATAAAGAGAGTGTGAGAAAAGGGATGGGGGAGGGAGGTAAAAAAACAGATGAAGAAAGAGAAAAATGAAAAATGAGACTGAGGTCTTTAGAGCACCAGAAATGGTTTCTTGTTTTTCTTTTACCTACTTGTGTCTTTTTGCTTTGGCTGTGTGGTACACATGATTTCAATGTGTTGTCTCAGGGTTGGTCTTAAGAATGTTCAGAGTCACCAGGCTTTCCTCCTAGCTCTGAAATCTCCCTTCCTCCCACTTTCACCATTACCATTCTTGTAAGGTAAAGCATTGAAGGCAGAACCAGAAAGGCAGAGACAATTATCTACTGAAATAAAAGCCATGGATACAGAGTGCTGAGCATGTAGAAGAGCACATGCACACACACACACACACACACACACACACATACACACGCACATACACATGCATGTGTGTGCATGCACACATGTTGGCAAAATCAGATGACAAATAGAAAACAGTCTGAAACACATAAGCATGCAGATGCTGAAAGACTTGAAACAGGCAGGGGCAAACTCAGAACAGACAGGTATCAGCAGAGCCAACCTGAATATAAGGATGGACATGGGCAGAAAGTGATAAGGAACTAGATACACTGCTGCAGAAGATGACACACAGGCACAGGAAAAGATGGATACACGAGCAGACAGGTGCAGAAGCAGACACCAGCCAGGGTGGGAGGAGGAGTTTCCATCTTAACTGTGCTCTTCCTCTCTCTCTTCTTTGCCTTCCAGAAGTACCCTAATAAAGGGAATTTACCTCCCTATGTCTCCTCCCCTCAGGATTTCCCTCTGGGCTTTGTGACAGCTGGTAGCAATGTGTTTTATTTAAATAAAATCATTTCTGCTAACGAGTCTGTTCCTTACAGTATCATCCTTCCCAGGGAACAGATGTCCCTAAGTAGTTTAAATGGCTACATCCAAAAGGTCCCCTCAGGCATGAGTTTCAATGGTAGATTATCATGTCCTGTGGCTAGGATAGACTTGAGGCCTGCCTTGAGTCTTTCTCCTAGACTAAGACTTCCCCCTACCCCCCAGTATTCCATGATCCTTTGTAACTTTATTAGACTTTCCTCTTCTCCTTTGCAGTTTGAGGCAGATGAGAGGTGGAGGCCAGGCAGGAAGATACGATATCCACACCCCCAACTTGAATGAGAGGAGCACCATAAGATTTCACTGGATAAAATTGTTTCTTGCAAAAGAAAAGTTTGAAAACCTCAGGATTACACAGGGCCAGATGAGATCTAAGGGTCCTTCCAGTTCTGACATTCTAGTATTCTATGACTAAGAGCTAATTCGTTCAAATCTAAACCCTCAGTAATTGGACAAACCTTGATTGAATTTGCTGAGCAAATGTGGCGTCACTGTCTGCCCCAATAAATATTTAGCTGTGGCCCCAGTTTATTGATTTTGTGCAGTATCAATATTTCTTGGCACGGTTTCTGATACTGACTGGTAGACCCATGATGATGTGAAACATGCAGGCTCAAGACGCCCTCCTGGGAAAGCCACAGATGGTTGTTGGTGTGTTCATCTGTCTTGGGCTGACACACAGACTGTGCCACCACCCTAGCCAGTACTGGACACATGGAGGGATGAGATAGCTGCCTTTGAATGGGACATAATGCTTGGGTGGGTGGATCAAGTTGACTTAGAAGCTCAGGAATAGGGGCGCCTGGCTGGCTCAGTCAGCGGAGCATGTGACTCTTGATCTCAGGGTTGTGGGTTCAAACCCCATGTGAGGTGTAGAGATTACTTCAAAAAAAAAATCTTAAAAAAAAAGAGAGAGACGTTCAGGGATACTGTTGCCAACTGATCAAAAAAGAGAACCTAAGTGAATGGGGCTTGCATTGTGCAGCTCTACTTTGATGACGGGAACATCCCTTAGAGCTTCTATCTCACTTACTAATCATTCTACAGTGAGTGCTTTCTCCTTACCAATCTCTGTGCTACAGCTAGGGATGCAGTCATGAACAAGATACAGTCAAATATCTCTCAAATACAGACATACTCCATTTTACTGCACTTTATTGTGCTTCAGAGATAATTGTATTCTTTTACAAACTAAAGGTTTGTGGCAACCCTGTGTTGAGTAAGTTCATCAAAACCATTGCTGTTGGAGACAACAGTGTTTGCTCACTTCATGTCTCTGTGTCCCATTTTGGTAATTCTCACAATATTTCAAATTTTTTCATTATTATTTTATTTGTTATGGTGATCTGTGATTAGTGATGTTTGATATTACTGTTGTAAATATTTTGGCTAATAATTTTTAGCAATAAAGTATTTTTAAATTAAGATATGTACGTTGTTTTTAGACATAATGCTATTGCAGATTAATAGACTACGGTATAGTGTAAACAAAACTTTTATATGCACTGGGAAGCCCCAAACTCCACTGATTTGTTTTAACGTGATACTCACTTTATTACTGGAACCGAACCCACAGTATCTCAGAGGCATGCCTGTATGTGAGCTCTAGTTGAGAAATATTGATGCTGCTCCACATCAACAAACTTACACTATGGATACATATTTATGAGAAGAAATACTTTGATAGGAATATTAGAGTATATGCACACTTCTAATTATTCTCGCTGGCAAAACTGATGAATCAGAAACCTTATTTTGTATGTAGTATTCAAGTTGCATAAAAGCCTTGTAATTCAGGTAAAATAACTTGGTTGTTTTCTAAGTACAACTCCAAAGAGTACAAGTTAACGTAATACTTTTTTGTTAATCTTTTAGTTACACATTCTTGGTGATGGAGTTTCATTTGTTGGTGATGGTTGAGAACATTGTTTTTTGGAGAGAACTGAGGTATTTACTGGAAGGGAAGATTTCAACCCTCTCTTTGATGCTGCCATGATAACCCTATAATTCCCAAACAGAAATACATTTGGATAAGTTTGTTCCTTTGGTCATTCATTTCTTTGCTTATTTGGTCCTTACAAATAACCATACACCAAGTGCTTTGTTTGAAGCTTGTACTGGGTCAGGTGTAGGATCACTGAAGAGATTCAGACAGCCAATGCCCTTGAGCGCCATACAGTTAAGGAGGGGAACTAACAAATAACTTGGGCACTTCATAATGAGTGCTGTATAGCAGAAGTGTGGACAAAGGGAAGCTGTGAAAAATAAGGATTAAGAGATGAAGGTAGTTGAAGAAGCTTTAAGAAATGAAGTGACCCATGGGTAGGGAGAGATCTGAAACTCAACCCTATTTATCACTGTGAGGTTGCACGGAGCCCTTCTTGTTCCCCAAGCTCTTTTTTTTTCTTTTTAAATAATCAGTAGCATGTATTCATAAGAGCCACAGAACTACACAGCAAGATCAGCCGGCGGCTGGGGTTATGCCAATAGCCTGCATCAGTTGAACTGCTTCAATTTAATGTAAAATATATCCATTCCCTTTGAAAAAACAATACAATGAAGCATTGGTCGGAGACAGGTTCCTATCCCCTAACTCCAGTTTCTTGAAATTAGACTTTCTTTGACCACCCTACAACACTTTCTAGAAGAATTCTTCTCCCATGTGACAAAGGGGTTTGAGGAGTACTGGGCATCCTGATGGCTTGCAGATTATTCACATTCCAAAGGGGCCTTAATGATTTCCAAGATAATTGGTTGTAGAAATAAGTCCTTCTAAAAACCCAGCAATAGAATATTCGTGATGCCTCAGGATGATTCAGAGCATTTGGCCTTAATTACTTTGATTGTCCGCCAGGATTTAATATATGAATATTACATTGCGATCTTCAATTTAATTTCTTGTGTAAATGGATTGTGGCAGAATCCTGTAGTCCTGGAACTGGCACATAATTCAGCGTGGGAGACACTATCTTAACTCATCTCATTACTCAAGCCATTTGTTGTCCTTCAGGCTTTGACAGCCAGGAGATGGGAAAGTAGCAGAGGTGATGTGATCTCTCAACCTGGGTCCAGACAGACATGAGCCATAGTCTCTACTGATTACGTTGTTACACAGACATAGACGGCACTTATTTTCAGAAGAAAAAAAAAGCATTCTTGTCAGTTTGCAGCTGTGTGCCCTGGTCTTTCTTAGCAATTAGGGTGGAAAAAGCTGGAACATGGAGGTAAGAAGCCTGGGTTCTAGCTCTTTTTTTTTAATGCTTTATATTTTTTTAAGATTTTACTTATTTATTTGACAGAGAAAGAGAGATCACAAGTAGGCAGAGAGGCAGGTATGGGTGGGAGGGAAGCAGGCTCCCTGCTAAGCAGAGAGCCCCCTAAGCAGAGATGCAGGGCTCAGGGCTCAATCCCAGGATGCAGGGCTCAATCCCAGGGCGGTGAGATCATGACCTAAGCCAAAGACAGAGGCTTAACCCACTGAGCCACCCAAGCACCCCCTGGGTTCTAGTTCTAACTTGCAGTATGACCTTGGACAAATCACTTCATTTCTCACCTTGGGCAAGTCTCCAAAATTCTCTGAGCTTTAAATTCCTCATCATTAAAGAAAAAGCTACATGATCTCCAAGTGTTTTCTAGGGTGAAGATTTTCTGGTCTATGAGTACCACATGGCAAATCTGACAGTCTTCGTACTATGACTGATATAAGGTTGCTGTTATCCATACAGTAAGTAACAAACAGCCCCCTAAGAATGAGCAAAGTCAGAGGGAAAGAAGAGAAAAATAGGGAAGATAAGTGGGAGGGAGAGAGAAAGAAATGTAGGCAAAATGAAGAAACAGCTCTGCAGCATTAGTGAGGTGGCCCCCACAGCTGGGGTGAACTTGCTAAGATCTTGGCAAAATGGGGCTCATTTGGGCCTAAAGAACCTGACAGAAATTAGAGGTGAAAAATGAGATTGAAAAAGAAAAAAAGAAGAAAGAAAGAAAAAAATGAGATTTGAGAAGTATTGAATGGGAATCCATGGTATTGGAGAATTTATTTGTAGCTCGTTTAAGAGACAAAAAGCCTGCAGCCAAAATGTATAAAGAACCCCTATAAATGAAAAAAAGAGAACCCCTACAAATGAATAAGAAAAAGGCAGAAAAAAATAGACAACATAGTTAAGTAGAAATTGTATGAAAGTGTATATCCAAAAGGCCAATAAACATATGAAAAGGTTCTCAACCTTATTAGTCACCAGAGAAATGCAAATTAAACCACAGTGAGACACCATTGCACACCCACCAGAATGATTACATTTTTAAAGGTCAATAATACTAAGTGTTGGTAATCATTTGGAGCAGTGGAAAATGTAAATTGGTATAACACTTTGCAAAGCTACTTAGGATCATCTACCAAAGTGGAATATATGCAGCCCCTATGACTCAGCGATTCCACTGCTAACAGAAATGCATGCACATGTGCACCAAGTCAAACAAAAAATATCCACAGCAATATCAGTCACAATAGCTCCAAACAAGAAATGGTCCATATACCCATTAACAGTAAAATAGCTTACAAGTTGTGGCGTATTCATGAGAGGGAATATTATAAGGCAATCAGAAAAAACAAAATAAGCTGCATGCAACAACATGGATGAAACTCACAAACATATTATTGAATGAAGGAAGCCAGACATAAGAGTACATATATGTGTGTGTACATGTGTATACATATATATATATATAAATTAATAACTCATAAAACTATAGTGTTTAGAGATGCATGCTAAAAAGCACAAGAATAAATAAAAGCAGAGTGGTTATATAAAAGTCAGAGTAGTTGTTACCTTTAGGAGGGAAGAAAGGGGTTGTGATTACAGGATAGGCACAAATTGGGCATCAGCGATGCTGATAATATTCTATTTTTTGACTGGGTGATAGTTAACATGGTTGTTTCACTGACTAAGCTGTACACTTAGGATTTATGCACTTTTCTTTAAGTGTGATATACTTCACCCACACAAGAAAAAGCTTTAAAAATACAAAAGTAAGAAAAAGCCAAAGACAAATCCTTGTCTCAGACTGTGACCCTAAGTTTTATTATCCTTTCAGTACCTTGCTTCCAGCAATGGATCCTAGACTTTAGACAGGAGATGGCGGAGATTGTATCTCATTCTTCTCAGTATCCATCTGCCACAACTCTCCATCTTTAAAGCCAGCCTGACCCACACTTACACCTAAACAGCTGTCAGCCAATTGACTAGTTTCAGAGATACTATCTCTGTTGCTTTCTAGGCTCCTTCTCATTCCTCCTATTCTTAAACTATTCTTGTTCCATTGCAATTCTTTCTCCTGAGTCTCTATTTTGTCTTTTATTTCCAGTCTTGTTCATGTCCTCTGGGCCAATGACTGAATGACTTGACTGGATTTCCTTGGCCTGATCTTCAGCAAGCCCTGCTTCTCCAAATCCTGAATAGCTACCTGCTTCACTATGTATCTTCCTTTGCTCTTGGCTGACTCAGGTAGGGTATCCACCCCCACTATGCCCCCAGAGCTTACAGGGCCAAAGTGCCTTATGCAAATCATGGGGGCCAAATAAGTTTCAGAATTCAGAATCTGGGAAATTTATCAAGGTAATTCTATGTGTTTGCCTATATTACATAATACCTCTAGCAGGTTGTGGCATAGCTCCCCATGATCAAATACATTAATATTCTGTCATGAAATACATCAATGTTCATTCTAAGTGTGACAAATAAAGACTGTGAATATGTTAATGTATGTTTAAAATGAATTTTAAGCATTAAACTTGTGAGAAAGTTTTAGTTTTCAGAGTTTTGTCCTTTTGGAAGTACTAATAAGGATTGATGCTCTGTAGTAGGAACCCAATGCTTATTTGGTAGATGGATGGAAGCATGGATGGATGGATGCAATACACTACATATGTTTATCATTTCAAATAAGTGACAAAAGTGCATTTAACAATAGTATTCATAACTTGAACCAAGAGTACCCAATTTGGGGTATTTTAGTTTCCACTGCTGGCAAAAGGAACACTATTAGAAAAATCTACCACCTAGGCCTGCTACCACATCATGAATGGCCTGCCTTGAGTCAGGTGGCCATCCCTGAGCCAGTGGTCTCTCCTGTGCATAAAACTGCAAGCCTTTTTCCTGACTTTGGGGCTATGGGCAAAGTAATCCTAACTAGAGAGGAAAAATGGGCATGACAAGTACACAGGGCTATTCTGTTGGGTCTGATACGAAAGGAAAGGATGGCTATGTATATCTTGAGGTAATCCTCCTTAAATAGTATGACTCCCAACCAGGCTTTGAAAGTTTTTGAGTAACAGTGAGTTTGAAGTCACCTTTCTGAGCAAGTATTAAGTGTGCAGTTAATTTATATTGCTACTTAAAGTTAGAGCTTGCTGTTTTTACTTCCAGTCATCTGGGGGTGGGGGTACTGTATCCTGTTGTGTCAGGATGCTCCAGAAACAAAGCAGGGAGTTCTAGAAGAGGCTTGCAAGGAATTAGAGTATGAGTCAAAGTCAAACCTTCAGGTTCCCATACTCAGGAGACAACAAGGAATCATGGGGAAATCCAGCAGGAGAAAAATCACACAGCTACTTCTGGAACCAATGCCTATTGGGAAAACCTAATGAAGAAGGGGGATTGAGGAGAGGTTAGAATGCTTAGCCTCAGAGCTCCAAAGCACTGGGCTGTTTGCTCCTAAAAGTGGAGACTATGAGTGACTAGGTCACATTCACCCATAGAAATGCCCCCAAGATTTTCAACCTTAAAACAAGGGGGTAGGATTTACATGATCTAAGATCTCTCTCTGCTGTAGTTTTCAGCACCCATGAATCTATGATTTTCTTCTAAAAATGTTTATTGTTTCTTGTGAGAATAATACATGCTCCTTGTTGAAAGTTCTGAAAATTAGGTAAATACATAAAAGTTTACATTCACCTATCATCACACCTCTCACACATATGAATGTATTCCTTTGTTTTTAAAGTCTTAAAATCTCCCTTTATTAAACATGATTTAAAAGCCTTAGATTTGGGGAGGAGGAGGGGGGTGGGTTATCGACATTGGGGAGGGTATGTGCTATGGTGAGTGCTGTGAAGTGTGTAAACCTGGCGATTCACAGACCTGTACCCCTGGAGATAAAAGTACATTATATGTTTATAAAAAAATTAAAAAATAATAATTTTAAAAAAGCCTTTGATTTGTAAAGTACTAAAAAAATCCCTTTGCCTTGCTGGGAGTTGGGGACACCATTTTTCTTTTTATTCTTTTTATTTATTTATTTATTTCATTATGTTCTTTTAGCCACTGTATTGTACATTAGTTTTTGATGTAGTGTTCAATGATTCATGAGTTATGTATAACACCCAGTGAGCATCACAACATGTGCCCTCCTTAGTACCCATCACCCTGCTACTCCCTCCCCCTCTCCCCTCTGAAACCCTCAGTTCTTTTCCCAAGGTCCATAGTCTCTCATGGTTCATCTCCCTCTCCGATTTCTCCCCCTTCAGATTTCCCTCCCTTTCCCTATAGTCCTTCATGCTATTACTAAGTTCCATGTATGAGTGAAACGATATGATTATTGTCTTTCTCTGCTTGACTTACTTCATTTGACATAATCCCCTCTAGTTCCATACATGGCAGTGCAAGTGGTGGGTATTCATCCTTTCTGGTGGCTGAATCGTATTCCTTTTGCTTGCTTGTTTTTATTTTCCATCTATTTGTAAAATTGGGATCATAGAATTTTGTATTTTGAGTAATACGCTTAACTGTATCATGAGCATCTCTATGTCATTACAAAAGCTATGATTCTAGTCTAATTTGCATGTCCACTGGACATTGTGAGGCACGCTAAAAAGAAGAAAATGTGTGCCTTATCCTTATGGAACTTACAATCTGGTTGAGAAGATGAGACTTATATACATGAAACCAATAGTGAAAAACAAGAAAGAAATATAATTAAATGTCATTTCTTGAGACAGACTGTAAGGACAGTACGAATCCAGAGGGAGAGATTGATATGGACACTAGTAAGGGGAGGTTCCCAGAGAAGGCAAGACTTAAGCTGGCCTTTAAAGGATAAGAAAAGGAGAATGAAGAAAGAAGCATCATGGAAACAGAAGGAATTGGGGGAGGATGGACTGAGAAATAAAAATGCCTTTATGCTTTGTTGTTAATGATGATACAGAGCTACCCACGCCAGGATTTCCAGACCCCAGGGGCTCATTATACACATGAACAAATAAACCAAGGTCTCTAACCTAAAGGGGATGTGGAGGATAAATGCATGAAAAAATGAAGTTCTCATATTAATGTGGAAGTAGCTTAGGTTCAGACCTTTTTCAGGTTAATAATAGACTTGTTTCTTTGCTGTGTCTTGAATAGTAATGGTTCAAAAGTTATGGTGTTAGTCCCCAGTTGGACAACTTCCTATGTGGATAGCTGATTACATGACTCCAGAGTCCTGGTAACAGTCAGTTCACTAATGTGGGTTGGTAATCACAAGAAGAGAGAAATAAGAAAATGCCTATGGCATAAGCCTCCTTCTCCATCCACTGAAAAACTCATTGAGAAAGTTAATTAAGCCACATCTGTGGTCTGAAGAGCTCCCCAGTGGGACTAGAAGTTTCTTAGGGACAGGAAACCTGTGGTTTGAAAAACAATAGAAAGCTACCCTTACAGAAATATCACAGTTTGAAATCCATTTGTGATGCATCAGAAAGTCCCCTTGTCTATGGTCAGGAGACTGGCCACTAACTAGTTGTATGACTTTGACCAAATAATTCCATTACCTTTTTAAGTTCACCTCAGTTTTCTTCCTCATCTGTAAAATGGGAATTATTCCAAAGTTCCCTTTTGGCACATAAACTCAATGAGTCTATGATTTCTTTGGACCATCACAGCCTTTCAGATTTCAGGAATCCCCTATGACAATGCAAATAACTCTGAAAAAAGACTACTTCTTACCCTTGTGTTGCCAGTCACCACCACACCTGGGGATCGAAGTCCTTGGGGAATGGGACCAGTAGAGCAAGCAGGCCCAGCCTGCAGGTGTAGGCACAGAAAGAAGTGGGTATGCCAAGATGTCACCAGTTAAGCAGGAGGATCTTGATACCTCCTCCTCTATCTGCCTCTCCCCTGAGTGCCCAGCAGCAGGCTGTGCCTGACTGGGTTCCTACGTAGGTGCCTGTTCACTACAGGGTGCCCTGGCTGCCAGCATGCCGTTCCAAGCCAATGGGAGAACCCTAAGGGGAAGTATCCTGGGGCCAATCATAGATGGCAGTATCTCTTTAATGGCCAGAGAGACTGCATCTTTGGCTCCTTTTCATTGGTTCAGGCCAACTGAAGGCTCTCTGGACTCTCAGCCAATGCTGAGCCATCAGCCAACAGGACTGGGCTCGGCTGCTGGATCCTGTTTTCCTCTGAGGCTGATGGGTAGCCCTGTCTTAAGGGCTGCCCTGTCTCCCCACTGTCATCCCTCACTGAAAACTTTTGCCATGAAGCACAGAAGGCATGAACAGTGGGACCTAATCGAGGCAGCCTGATTAAAGGTAGGCATGCTGGGGGCCAAGAGCCATGCCCAGGCCCAGCCCCTTCAGGTGAGTGCAGGTGAACCAACACAGGGAGAGTAAAAGCAGGTTGAACTGGTATGAGTGGGCACTGCAGGAATGGAGCTAAGGACAGATAGTGACAGGTAAAACTCTTTATTTCTTCCTTCCCATAAGCCATTAGTATCCAAGTGGCTTGTCCACAATCCTATGGCGCCCTCTCTATCCTTGCCCTATAGCCCAAACCACAGCCAGGAAAGAGTTCCTCCTAAAAGGATGAGAGAAATGTGTTGGTGAAAGTGTTCTGGTTCCCAACTGTAACCTGTATTTCCTGCTTTAGAATGCCCACAATGCCCACAGATAGATTTGGTGGCTCTGGACTCCAAGGACACATGGATCCTATCATCTATGCTCCTTACATCTCAGACTGCAGTCTTATTAATTCTTCATATGTTTTAAGAAAGGCTAAGGTTTGGCATTAAGCTCTTACTAGTCTGGGTAGCTATCATTTTGCTCCTTGACCACTGCCACTATTATTAGTGCCATCCAAGGGCAAAGCCCTAAACCTGGGCAGCCACTTAAGCAATTTGTACACAGGAGGCAGAATGAGACAGTATAAAAAGTTTAGTGCAAGGCCTTCCCCATTTCTGAAGATGTTCAGTCATTTATCAAACACTTGCTGAGTGCCTTTTATGTGACAAGCCCTCTGCTAGGTGCTAAGAGGACAAAGAAAAGTAAGACACATAGGCTTTTGGTGAATACCACCAGGACAGGTCCAAGGGAAGAATGTGTCTTGAGCAGTGGTTACAGACTACAATTTATGTACTTTAGTAACTGACCTGATATTACAGTTGGTTTTGGAATGCTCCAGAAATGGCCCTTGGTAAAACCAATCAGAAATGTCTCTCTTCAATGCCCTTAAGGTGCTCCCCTATTTAAAAAAAAATTTTTTTCAGGAAAGAATCTGCTACGAAAATTACTGTAAGGCCTTGGGCAAGTCAGTTTTCAATTCTATCTTCAAAATAAGAAATTTGGGGTAGGGGCTCTGAAGCACTTTGAAAATCTGAAAGACCACCTAGGAGTCTATAATAGTAGTCATTTACTCCTCGCTATAAATTTAAGTATCTGTTCCTTCTTTCTGGGCATAGATTTTATGCCCAGGAAATCTTATGCTAAAATTTTCAAGCTTATTTTTTTCCTACAATTACGGAATGAAAGGCTTTGTCAACTGGTAAAGAAATTTCAGGGATCTGCCTACAAAAGGGAGAAGTATTTGGGAAAGGGGAATGAGGAGGAAAGGGGATATAATAAACATCCCCAATATCCTAATAACTTGTTTCATCAGGCTGTGGGACCCTGCATTCTGCTGAGGCTAATCCCAAACCATAGTTGCTGATAAAAGGAATCATTAAAAATAATAAAATAAAGCTCTCTTTGGGGCTTACAGTGCTTTAATACCAACGGGCTCTTTTAACAGTGAGCTTAGAGGGCTTGGTGGGAAGCTCTTAGTACATGATCCACAGGCCCAAGATGCAGGGATCACCACAGCATCTTTGGCCCACTACTCTGCCTCCTTCTTATTTCAGGTTCCTTTGGAGGCTAGATCTCACTCTCACCGGCCATGAGTATTTTGAATGACACAATGTCAGGAAAAAGTACAGTGATTCAGAAATGCACATTATTAAGTATATTTTATTGTAAAAGACATCTAATCAATCCAGTCCCCTGTCTGAACATGGCAGCTAGAAGAGGCAAAGCAAATCTTTTGCATTTTACTTCAAACCAAAATAATATGCCAAAGGGGGCAGGATCAAGGAATCCAAATCAGTGGTGTCTATTTATGTTTCTTATATGGTAGTGCTGATTTGCAGCTCTCCAGGTGCCAAATGGCATCTGGGAAACATTATTCTATCCTCCAATTGATGTAATAATTAGATTGCATAAATGGCTCCTCTGTACTCACTGCCAGCCCAAAAGACATATGTTATTGGTGAGCCAATCAATCTTTTCCCCTGTTCAAATTTGAACCTGCGTCAGCAATTATGTTGTGGAGGTCGAAAGCCACCTAAATGAGTGAAAACTGGCAAAGATGAATTTGGGGAGTGGATTATACTACATTATTTCCCAACAGTGTGTATATGGTTGGGACCCAGGCAGGTACATGAACATATCCACAAGTAGACATACCACCAGGGGTCAAAAGAGGGAAAGATGGCTAACGACATCTTCTTCAAGATTTTGCTTATCTCTATTCCTGTAACCTGCTTCACATTTAGATAAACTTAGGGACTGAGAAAAGTAGGTCAGGGGAAAGCACTAGTCATCCACATTCTAGTCCCCAGAACTTGTGAATATTACCTTAGATGGGATTTTGCAGATGTGACCAAGTTAAGGATCTTGAGATAGATTATTTTGGGTGATCTGGCTAGATATCTTGAATATCTTGAGTCTAATCATAAGTGTTCTCATAAGAGTCAGAGGAAGTTTATAGACAGACGAAGAGGAGAAGGCAATATGACTAGGGATGCAGAGATTGGAGGGATGTGGCACAGCCAAAAGCCAAGGTATACCAGCAGCCACCATGAACTGGAAGAAAGAAAGAACATAATCTCCCATAGAGCCTCTGGAGGAAGCATGGCTCTGTCAACACTTTGATCTTGTCCCAGTGAAACTGATATCAGACTTCTGGCCTCTAGATTGTGAGGTAGCAAATTTAGGTTATGTCAAGCCTGACAGTTTGTGGTAATTTGTTATAGTAGCCATAGGATATGAAAATAGCCCTTCATTACTAAGCTTAGGTCACAGGTCAAGTGATACAGAATCTTCCTGTTTAGGTATGAAGAGCATCAAAATCCTCCTCTACTTAAAATATGCCTTCCATCTATCACAATGCAATGCCAAGTACTACAATCTAAAATTCACAGGTACATGTCAATGTTTCTACTTTTGGGTAATTGTTTCTTGCTGATACACTGCAAACAGTACATATAAACCCGTGTTTTCCATTAGTACTTTTGCATGAATTTATATACCCAATTACTTCCAGCAATGAGGCAGGCCTTGGGGGGACAGGGAGGGACATTGAAAAGGTAGGGAAATACAGTAAATATGTCTAAATTGAAACCGCAATTGGGCTCAAATCAAATCTCTTTTAGTAATAACACTAAGTAGGGCCTTTAGGAAAACAAGTCATGGCAGAACTAACTTAATTTACTCTTCTGATAAGGTTACAAGGCTTGTGGATCAGGAGAATGTTGTAGACAGGCTGCATCTGGATCTTAACAAGGCTTTTGACTTAGACTCTTATAAGCCCTTTGTAGATCAAGTGAAGAAATAGAGGCAGTAGGTGAGACTTCAGAGCCAGCAGGAGAGTGCTGATATGTGTAGATCAGGGTCTTCAGTGATAGGTCACAGGTCTCTATATCATCCCCAGTCAAATCACTCGTATCCATGACTTACATGAAGATCAAGCCAGCATTTTCTTTTTTTTCTAAGATTTTATTTATTTATTTGACAGAGAGAGAGAGAGAGAGATCACAAGTAAACAGAGAGGCAGGCGGAGAGAGGGGGAAGCAAGCTCCCTGCTGAGAAGAGAGTTTTGATGGGGGGCTCTATCCCAGGACCCTGAGATCATGACCTGAGCTGAAGGTGGAGGCTTAACCCACTGAGCCACTGAGGCACCCCAAGCATTTTTTATGAAAATGGGGATGGTGGGGAGCTAGATTATCCAGCTGACAGATCAGATGTGAGGTTTCAGGATACAAAAGAACAATCAGTAGCCTGGAACATTGACCGACCCCTCTGAAATGAAATGTTCAGAACTAATAATCCAAAATTCTCATGTACAAAGACAGGTTTATATACAGAACAGCCATCAGAGTGTAGAAAGCAGAGGGGGTCAGCAGGCACATTTGAGTCAGAAGAATGGTAAAGCTGGCAAAACAAAACAAAAACAAAGCAAAACTGTTATAACAAAAACAAAAGAAGCTAAATGTAGTCAGTGTGCCTCTCCAGAAACAATAGAGAACCATGTTCCAACTTGCGTATTTCTCATTGTCTAGGCCGTAATGGGGTTCAGTTCTGGGCAAGATTCTTTTTATCTCCCAGAAGTATGTTTTCTTTAAAAAAAGGTAAGGTAAAAAGTGGCATTATGACTGTCTCCCAACATCTAACCCCAAAGGTAATTATTGTTAACAGAATAGTATTTTTCCACACTTTTCTATGAAATTATTTATTATATACAATTCATTAAACACAAACAAAAGCATTCTATACATAACTGTTCCTGGATTTGCTTTTTATTGAACAATATGTCATGGGCATTTTCCCATGTCAGATATTAAGAGCTAATAATTATTAAACATTCTCCATGTGCCAAGTACATTCTAAAGAGCATTTCGTGTTTTAATTCACTTAAAACTCAAAAGAACCTCCTGAGGTGGGTACTATTATTACTACCCTCATTGTAGAGAAAAGAAAACAGGTTTAGAAAACTTTCTCAAGGTCACATGGTGATTAAATTTCATAGGTTGGATTTGAGTTCTGGCCCCTCCAATTCCAGAGCTTGTGCTCTTAAAATCTATACCACACTGCCTTCAGTACTTTGAGGGCTACTTCATTTTTAAAAATACAAACCAAGAGTTTATTGTATCTTCATCAGAATTTATTCAATCTTATATTAGTGGGCATGAGATTGTTACCTTCCAGAAGGACTTCTCAGAGATTTAAATGTGCTACTGTGCATTATGACTCTCCTAAAATGGGGACACAGTAGGCACTGTTTCCCAAACTTCTTTAAACATCACATCCACTTGTCCTCATGGAGCATTTTGGGGACTGGAGCATTGGGGTTCAACATTTGATGTGCATCTGCATCACTGGGGCTTCTTTTCCAATGCAGATTCCTAGGCCTCAACTAAAGTGCTTGTGATGGAGGTAGTTCATAGACCACACATTGAAAAATGCTGCTGTATGCTATGAGGTTAATCTTCAGTGTGGAGAATAAATATGAGTGACTACACAACCACAGTTTTATTTTGGGGGAGGGATTTTTTTATTTTATCTTTTCAGTGTTCCAAAATTCATTACAAGCACAGTTTTAGATAGACCAAGGGCATGAGTAGTTGGGGGGGAGCACTCTTTCTCCTTCCCTCCCAGTCTATGTAATCATCTGCAACTTATCTGCTCCAATGCCAGAAACCCACAGCACAATGAAGCATTAATGTAAGATTCTCTGTGATTCTCTGTGATGTAAGTTCCCAAGGGACTAAGACACCAGTAACAATCACACCACTCTACCTCCATCAATAAAGAAATTGGAGAAGGAAGGAAGGAAGGAAGGAAAGAAAGAAGAGAGAAAGAGAAAAAGAGAGAGAGAGAAAGGAAAGGAAAGGAAAGGAAAAAAAGGAAAAGAGAAAGAAGGAGGGAAGGAGGGAGGGAGGAAGGAATGAAGGAGGGAAGGATGGAAGGAAGGGAGAAAAGGAGAAAGAAGAAAGGAAGAAAGAAAGAGGCCACCACTCAAAGTATAAGCTAACAATAGGGGAATATTTCTAGGGAGTTCATTCCACATAGATCTGAACTCTTACTACTGGGACCTCTCTCTTCATTACTGTCATCTATAGAAATATTAAGAACAAATATCTACAGACCAAGAATTAACCCAATCAGAGGGGGAAAAAAAACAAATATGAGAGAATAAGATTTTTTTTTAATGGTAAACTTGGACAAGTAAAAGATGACCTGTTCATGGTCTCAAGTTATATTTGATATCATTAAATTCCATTTGCCCTTGCAGGTTATTGCTTAAGGATCACCTGAGGTTGGATTGGAGGAAGAAAAGAGAGGGAGGACTTAAAGAGGAAAAGTGGAAGGGGTTGAGCACAGCAGAATGAGTGTTTAGCAAGGAGGCTCCTGGAAAGGTTCATCTCCAGTGAATGGATAAGGGCCTTACAAGAGAAGGGATGTGAGTAACCTATTGCTGGTTTAACCCCAAGCTCTGCCCTTGAGACCCTCTCCACATATCACATGCTGAAATTTTCAAAATACCTTTACCTTTTGAATCTCAAAGGATCCTTACTTCAGCTTTAAGAGGCTGTTGGGGCAGTACTACAGACCCTATTTGACAAATGGGGTTTCAAAAGTACTGGGAAGAGGGTATGCATGGGGGTTAATGGTACAAAAGGGAACTACAGATCATGATGCAGTAGAAAGTATACTGAAACACACTATTTTATATTTAACAGAATCTCAAGCATGTCAAATTGCATAGAACAAAGCTGGAAAGAAATATACATCTGATATTGACAGCTATTTCTGAAAGCTTACATTATGAGTGAACTATATTTTCTTCTTTATACTTGTCTGGGTCTCTCCTCTCTTCAAATGTGCTGCAATGGACATTGTGGCTTTTATGCACAGGAGAAAGATAAATATTAAAGAAAAATACAGCATCAGACTGAAAAGTTCAAGTTCCAGCTCTGCCCCCATACAAAACTCATCACTCTCTGAGACTCAGTTTCCACAGCCTTCCTAAGAGCCCTAGGTTTTGGTGAAGACATTGGTTGAGAGATAATGTGAGGAGTGGAAAGGAAATGAAAGGTTAAGACTGATAAGCTGTTGTAGTTTGGCTTATCTTGGGGAGTGGAAGTGCTGCTTTCTGATTTCAAAGATGGTGGCTGTGAAAATGCTTTGTACGTCAATGGCTATTATGCAAGTGATAGGAATTATTGCTGTTAATGACTCCTGATTCTTCATACACATACACACATGCACACACACACACACACACACACACGCACACACACCTTCTTCAAACTGCTTAAATATCCCCATTTTGGCTCAATTTTCTCTTCTATTTCCCTGCAATATTGCCTTGATAATTTCATTACCAACTTCAGGTAAAGTCTGTTTTCTGCTTGTTACTAGCCAGTCTAGCTACATTGGAATCTCTACTATATCTGAGCTCATCCCCGTATACATTGTTCTGTCATTAACAAGTGTCATCTACATAACTCAAAGTCATGTCCCAGGGCTCTGCAGCAGTCTTCATACTGATTAAAAAAGCAGCTTGGTCCAACCAGGACAGGATCCGGATCTTCTTATTCCAAACCAGATTAATTGCCCTGTTAATGACCATACTTCACCTGAGTACAGTATCTAATTTTGGAAAGAAAAAAAAACAAAACAAAAAACCCTGTATGCTCCGTATCTTTCTGGAGCCTCACAGCAGCACTGGGAGAAAAGTAGAGCAGGGATATTACACTTTTGTTTACAGAGCAAAGAGAGAGCAAGTGACTTGTTCTAGATTCACAGAGTGGATAACAAACAATATCAGAATTTGAGCCCATGCCAACCTCTTACCCCCACATCATGGCATTAGCTCACAACTGGATGTGGAGAAATGAAAACAGAAAACAAATCACAGTGAATCTGAGCACTGAGAGATTTGGCATGATATATACCAAAACCTTTTTCATATTGGAGTAAGACAAGACCCATGACTTGTAGTAAGACCCCATTTGGGATCTGGGGGTCAAGCATGAGAAAATTTTCTCTCTGAGACTAGCACTGAGTTCTTCCACAAATCATTTATTCTTTCCTTCATTCCTTCACTCATTCATTCATTAATCATTTATTTAACATTTGTATGTGCCATGCACTGTGCTTGGTGCTAGTGGATAAGACACAAAGAAAGGCAGGACATAGCTCAGGCCCTTAAGGAATTCACCAAAGTCTAGAGAGAGAAACAGGAAACAGACATGACTAACTCCAAACACATAATAAAGTAGGATTCATGCCTTGAGAGAGAAAAAATGTTCTGGTAGTCTACAGAGAAGATTCAGATATTCTTGAGGGGCGATCTGGGATGACATCCTGGTGTATGAGCTTGACTTATGAAAAATAAGTAGAATTTGAAGAAATGACAAATGGGTAGGAGTAGGGGCTTCCAGAGAAAGAGAACAGTATGATTTAAGACAGACTTAAGAAACCAGATGGGTTGGATGGAAATCAGTGGATAATTGTATTTTGATGGAGCTGGGATTGGACATGAGAAAGGAAAGATAAGATGGGCAGATATATTTAAGCCAGTTTGTGGTAGCTTTGAATACTATGGGCCCAGCCTCAAATTCCATCTTTCTCAGAGGCCAACCACAGTGAATGCCCAAGAAAGGATTTGGGGAAGGCAACAAAAGATGGATGCTGCTCCTTGGGAGCCAGAAACCAAGCCAAAAAAAAAAAAAAGATGATGTCTACATGGACTCCAGAAGGGGAGAAGTCACACTGAGGCTCCTTGGCAGAGTGGGTAATAATGGCAAACTGCTTTCAGAGAAAAAGCTTAACTTAGTCCACTAAAATTCTTGCCTTGGCACTTTCCCCAGTTCATCTTCTGGGCCTTTACTTGCTAAATATTAAAACTGTTATGTCTTCGTCAGCCTCTCTCCCACCAGTTTTGCTCATTGAGAAAGTGGATTTATTTTTCAAGATATCCTCCCTGACCTTTGCCTCAGCGGCCCTCAGTTTCCCATAGTGAAAGTCACTGACATCTGTCTACCCAGTTCCTTTCCTGGCTCCTCCTTCGCCCATCATTTTAGGGTTAATCTTCCCCAGAGTTAAATTTTTGAAGCTTTCCTCATAGTCTTAAGTACCTTACTTATCCCAGGTCCACATTCATGGTTGCAACTACTGTATCAATGATCTCTAAATCTGCATATTCTCTTTTGAGTCTTAGGACCACACATCCAGCTGCCTATTAGACATCTCTACCCTAATGTGGCACAGTTAACTTTAACTCAAAATATTTTCCACCATTTCAGAAGTAATCTTCCCACACAAAATATACTTTACTACCTAATGTACCATCATATCCTCTGTCATCCAAATTAAACACCTGAAAATTTTTCTTGACTCTCCCCATTCACTGTTCCCCAAACATCTAATCAATCAGCAATTCATTTAAGTTTCTACTTCTTTAATACTGGTTGAATATATCTGCTTCTCTTCATTCTTACTGCTGGTCTCTCATCCCGATTTCTAAAACAACCTTCTAACTGGTTTCCTTGACCCCAAACCATGTATCACAATTCTCATGCAAGCTTTGATTGGATGTTTTTGTCAAATATCTCCTTTTCCAGGAAGCATCTCTTGGTCCCTCCCATCCACTCCTTTCTTCAAGAACTCTTAGGTCTTGCTAAGGAGATATTACAAAACAACCTTAGAAGTGCTGATATTATACCCTGTTTCTGCCAGAGGAAATGAGGGACAGAGAGATCTGTGCTTTCAGAAATGTTTCTAGGCATATAACATTGTGAAGAATCCTGAATTACATATGTGCCTAAGGCAACAGGGTCTTGTGAGAGGGCTCCAAGGGAGAAGCCAACTTTACCTTCAAACACTCTGAATTTTCTAATTTTGTACTTTTTCTTTGGCTTTCTCATGAAGATGTGACCCACTGCTACAAGGATTTGGGAAATAAAATGCATCATTAATCAAAAATTACTCTTCCCTAAAATAAAATATTAGCTCTGTTGGGTAGTTAATTGTATTATCAGAATGAACAGCTCATCCTCTTTTACAAGGGCTTTAAACCCTGATCGCTTAATAAGTGCAGGAATTATAGTTAATCTAGCTCAAAATTTAATTATGATGACTCATACATCACAAAGCAAAGCACACAGGGGCAAAACTCTGGTGAAGTAATGTCCAACTGACCTTGACCCAAGCCTGCTGGCTGGCTCTTTTTAAGTGGGAAATTGGAAATCCTTCCTGTTTGTGAGATAGCAGGGCTATGCAAACAAGACCCACCTCAGTCTACCTCAGAGGTTTTATAGGAATGCCTACATTAATCAAATCTTACCATGAGAAAGCCCAGAAGCAATTCTCCCTCCGGACTCTGCCTTTCCAGATCTTGTTAGGGTATTATGCAGTTAGATTTAAACAACACTGCTAATAGTGAACCATGCTGGGACCGAGTATTGAGGAATTGTATGAGACCTTTGAAATTTCAAGATTGCATCTAAATCTGGATTCAGAGACAGTCTGGGTTGATAGTGGCCTAAAAGGTCAACAGTTCCTGCAGGTGATACAGCTTTGAGTCCTCTCATTCTCCTGAATGCTCATAGAACCAAGGACAATTCTCCAGATGTTTTCTGAGAATAAAAGTATGATCAGACTCATTCATTTGTAATTTTCCACCTCTAATAATATAGTTTAAGAAGTTATTACCTCTCTGAGCAGTTTCGGGCACCTAAGTTATTATCTCACAAGTTGTGATAATTCTTTATTTTTATACATATGCCAGTTGGACTCAATTGCATCACTTCTAATTAATACTTACTAAATTCTATCTTTTATATTTAGTTATTATTCCAGCCTGTCATGACTTGGGGGATACTCTTTCTGCCCTCTAAAATAGCTGCTACTTTTCCTTACTCTTTGTCATCTGTATTTGTGAAAATTAATCCTTTTTTTCTGGCCTGTTGGAAAGTTATTTATACTCTGTCTCTACCACTTCAAGGAGTATGAAATGCCATAATTTATTTTTTGCTAAAGGTGTGTGTCCTTATCTTTCTTTTCAACCTCTAGGTTGACTTACTCCTCTTGGTATTTTGCTGCTTGGGAAAAAGAGATTTTACTGTAAACCTTCTATGATAATAGACATGTTAGTCATATTCCCCTCTTCTCCAATCTGTTTATCTATTTCTATATAACAAACCACCCAAAATTCAGTGGCTTATAGCAACAGTTTTATTTTATTCACAATTTCATAGATCAGGAATTTAAGCAGGCCTTAACTGGTAGTTTGTCTGATTTATATGATGTCTGCTGCAGCACTAGGGCTGGACACTCCACTTTCCATATAGCTTCTTTACCTATATTTATGGCATCTTGGTCTTTCTCCCTCCCTCTCTCTGTCTCTTTCTCTCTGTCTCTCTCTCTCTCTGTCTCTTAACATGATATCTCATCCTCCAGGGCCTCTCCATATGCCTTGAGCTTCTCATAGCATTAGCTGTCTCAGGGTGGTGACATGTTGGCTGACTTTCAAGAGGTAGGAAGTGGAAACTGCCAAATTGGTTAATAGATATTCTAAGAATGGTCACAGCACCACTCTTACTGTATTTTATTGGTCAAAGCAGTCACAGGTCCTATGCAGACTCAGAGAAGTAGAAAAATAGACTCAACCTGTTGATAGGGGAATGATATTGCAGAACAGCATATGGAATATGAGATATTGTTGCAGGTATCTTTGGAAAATACAAACTTCCATATCTTCTATAGATTTCTGGACTTAAGTCTTGTGCTTTAAAGTACATGTGGAAAAACTGAACAATGATAGGGGTGAGGAAGAGAGAGAGGAAAAGGGAGAATTAGAGTTTGAAATGATTAAAGAAGATCAAATAAGTCTGAATAGAAGAAGCTTCAGAAAGAAAATTTCAAGAAATTAAGGTGTTTAACTTGAAGATAGGATTATGCAGTAGAAGAAACAGGGATTTGAATTTATGAAAATCTGGATTCAGCTCCTGCCATACCCCTTACCAATTTTATATCCGCAGAAAAATAACTCTAATCAGCAATAAACATTTATTGAACACTTTTTATATGTTAAGCATTGTACTAGAAACCTAGGGATACAGAAACAAAACAACGTGTAAACCTTTAAGTAGCTCAAAGTAAAGTAAAGAAACAAATATTTGTACTAGAATGTAATAAATGATATTGTAGTAGTATCATGTACTTTGGTGGTTCAAAAATAAAAAAGTTATTACCTGGGTGGCTCAGGAAATGCTTCACAGAAAAATGATCTCTTGAGCTGGATCTGAAAGAATAAGTAAGAGGTTACCATGCAGAAAGGTGAAAAGGACATTTTAAGAGGGGGGAGCAGCCTAAGCAAAGACATAGAGTTATGAAACAAGATAGTTTCTTTAAGGAACTGCAAATAGTCATCATGGATTACCTGCACAGAAGATTTACAAAAAGTTGTTACTAAAGTAGGTAAAGGATTATGGGAGTCTTTATATCCTATGTGAAGAAATTTGAGCTGTCTTATCCATAGGAACGTAGAGAATGGCATGATCAAATTTGCACAATAGAAAATCATTCTGTGATAAACAGGGTAAAGATTGGAAGAGACTACAAAGGCAGGAAAGCTGTTGCAATAATATAAATGAGAAAGATCTGGAGCTTGAGCCAGTGCAGTGATGGTTTCAATAGCAAAAAGTGGAACAACTTATACATGCTAAGGAGGTAAAATTGACAGAGTGTAATCATCAAATAGATGTTGGGTTTAGAGACTAAAGTGGTCTTCAGTGAAACCCATACATCTGGTTTTGGTAACCAGTTGTTTTGTGTTCCTATTCATTGTAATAAAACACAAAGGAAGAGATAACAGTTTCTGTGAGCTGAAGTGTCTTTGGGTCAAGCTTAGGCAGATGTCAAAGAGGCAGGCAGAAATACTGTAATACTAAATGGTCTGGACCAAAGATATAGTATTAGCAGTGATCAGAATAGAAATGATAACTGAAGTGGATGAGTATGCAGAGTGAAAAGAAAAAGTGGCCCAGGAAAGATTTCCAGAGGAACATCAGCGTGTAAGAGGTAAATTGAGGAAGAGGAACCTGTAGAAAAATGGTTACTGGATTTGAAAACATAGCATTAGAAACTATCAAAAATTAAATAAAAAGAAAAAATGAAAAAGATAACACAATGTTAGTGAGTAGTGAGACAATATTCATTAGGAGGACAGAGAAGGAGGAGAAAGGAAGAAAAAATATTGTAAGAAATAACAGCTAGGGATACCTGGGTGGCTCAGTCAATTAAGCGTCTGCCTTAGGCTCAAGTCATGATCTCAGGGTTCTGGGATCCAGCCATGCATCCAGCTCCCTGCTCAGCAGGGAGTATGCTTCTTCTGACCCTCCCCCTCTCATGCTCAGTCTCTCTTTCTCTCTCTCTCAAATAAATAAATAAATAAATCTTTAAAAATGTAGTGGCTGAACACTTTCTGAAATAGATAAGAATTACTAACACAATGTTACAATGTTAGTGAGTAGTGGGACAATGTTCATTAGGAGGACAGAAAAGGAAGAGAATGGAAGAAAAATTATTGGAAGAAATAATGGCTGAACCCTTTCTGAATTAGATGAGAATTCTTCAAATTCAAGAATCTCAGTAAATCCCAAGCATAAAAAGGATGAAAAAATACCACAATGAGACACATCATAATCTAATTGATTAAAATTAGGGATAAAGAGAAATCTTAAAAGGAACCAGAGGGTGGAAAAACACATATTACATACAGAGGAACAAATGGAATGACAGCAGACTTCATATTGGAAATAATGCAAATCAGAAGGCATCAGAAAAAATAGCTTTAAAAGTACTTGAAAGAGAAAGATTTGGTCATGCTAATAAAAGACAAAAGCTGAAGTGGCCATATCAATACATGCAAATTAGGTTTCAGACAAAAGAGGGTCATTTCATAATGTCAAAGGAGTCCATTCATCAAAAATACATAAAATCTTAGATATTACACAATAATAGAAATTCAAAAAATATAATGTAACAGGGATAGATATGAAAGGAAAAAATAGACACACCTACAATTATATTTGAAGATTTCAATACCCTTCTCTCAATAGTTGATAGAACAAGTAGAAAGTCAGTTAGGTTAGAGAAGACTGGAACTTGTGAAATTGATCTAATTGACATTTATAGAATACTCCACCAAAAAGCATCAGAATAAATAATTTCTCCAAGTACATATACATTTATCATGTTAGACCATATTCTGGCCCATAAAACAATCCTAAACACATTTTTTAAACATTAAAATCAGTAATTGCACTACTGGGTATTTATTCAAAGAATATAAAAACACTGATTTGAAGGGATATGTTCACCTCTCTGTTTGTTGCAACATTATTTACAATAGCCAAATTATTGAAGCAGCTCAAGCATCCATCAATAGATGAATGGATAAAGAATATGTGGTACATATATACAATGATTACTCAGCCTTAAAAAGAATGAAATCTTGCTATGTGCAACAACATGGATTGACCTATAGGGTATAATGTTAAGTGAAATAAGTCAATTATAGAGACAAATACCATATGATTTCACTTATATGTGGAATTTAAGAAACAAAACAAATAAGCAAAGGGAAAATAAAGAGATGAATCAAAAACAAAATTATTAACCATAGAGAATAAGCGATGGCTACCAGAGGGGAGGTGGGTGGAAGGATAGGTGAAATAGGTGAAGGGGATTAAGAGTACACTTATCTTGACAAGCACTAAATAAAACATAGAATTGTCAAATTATTATATTTTACACCCGAAACCAGTATAACACTGTATGTTAACTATACCGGATTTTTTTAAAAAGTCCATTCCCCTGTGAGGATTCCCTCCAAATTGAATAAAATAAATAAAAATAAAAGCAGGCTGTCTCACATTGCCTCCCCCCAAAATTAAAATCATACAAATAGGGTCTCTGATCAAAATATAATTAAATTAGAAATAAATAACAGAAAGATAATATGAAGACTCTGAATATTTAAAAACTAAAATATGTACTTCTAAATAACCCATAGGTCAAATAAGAAGTCACAAGAAAAAGTGAAAATATTTTGAGTCGAAAGAACATGATAATGCAAGATGTCGAATTCTGTGGATTTCAGCTGAAGCAGTGTTTAGAGAGAAATTTATACTACAAAATGCTACATTTAAAAAGAAGATGGGCATTAAAGAGGGCACGTGATGTGATGATCACTGGGTGTTATATGCAACTGATGAATCATTGAACATTTACATAAAAAACTAATGATGTACTATATGCTGGCTAATTGAACATAATAACAAAAAGTTAAAAATTAAAATAAAAAATTAAAATAAAACTTTAAAAATTTTAAGTTAAAAAAAGAAAGGTGTCTCACTAAGTTATCAGAAATTAGTGAAATATAAAGCAAAAACACGTTAGAGAAAATCAATGTGACCAAAATTAGTTCTTCGAGATGATCAATGAAATTGATAGACCTCTTATCAGACTGATTAAAAGAAAAATAAAGAAGACACAGTTTACCAATATTAGGAATAAGGTAACACCACTACAGATTCTATAAAAAAAGAAGTGATAAAAAGAATATTATCAACAAAATAATGTTAAGCTAATAATTTCAAAAATTTATGTGAAATTGACAAATCTAAAAAAAAAAAAAACTACCAAGCTCACTCAGGAAGAGGTAACTTAGAGTGCCTAATATCTATTAAAGATATTAAAGAATTTGTAGTTTAAAACCTTCCCACAAAGAAAACTCTAGGTCTAGCTGGCTTTTCTGATAAATTCTACCAAACACTGAAGTAAGAAATAGCACCAGTTCTATGAAAACATTTCCAGAAAAGTCAAAATGAGAGAATACTTCACTTCATTTATGTTTCAGCATTAGCCTGATACCAAAACCAGTCAAAATTATGACAATAAAACTATAGACCAATATCCCCCACGAACATACCTACAAAACTCTTAATAAATTTTAACAAGTCAAACCCAGTAATATATTTTTAATTAAAAATTTTTTAATTTCTTTTCAGTGTTCCAGAGTTCATTATTTATGCATCTCACCCAGTGCTCCACGCAATACCTACCCTCCATAATACCCACCACCAGGCTCACCCAAACCCCACCCCCCTTCCCTCCAAATCCTTCAGTTTGTTTCTCAGACTCCACAGTCTCTCATGGTTCATCTCCCCTTCCCATATCCCCCATCTCACTTCTCTCCAACTCCCAGTGTCCTCCGTGTTGTTCCTTATGCTCCACAAACCCAGTAATATATTTAACAGATATTATATCATGGCCAAATACAATTTATTCAAGTATCACAGGATTGGATTAGCTCTTGAAGATCAATGTAATTTATTAAAAACAAAAGAAAGAAGAAAAACCATATGATTATCTTAGAACAGAAAATGCATTAAAATTTGACATCCATTCTTGATGTTTAAAAAAATACTCTATGTAAACAATCCATAGAGAATATCTTCAAATTGATAAAGGACATTTATGAAAAAATCTACAGGTAACAGTATACTAAATGTTGAAAGACTGGATGCTTCCCCCCACCACCACTAAGATTGGGAACAAGGCAAGGATATCCACCTTAAACACTTCTATTCAAATTATGCTGGAGGTCTGGGGCGCCTGGGTGGCTCAGTGGGTTAAAGCCTCTGCCTTCAGCCCAGGTCGTGGTCCCAGGGTCCTGGGATTGAGCCCCGTGTAGCGTCGGACTCTTCGCTCAGCAGGGAGCCTGCTTCCTCCTCTCTCTCTGCCTGCCTATCTGCCTACTTGTGATCTCTGTTTGTCAAATAAATAAATAAAATCTTAAAAAAATATGCTGGAGGTCATACTCAACATGATAATGAGTGAAAAAGAAACAAAAAAACATACAGATTGGAAACATATTTTATTCCCAGACTACATGATCATCTCTGTAGAAAATCATAAGAGATCTACAAAAAATATATATACTAGAAGTAATAATGAGGTTAGCAAGGTTGCAGGATATAAAATCAATATACAAAAATCTATTGTATCCTAGTAACAAACAAAAGGACATTGAAAATTTCTTAAATATTATTTCCAATAGCATCAAATAATATAAAATATTTAGCAATAAATTTGACAAATTATTTAGAAGACACTTATACAACATTGCTGAGAGAAATTTTAAAAGACCCATATAAATGGAGATACATACCATCTTTAATGGATCAGAAGGCTCAATGTTATGACAATATCAGTTCTCTCTAAATTGATCTATAGAATCATTACAATCACAGTCAAAATCCCAGCAGCCTTCTTTGTAGGTATTGACAAGTTGTTCTAAAATTTACATGGGAATTCAAAGAATCTGCATGTGCCAAAAACAACTTTTATAAAGAACAAAAAATAAACTACCTAGTTTTAAGATTTATTATAAAGGTATAATAATCAAGACAGAGTAGTATCGACATAAAGGTAGATATATATTATCAGTGGAAGAGAGTAGAGTTCATTAACAGAACAACACATATAGGGTCAGTTGATTTTTTTTAAAAAGAGAAGTTTTTTTTAATTTTTATTGAAGTATATAATAAAACATACAATGTAATAAAACTAATAAAACATACAATGTTTTATTAGCTTCAGGTGTACAATATAATGATTCAACAAACTATACATTACTCAGTGTTCATCATAATTTGTGCACTCTTAATCTTCTCTGTTTCACCTATCCATTTACCCACCTCCTCTCTGGCTTATCCATCTACAGTTATTACCAGCTCTCTGTATTTAAGAGTCTGGGGTCTTTTTTATTTGTCTCTTTTTTATTTGACAATGCAATATCAAAAAACAAATAAGCTGATTAAAAAAATGGGTGGAGGACCTGAATAGACATTTTTCCAAAGACAACATACAAATGGCCAACAGACATATGGAATGATGTTCAACATCACTAACCATCAGGGAAGTGCAAGTCAAAAACCACAAAGAAATATCATCTTAACACTTGTCAGAATGGTTAAAATCAAAAAGACAAGAAATAACAAGTGTTGGTGAGGACGTAGAGAAAAAGGAACACTCATGCACTGTTGGTGGGAATGCAAATTGGTGTAGCCACTGTAGAACACAGGATGGAGGTTCTTCAAAATATTAAAAATAGAATTACCATATAATCCAGTAATTCCACTAGCACTGGATGTTATATGCAACTAATGAATCATTGACCACTACACCAAAAACTAATGATATACTATATGGTGGCTAACTGAACATAATAATTAAAAAATGAACAAACAAACAAAAAATCCCTGGTTATGTAAGATTAAAAAAACTTGTAAAACAATGTTCAAAGAAAAAAAAAAGAAATAGAAAACACTACCTTAAAGAGATATATGCACCCCCATGTTTACTGTAGCATTACTTAACAATAGCCAAAATATGGAAGCATCTCAAATGTCCATCCATAGATGAATGAACAAAGAAGATGTGGTAAATACAGAAAACGGATGATTATTCAGCCATAAAATGAATGAGGAAACTATGGTGAGTTCATTGTCAGTGGAGTGGTATGATTGAAAGATCAGGTGAAAGATAGGAAGTAAAGAAGTAGAGACAAGAGTATAGACTCCTGATTTTGAGAACTTAAAAGATTGGGGAGAGCTTTAATAGTAGATGAAGGGGACAAGGGTGTCAAGATTTCTAAAGAACAGACATAGTTAAGCATTTGAATAACTTAAACCAAGGAGACCAGTAGAGGGGCACCTGGGTGGCTCAGTCGGTTAAGAATCTGCCTTCGGCTCAAGTCATGATCCTAGGGTCCCGGGAGAGTCCTGCATCAGGCTCCCTGCTCAGTGGGAAGTCTGTTTCTCTCTCTTCCTCTACTCCTCCCCCCTACTCATGCTCTCTCTCTCTCTCAAATAGATAAAATCTTTTTTAAAAGGAGAGTAGTATATAGGGAGGTAATAAGGATTAGACAATGAATGATAACATAAGAAAGTTTAGGGAAGAGATAGAGATAGAGAATAAATAATAATGAATAATAATGGAAGAAAGGTTCTAGGGAAGATGAGGGAAGTGGGGAAGAGGAGGAGATAATAGAACAAGGGTGGAGGAACTAGAACACAAGGGCCAGTTCTTCTGAGACTGAAGGAGAAATATGAAGTGAGGGCTGGTGAAGCTAAAGAGACATTTGTAGTTGTGGAGATGAGGATTTAAGGGTCACTTCAATTTTCCTCTGGGAAGTATGAGTCTAAGTAATTGTTGGGGGATGAAGGGAGAGGAGAATGAATGGGGCTATTACTTGAGGGGAGTGATAAAGAAACTTGGGAAACAAAAATGGAAAGAGAAAGGTAAAAAGAGACGACCTGGGGCTTTTGAAAGGTTTGCTGAGTGTCCTGAGGGCCCAGCTGAGGTTGAAAATTGACTGTTAAAGGCATCAGAGTTTGGGGTGCTGCTCCTTTATCCCACAGTGGGTATTATGAGATTGGAGAAATAAGGTGTTTGGAGGGACCCAAAGCTGAGACTAAATAGTACAGGAATGGTATCTTCAGGGCAAACAGATGAAGATTCAGCCAGTGCTAAGTAAATGTGCCTGAAGATAGTGACTAGATAAGGGAAAAATGAAGAGAAAAATAGGGATTTGAGGTACTAGATGTCTCAATGAGGCCAAAGAGCCAGTAACATGGAACCAGGTATTGCTAGGAGATTTTGGTCACAATGGAATATTGTGTTGAGTCTCAAGGGTGAAGCCATGTCTCATGATGTCAAATGTTTGGTAATTGTTAAGGTAATAAGAGGTTAAAGACCAGGGAGGTATGAGGCCAGGGTGTGTGGGATGAGTCTTCTACATGGATATTGTTGGGGTAACATAGGAAGATGGCAGGACCTGGGGTATCAAGGAAGCCTGAGAGTCAGTCCTCAGAAAATGGGGAGGAATGACCAAGAGCTTAGGAAATGATAATCACAACAAGAGGTAGACGTTGGTTGCCCTATGCCATAAAGGAACATAATGTTCTCATATCTAGAGGGAAAGTATACTATTACTAAAAAGATTCATCTTAATTTCATTAAATTGTAGGGGCAAAGTTTTTCAATGAAGCCAATTGTGTTTTTCTCTCATCTCAGTCTTTGGAAGAGTTGGTTTGAAAACTTAGCTCATTGCATCTCTGAGAGAACAAATTAAGATAATGGATTTAAAGTGTTCAGCACAGAGCCTGGCACCTAGTAAGTGATCAGTAAATGGAAGCTGTGACTATTAATATTATTATATTTTTTATTTATTTTACCCATTAAGTAATGTTATCCCTTTGAAAAGGTCCTTTAGTGGGCTAGGGTTTTTCTTCTGATGCTGAAAGGCACACTTCTGTCTCTGAAAATGACAAATCTTTGCACTGATAACTATTCATAGACCCAATCACTAAAAGGATGGCCCAGATATGACTATATGATGATTAATTGACTTCAAAATATCAATGCTAGGTTCAATTTTGAGGATCTAGAAAACTGATTGGCTATGCATTCTATAATTAGAGATCATGGGTTTTTTAAAAAAATCTTTTAAACTCAGCAATAGGCTTACAGAGGATATTCAATAATGTTCCATAAAATGAAATAAATCTTGACTCCATGTCATACCCTTAGGACAAACATGTCTCTTATTTTATTAGTAAAATTCAGTGGGCAAAGATTGTGTTTTATACTTAAAGTCAATTAAGTGGCATACCCACTCCAATTATGATTCTGGAACTTTCATGGTACAGCAAATGCATTTTGTCAACAGTCTCTCATTATCTTTCTCCCACCAGAATGTAATCTAGTGACGAGGCAAGCCAAATTTGGCAGTGACAGCATGCCCTATCCCCATCAGCTTTGAAACCACATCCTATTGTCACATGCGAGAGAGAATAGAAACAGGCACAGTGGAGTGTGTATGCAGGGGTTGGAATCATCAAGGTCATTCCTCACCAGCTGATGGGCACCCAGACATGGAAGACTGAGAGTCACTTAAATGTTGGGCTCTCAGTTCCCATTTAGAAAAGTCTCTCTTTCCTCTAACCCTCCAACCTAGCATAATCTCTAATCTTCAGTCTCTGATCAACACAACTTCTACTCTCACTCTTGCCACAACTATTTTTCTGCATTCTGCTCACCATTTGGAAGGACTTTCTCCTTGCCCCAAATTACTTCTCTTTTTCAACTTGCCTCAAGGTTTCCTTCCACCCCTATTCCCCAAGCCAGTGAATAGAATCCACACTGTGCAATCATTTATCTACTTTCAGGGGTCTGGATGCTCTTAATTTAAATTTTGAGGTGCTCTTCTTCAAAGATCACTTTCTTGCCTACACACACCTTCCACCATTAATGTCTTTGGAAAAAAATTATACCCTCACTTCAGACCTCATTCTTATTATGAAAATAAAGTAAGGCTTGACTTTAGAATGAAATGCCTCATTTTAATAGAAATCATCTTGACTCCCTGCACACCATTCATACGATCCTGAGGTAGGCAAAGAGGTCTTCTAGAGTAAAAAAGGTCATATCTTAAAGGCCAGGAAAGTTTTCCTGTATATTTATAAGAACGAATACTGAAACACAGTAATAGACCCCTTAAATTTATAAATATTTTTCTGGTTATCTTGGCCTCAAGACACAGGCCTCACAGACCTGAGTCACTCATATTCTTTGTTTAATGGCACACAGTCTTCATAACAAAGACTCTCTTTTTTGTTTAATTAATTATATTTTTTCGTCATTTCCAATCTCCAATCCTATTGGATTTCCTTCTGCCCCCATAGATATCTATTCTAATATACTCATAAACATCTTTTCAATCCATCATTCACATATTTTTTAAATGTGTGTGTGATCTTGAAATTTATAGTATTTTTGCATAAATTTTATTGCACCTTGAAACTCCCTTTATTATTTCTTCACTCAACATCATTTTTGTTTAAGACCTATTCATGTTGCTTTAGGCATATTGTTTTGGACTGAATGTTTGTGTCCCTGACAAAACTCCTATGTTGAACCCCTAAATCCCAGTTTGATGGTAGTTGGAGATGGTGGGCTTTAAGAAGTAACTAGAGTTAGATAAGGTCATGAGGATGGGGCTTTCATGATGGGATTAGTGCTCTTAGAAGAAGAAACACAAGAGAGCTTGCTTTATTTAAGTCAGGAAGAGAGCTCTCACCTCACCAAAAACTAACAATGCTATCACTCTGATATTGGACTTCAAACCTCCAGAGCTATGAGAAAATAAATGTCTGTTGTTTAAACCACCCAGCCTACAGTATTTTGTTATGGCAGCTTGAGCTAAGACATGTATCTAGAGTATTAGTTCTGATTTTACATGGTATTCTCATTGTATGCATGTATCACATTTTATTCATCTAAGTCCCCTAGTTGTAGATATCTAGGTTGCCTTCATTGCTATCACAAAATATGATTCCATAAACATCCTTGCACATGTCCCTTAATGAATCTGTTCCAGAATTATAAACTTGGTCATAAAATTTATGCATATTTAATTTCATTAAGCACCTCCAAATTATTCTCCAGAGTGACTATACCAGTTCATATTCCCAGCAGCGGTCCATGAGAAAATAATTCACTGCATCATCATCTACTCATAATATTATCTAACTTTCTAATTTTGCCATTCAAAGGTGTGCTAAGCAATTTCTCATGGTTTTTCAAATTTACATTTATCAGAGTACTGTTGCAATCAGGTATGTTCCCATAACATCAGATTTCCTATTCTGTGAAATGTCAATTCACATATTTCACTCACCTTCCACTGAGTAGACTTTTTTCTTATTTGGAGATTTTGAAAGATATTTGTCTTATTTGTCATAAATAACTCCATCTGCTTCCAAAATGGATTTGAAATAGATTAACATAAAAATTCAGAGCAATAGGGCAGATGAATAAAGATCAAAAGAGTGATAGGAAAATCATGTAGAAATGTCTATCCAAGTGCTTTGTCTATTTTTAAAATTGCGTTATTTGAATTTTTTTGCTGTTGAGTTGTAGGAATTCCTTATATATTTTGGATACTAACCCCTTATCAGATAGAGGGCTTGCAAATCTTTTCTCCCAGTTCATAAGTTAGCTTTTCGTTCTGTTGATTGTTTCCTTCACTGTGCAAAGGCAATTTAGTTTGATGCAGTCTCCACTTTCCTATTTTTACCCTTTTTGCTTGTGCTTTTGGTGTCATATCAAGAAATCATTGCCAAGACCAATGTCAGTAACTTTTCCTCTATGTTTTCCTCTAGAACTTTCACATATAGGCACTGAAATATTTATTAAGAAGGTAGATCTCATATTAAGAGTTCTTGCCACGCAAACACACACATCACACACACACACACACGAACACAAGGAAACTTTTGGATGTGATGGATGTGTCTGTTATGCTAATCGTGGTAATGTTTTCACAGGTGTATGCATATGTCCAAACTCATTGAATTATATACATTAAACATGTGCCACTTTTTGTATCTCAATTATACCTCAATAAGGATATTTTTCAAAAAAAATTTAGAAATGCCTTTCTAGGCAGAATGAAGAGTGAAATAGTTACCTCTACCTAACATATGTCTGAGTCTCCTAGCAGCCAAGACCAAAAGAAAAAAAATTATTTATTCAACACATAATTTTATGCTGAAGTTCTAGGGTGTTAGTTCTCATTGGTCTTTTGGCTGAGTCTGAAGAAGGAAAATAAATAAGGTTTTTTTAAGGTTTTTTTAAAATTTTATTTTATTTTTTATAAACATATAATATATTTTTATCCCCAGGGGTACAGGTTTGTGAATCGCCAGGTTTACACACTTCACAGCACTCACCATAGCACATACCCTCCCCAATGTCCATTACCCCACCCCCCCTCACCCAACACCCCTCCCTCCATCAACCCTCAGTTTGTTTTGTGAGATTAAGAGTCACTTATGGTTTGTCTCCCTCCCAATCCCATCTTGTTTCATTTACTCTTCTCCTACCCCCTTAACCCCCCATGTTGCATCTCCTCTCCCTCATATCAGGGAGATCATATGATAGTTGTCTTTATCCGATTGATTTATTTCGCTAAGCATGATACCCTCTAGTTCCATCCACGTCGTCGCAAATGGCAAGATTTCATTTCTTTTGATGGCTGCATAGTATTCCATTATGTATATATACCACATCTTCTTTATCCATTCATCTGTTGATGGACATCTAGGTTCTTTCCATAGTTTGGCTATTGTAGACATTGCTGCTATAAACATTCGGGTGCACGTGCCCCTTCAGATCACTACGTTTGTATCTTTAGGGTAAATACCCAGTAGTGCAATTGCTGGGTCATAAGGTAGCTCTATTTTCAACATTTTGAGGAACCTCCATGCTGTTTTCCAGAGTTGTTGCACCAGCTTGCATTCCCACCAACAGTGTAGGAGGGTTCCCCTTTCTCCGCATCCTCGCCAGCATCTGTCATTTCCTGACTTGTTAATTTTAGCCATTCTGACTGGTGTGAGGTGATATCTCATTGTGGTTTTGATTTGTATTTCCCTGATGCTGAGTGATATGGAGCACTTTTTCATGTGTCTGTTGCCTATCTGGATGTCTTCTTTGCAGAAATGTCTGTTCATGTCTTCTGCCCATTTCTTGATTGGATTATTTGTTCTTTGGGTGTTGAGTTTGCTAAGTTCTTTATAGATTTTGGACACTAGCCCTTTATCTGATATGTCGTTTGCAAATATCTTCTCCCATTCTGTTAGTTGTTTTTTGGTTTTGTTAACTGTTTCCTTTGCTGTGCAAAAGCTTTTGATCTTGATAAAATCCCAATAGTTCATTTTTGTCCTTGCTTCCCTTGCCTTTGGCGATGTTCCTAGGAAGATGTTGCTGCGGCTGAGGTTGAAGAGGTTGCTGCCTGTGTTCTCCTCAAGGATTTTGATGGATTCCTTTCTCACATTGAGGTCCTTCATCCATTTTGAGTCTATTTTCGTGTGTGGTGTAAGGAGATGATCCAATATCATTTTTCTGCATGTGGCTGTCCAATTTTCCCAACACCATTTATTGAAGAGGCTGTCTTTTTTCCATTGGACATTCTTTCCTGCTTTGTCGAAGATTAGTTGACCATAGAGTTGAGGGTCTATTTCTGGGCTCTCTATTCTGTTCCATTGATCTATGTATCTGTTTTTGTGCCAGTACCATGCTGTCTTGATGATGACAGCTTTGTAATAGAGCTTGAAGTCTGGAATTGTGATGCCACCAACTTTGGCTTTCTTTTTCAATGTTCGTTTGGCTATTTGAGGTCTTTTCTGGTTCCATATAAATTTTAGGATTATTTGTTCCATTTCTTTGAAAAAAATGGATGGTACTTTGATAGGAATTGCATTAAACGTGTAGATTGCTTTAGGTAGCATAGACATTTTCACAATATTTATTCTTCCAGTCCAGGAGCATGAAACATTTTTCCATTTCTTTGTGTCTTCCTCAATTTCTTTCATGAGTACTTTATAGTTTTCTGTGTATAGATTCTTAGCCTCTTTGGTTAGGTTTATTCCTAGGTATATTATAGTTTTGGGTGCAATTGTAAATGGGATTGACTCCTTAATTTCTCTTTCTTCTCTCTTGTCGTTGGTGTAGAGAAATGCAACTGATTTCTGTGCATTGATTTGATATCCTGACACTTTACTGAATTCCTGTACAAGTTCTAGCAGTTTTGGAGTGGAGTCTTTTGGGTTTTCCACATATAGTATCATATCATCTGTGAAGAGTGATAATTTGACTTCTTCTTTGCCGATTTGGATACCTTTAATTTCCTTTTGTTGTCTGATTGCTGAGGCTAGGACTTCTAGTACTATGTTGAATAGCAGTGGTGATAACGGACATCCCTGCCGTGTTCCTGACCTTAGCGGAAAAGCTTTCAGTTTTTCTCCATTGAGAATGATATTTGCGGTGGGTTTTTCATAGATGGCTTTGATAATATTGAGGTATGTGCCCTCTATCCCTACACTTTGAAGAGTTTTGATCAGGAAGGGATGCTGTACTTTGTCAAATGCTTTTTCAGCGTCTATTGAGAGTATCATATGGTTCTTGTTCTTTCTTTTATTAATGTGTTGTATCATACTGATTGATTTGTGGATGTTGAACCAACCTTGCAGCCCTGGAATAAATCCCACTTGGTCGCGGTGAATAATCCTTTTAATGTACTGTTGAATCCTATTGGCTAGTATTTCGGTGAGAATTTTTGCATCTGTGTTCATCAAGGATATTGGTCTATAGTTCTCTTTTTTGATGGGATCCTTGTCTGGTTTGGGGATCAAGGTGATGCTGGTCTCATAAAATGAGTTTGGAAGTTTTCCTTCCATTTCTATTTTTTGGAACAGTTTCAGGAGAATAGGAATTAGTTCTTCTTTAAATGTTTGGTAGAATTCCCCCAGGAAGCCGTCTGGCCCTGGGCTTTTGTTTGTTTGGAGATTTTTGATGACTGTTTCAATCTCCTTACTGGTTATGGGTCTGTTCAGGCTTTCTATTTCTTCCTGGTTCAGGTGTGGTAGTTTATATGTCTCTAAGAATGCATCCATTTCTTCCAGATTGTCAAATTTGTTGCCGTAGAGTTGCTCATAATATGTTCTTATAATTGTCTGTATTTCTTTGGTGTTAGTTGTGATCTCTCCTCTTTCATTCATGATTTTATTTATTTGGGTCCTTTCTCTTTTCTTTTTGATAAGTCTGGCCAGGGGTTTATCAATCTTATTAATTCTTTCAAAGAACCAGCTCCTAGTTTCATTGATTTGTTCTATTGTTTTTTTGGTTTTTATTTCATTGATTTCTGCTCTGATCTTTATGATTTCTCTTCTAATAAATATGGTTTTGAGATTATAATCTGGCTAAATCAAGTCTGCAAAATACAGTCATCAGAACGACACTAGAAAATGTTATTTGGGGCTGAATCATCTCACTAATCATCATATCTGCAAAAGCTTTTGAGACTTTTGTTTTGGATGAAAAATATCTTCAAGACATGTTGATTTTTAAGTTTTTTTTTAAATTTTATTTTTAACAGTGTGAAGCAGAATGCATAAAATCATTTTGAAAATGTTTTCTCAAAACACTGTGATGCTAAACAGTGTTTAAAGAATTTTGATTTCCAAATGTCAACTTCAAATGGCCATGAAAATTTCACTCCTTGGTGACAAATGAGTCTCCCACTGCTGGACTGGAGCCAGCTTGCCATAACTTTTGGTAGAAGGCTGTGCCAAGTCAACCTTTTGAGGGGGACTCCCAGATGGGTATCAGGATCACTAAGAGTTAAGCCTTATGAACAAAACAATGCATGGTTGGGGAACACAGAGGCAGTACCCATAAGCCAGTGATCACTGATACTGTCTCAAGAAAGGTAGAGGGGTAAATGAAGAAATGGCCCCTTGGGCTTCAACAGTCACTTTGGGGGATCTGCTACCTGTTCAGCTAGAGTAAGTAAAATTTTGCAATCTACTTAGCCAACCCTGGTTGACTGGTACTTCTGGATCATTATGAATCCTAATATCCCAAAGCAGGAAAAAACACTCAGCAAATAGCATTATCTATGTGTATACTATGTTCCAAGCCCTATGGCAGGCACTTGACATATGTTGTTGCATTCAATGTTCTCAGTAATCCCATGAGGTATACGATAATATTAATCCCATTCTACAGATGAAGAAATCGAGGCTTAGAGACTTATGTGACATCCCCAAGGTCACACAGCTTGCAAGTGAAGAAACTGGAGCTGGAACTGAAGTCCCAAAACTCCAAAACCTATGCATTTAACCATTTCATTATATTGCCTATCCAATCAGCAGTGGGATCAGTTATTGAAATTATTTATTATATTAAATAATATCTTATATTAATATTGTCCTTTGCCGCTTACCTAACATTTTACATCTTTTTCTCCCTAACTAGATCATTCACTCTTTAAGGGTATAAACTGCCTTTTATGCTTCTCTTATGCACTAGTAGTGCCTAATACAGCTCTAGGAATTTAGGAGAGAAAGAAAGAAGCAAAGGACTAATATTTATTTGGTATACCCTATGTCCCAGGTGTTATCCTGAGCATTTTATAAGCTTTATCTCATTAAATCCCCACACTCCTATGATGTACATGCTACTAGTATTCCTGTTATATAGACAAGGAAACTGAGGCTTAAAGTTTAAGTGACTCGCTCAGAAAAAAAGCCAGACACAAAAAAGTACATTCTGTATAATTTCTTTCATATAAAGATAAAAACAGGAAAACTACTATATGGTGATAGAAGTGATAGGAATAGCTACCTCTCTAGAGGGTACTGACTGTGAAGAGACATGAGAGAGTCTCCTGGAATGCTGTAAAGTTTCTACATTTTAATCTGGGAGATGTTTACATGTATGTATGCATTTGTAAAAATTCATCAGGTTGTACACGTAAGACTGATGCACTTTTTTGTATATAAGTTGTACCTCAATTAAAAACAAACAATAACTTTGAAAAATGACTTCCTTAAAGTAGCATGATTAGTAAGTGGTAGAGCTGCAATTTGAATTCAGGTCCATATGCTTCAACTCTGATGCTTCCAAAATCCCTGCCTTCTCTCACTTCAGCCATTTTTATAAGTATGGGGTTGATCTTCCTCTAGACAGTTTTTGCTTCTCCTCACAGCTTCCCTAGATGAACACAAGCTGTGAGAACAGGATCCACTCAATATCCCACCCTCCCGCACCCGCCACACCCCTCATTCAATACACGAGCTTCCTTTTAATCAAGGGACCATATTTTAATCCTCATGATGACAATAATTCAAGCAGAAGCATCCATCAAATGGACTTTAGTAATTAAAAGCTGGTGATGTTGAAATAATTATTCTGCTTACCTTCTGAAGATTGGAGAGTTTTGCAACCATACACTGGAAGCAATAATAAGCAGTTTCAATTTAGTTAATCTTTTCAGTCTCACCCGTACTTATTGGTTAAATATTCTGCAAAAGCCATTTGTTGGATCCACTGAGGACTCCAAAGACAATGACAGAGTCTCTGAGGAGCTCTAAGTCAAGTGGGGGAGGCAGATGGGCAGAGGAAGCTCTGCTCTGTCATGAGGTAAAATGCTCTGCATTTCATTCTGGTACAATATACAACTGCAAACTGCTATGAGAATTAAGAGGGAGATTCCAGTTTTAAAGTAAAGGGTGTGTCAGGGAAGCCTTCTCAGAGTGAGTTACTTTGAACTGAGCCATGAAAACTTGGACTTGAACTAAACAAAATCCACAGACTTATCCCTGATTCCTCTCTATTTCTCTCATATCCTACATCCAAACTGCAACCAAAGAAGTATTTTGACTCTGCATTCAAAATACATCTTGTCCAGCTACTCTCTCTTCACTTCCACTGCTGAAACTGTGGACAAAGCCATAATCATTTGTCACTTGGCCTATTGCACTAGCTTTCTAACTGGTTTCTGTCCTTCCACTCTTGCCTCCAGGAATTTCTTCACCAGGGTTCACAGATCTATTAAACACATCAATCAGTTGTTGTCATTTGCCTACTTAGAAATCTTTTGCTGGCTTTTGATTTTATTTAGAATAATATCTCAACTCTTTACTATGGTCTCCATAACCCTCTATGGTCTGGCCACTGCCTAGCTCTCTTACCTTATCTCCTCCCCATTTCCTTGCTCACCATACTTTGGTCGTACTGGCCTCCTTACATTTCCTAAAATTTGCCAAGTGTATTCTTGCATCAGGGTCTTTGCATTCTTAGTTCCTATTACTTGGAATGCCTGTTTTTTCACCTCATTCATGTCTCTGTTTGTATGCCACCTCCTCAGAGAGGTCCTCCCTGAAGTCCCCAGCTAAAATAGGAATCCGCCATTCTCTACCCCTTTTCTTTGCTTCATTTTTCTTCACAATGCTCATCACTACTTGACATTTGCTTATATAAATATGGCCATTGATTTATTGACTGTCTTTCCCACTAGAATATAAGCTCCATCAAAACAAAAGTTTTTGTCTGTTTTGCTCACTGCTAAATTCCCAATACCTAGAACACTGCCTTGCACATAAATAGGTACCCAATGAATAGCTTCTGAATAATACAATAAGAAAATAATACAAAAAAACAACAATACAATAAGAGATAGGGAGAAATATATTTCCAGTGGAAAATTCATTCATGCATTCATCCAAAACAGTACAAAGTACTGGGTGTAAGGTATGTCAGGGAAGGTAAGCCTGACAGATGTGGTCACTCTCTTCACAGAATTCCCAATCTAGTAAATAAGCAGTTACAAATTCTGGGCTAAATTCTTTAATGGGGATGAACACTGTGGACTGTGGGAGCACATGGGAGAACTCTGCTGTGATGACTAGCACAGTGACTGGCCCATGAATGGTATTCATTCATTCACTTATTCATCTACCGAACACTGTTGAGCACCTGCTCTGTGAAAAACATGGTGCTTGGCAAAGGGAAATAATCAATTAACAAGATGACTAAGTTTCTTTTCTTACTTAGAACACAGTCAATAGAGGAGGAATGTGACTGATGTTGGGGTATAGAAAGACAAAGGTGAAGGGTGGTAAATAGAAAGGAGGCAGGAAGCTGGGAGGTAAAGAAGACTGGGAAAAGGCTATTGCAACAATCCAGTCACAAAGGAAGAAGAGCTGATTTGGGCCAGAGGGGTTGGGGCTAGAGAGGAGGGGGTTGACATTGGCCCTGACCAGTCAAGTAAGATATGGTCATTTTCCCCCAAGGCACCCTTAATATGGCCTGAAGAACCCCATATCAGGCCTTTTACTCTCTCCCCTCCCACCAGAATGCATGCTGGTTTCTCAATCCGGAGACCCCATTTTCCCCCAAGGCATCCTTAATATGGCCTGAAGAACCCCATATCAGGTCTTTTACTCTCTCTCCTCCCACCAGAATGCATGCTGGTTTCTCAATCCGGAGACCCCATTAATTCTTCCTGATATTTTACGAGGTCCTAGCACAGTCATATTCCATTAAACAGAACTGAAATCTACTGGAAATAAAAATGGTGTGTGGAGGTGTTTTCCTACTGCAAGGCAACTTATATTAACCCTACTGAGCAGCAAAGTAGAAGGGAGGCAGTAGGCAAGCAGGAAGCAGACAGGAGCCAAGAGGGGTGTGAGAGGAGGAAGGCCCCTCCCTTGAGCCAGCCAACTGGGACAAGAGAGCCTGACCAAGGACTGAGTTTCCAGAAGCCCATTCCATTTCAGATGACTTATTTAAGCATTACTTTATTTATACCCCTGCCTCATTCCACACTGCCTTCTGATCTGATCTGTTGATCCTCTCCCCTCCCCTCACCCTTCAAATTAAAGGTCATCAGGATAGATTTCCTTGGGGGCCCAGGCTACACCTGTTTCTTGCACGTGCTCAAATGGGAAAATGGCCAAGGACTAAATACAACCACTTCGTCGTTGGGGAGAAAACTGAGACCCAGAGAAGTTGATGAAACAGCTCAAGATCACACAGCTAATAAATGTCTAAATACTGATTTTGCCTAGATGTGAGCCTAGGTACTCTGATATTCTTAGTTTGGGGACAACATTTTTTTATGGTTCAAATAACAGGAACTCACTTCCCAGTGGAGATCCTTCCTAAATGGAGTGAGAATGTCATTTAGTGGAAAAAGCAGATTCCCTTTACAAGTTGGGGTGCACTAAACTTTGCAAGAAGCTAGGCTTATAAATGTGAGAGTGTGGGAAAGGGGTACACCCATGCCTATGTGGTGATTTCTATCAGTTCCTCATATACACACATATGTATACACACGGGTATACTTACCCACTCTTCAGTTGCCCAGAAAACTGAGCCCATCACTAGTGCAAAAAGTTCTTTTTAGGATGCAGTAACCATTTGAAATATGACTCCACAGTGGTCTGCAGCGCCTCAAAGTGGGTGAGAGGTGACTTCATCATTTGAGCCTCTTCCTGTTCAACTGCAGGCCCCAGTCTCTCCCTTTCTCTCTCTCTCACTCCCCCTACTGTCTGTCATTTTGTCTGTCACACTTGATCTATTTCTCTCCTCTATCTCTTGTTCTCTCTTCTTTCTTATCTCTTTCTTTCATTGCTATCTCTGTCTGTATCTCTCCATCTCTCTCTCTTTTCCTTTCTCTCTCTGTTCACCACACTTCTTTTTATCTTAATTACTTGCACACTTGCTCTGTCTTTCACTCCTTCCCTTCCTCTCTCTATTGCAAAAAGCCCTCAAAGAATCTCAGGCTTCTAAGCTGACCAGCCAGAATTGGCCTGTTCAGCTCTTAACTGGCTATCTTCCTTAATCTTTCTATAAAAATAAGGCATAATTCCAACCTAAATTAATGGCCTCCCTGGGGAGAAAAAAAACCTGGGTCTTTGCCCCTGAGCACCCCTCCAAGGACTTGGCATAGAGTTGGGAATACAACAGGTGCCCAAAAATACTCATTCCCCTGCCTTAGCCAAGCCCTCCAATTGACTGTTCAGAAATCACAAGTCTATTCTTAACCTCAATACCTTCTCTTTGGAGCTGAAATAATTCATAGCAACTGGAAAGGAGAAGAGCTTCCCAGAGCACAATGAGCACATATGCCTTGAGAGGTCTTCAATTCCCCCAACTCCCAGTAGCGGTAAATCATTTGTCCCAAGTCCTAGCCTCCTGGAGCCAGAGTAGGCCAGCCATTGGCACAGGTATTTTGGTCTGATTCCCACAATACCTCATTCCCCTTACAACCTTGCCTACAGATTTCCCCTATAGTCAGGTCCCAGTCTTTGTCTCATTGCTTACTTGTTGTATGAGCTCATGTTTAACGTTTGGTTCCCTCATTAGACAGTGGGTTCCATGAGGGCAAAGTCTGTGTCTGTCTTTTTACCATTATATCCTCAGTGCCTAGCACAGCACCCGGCACAGAGTGGGAGTGAATATGCATTTGTTGAATAAATCAGCAAACAAGCCAATTATGCTCTGTAAATCTCCATTTTTCTCTCCTATAAGATGAGCAAAATACCAACTCCTTTCTAGGACTCTTAGGAGAGTGAAAGATGATAATACATGCAAAGTGACTGGCATACGATAGGGGTTCAATAAACGTAAGAACCTTGCAGTATTGTTGGGAAGACAAAAATCACATGACACATAGAGAATTAACTAGCACAGTGCCTGGCACAAAGGAGGCCCTCAATAAATGTCCATGCCCTTCCACATCTTTACCACAACCTGTAGCCAGAGCTGCAGGGGGACCAGCTAGGAGTGAGACCCCTCCCAGCTGCCTCTAGGAATATGGACTTTTTCCTTCTGGAAGCCTATTTCAACAGCCCTAAGCGGGTGGACACTTCGACTGTAATCCCCGAGGCCCTGTCTTCAGCCCCTGCCCAGCCTTTCCTGACTAATTAGATGAGTAACGGTGTTTACTGTCTCTGGCTGGGCAGCTGACGGATGGTTGAGGCTACAGATCATTAACCTTTCCTGGGTTCCCAAATGTTCTCATTAAGGAGTCCTGTCCTATATCTTTTTCCAGACCCAAGCTGAGGGCTGTGGGGTTGGCTGGCAGGGTGGGACTTGACTCCAGCAGTTCTGGGCAGAGTTCTCTGCTATAGCCTCAAGGATTTTGTCTGTTCTTCCCCATCCACCTCCCACTCCCACCCCTTCCTTCAGAAAGCCTCCTCCCAGAGATATATTCTCTTGAGAAACCCCCACTGAGAATATACTACACTTCTTGGTCCCTCTATATCTCACCAGGATGTGAGGATCAATTTGGGACTGAAGGGCTACTGGAAAGATCCTCAGAACTCCAGGATAATAGAGCCCCAGAACACCTGAGGCTTACCCTGATTCTGCATCTAATTGGCTCCGTGACTTTGAGCAAACTATCTTACCTCTCTCTGCCCTGTTTCCCTACCTTTGGAATGAGACTCTTTGGTCTTGAAGGGCTTTTCCAGCTCCTGAGATCTCTGTTTCAGAGGCAGGGGTAGCAGCATATTACTATAAGACAGAACTCAAGAGATGTTGCTCACAAATTATGACTCCACTCCAGTACTCCAATCTATCCAGTTTCTATCTAAGAGAACTCTTTACTCCCTTCATGCTTCTCAGAAGGTCTCTACGCAGGATCTTCTGTTTTCCTAGAGGCATACTTGATGATAAAACTGTAGCAAAGGAAGCCCAAAGAGCTGGTGGTCAGAATTACTATGGTAAGTAGTGACTTGTTTGAGAAAGCTGAGCATGTAGCAGGACAGGGTTTGGAGGAGAGCTATAAACAAATGAATTCTCTAAACTCTCATGGCAGAAATATGCTTCTTGGTTCTGCCTCTAACTAGTAGTATGACTCTGGATGAGTCGCTTAACCTTTCTGAGCTTTAGGTTCTTTAACTGTAAAATAAAAATAATAAAAACCAGAGTAATTTAGGATATTCAGTGAGACAAATAATCTAAAACTCTGAGCTCAGAGCCTGCATTTTCCCAAAGGGAGTCAAATCCTGCCCCATTTTATCTTGATCAAGCCATCATCTTCTCACTGAAATTCAGGGGGTGAAATTTAGCACATTTTCTTTCAACTTCACTACCAGCCAGTAACAGAGGCTTGGAATATCTAGCAGAAGAACCATTCTTTGAGGACCTATGGTACATATGTATTTTAATTGGGCAAAGGTATCAAATGGGAAGATGGAGTAGAGTAAGCTAACACATTTGCAGGAAGAAGTTTACCTGATTAGTGTTTAGAACCCAGAGCACAGTGATGGGATCCAAACCAGAAAAGTGGAAATGACCAAGGCAAGAGTCATGGAAGGGCTGAAATATAGGACATTAAAGGAAGAAACCCTCAATGGCTCTTATTCTCTTTCCCCTCACTATATCCAATCCATTATAGAGTCTTATCTACCTCCTTAAATAATTCATTTAATTTAAACTCAACATTTCAGAAACTGAACTTACTGTCCCACCCTTAACATGCTCCTCCTCCCTCAGTGTTCCCCATTTCAGTGAATGGCACGACCATCTACCATAAGTCCCACATAAGACACTGGGCCACATCTTTCGCTCATTCTTCTCCCTGTAATCTGTAGTCAGTCTCCAAACCCAGTATATTTTACATCCAAAACATGCCTCAAATCTTCACACTTTTCTCTATCTTTACTCCCAATGTCTAGGCTATATTTTAAGCCAATTGAATCAGAATCTTGGGAGGTAAGATTCAGGAATCAGTATCTTTTTAAACTCACTATATATGAGTCTAACTTATAGCCAAGGAGGAGAACCACTGCTCTATACATTATCCAAAGTGGTATTTTCAAAACACAAACCATAGCTGCCACTCTCTTGCTGAAAACCCTTTCCTGGATTATCATCGTGCTTAGAATAAATTCCATGCTCTTTCCTATGGCCTATGAGATCCTCTAAAAGACAGTCCCTGTTGATCTCTCTATTATCTATATCTTCTCCTTTCTTCTTACATGTCAACCATGTTGGATTTCTTTCTGTATTCCCAATACACTAAATCATTCCCATCTCAGAGACTGGCCAAACTCAAAGGCCAATGTTGAAGTCCCTGCTCTGTTCCAAGAAGGCTATCTTGTCTGTACAAGGAAAGAAGATAAACTAAAAAGCAGTGAAGTGGCTTAGATTTTCCCTTAAACTTTCCCTCACTGCTTCTCCATCTAGGGCTCTAACATACTCTGAAATTGGTTCACACAGGGTTTCCCATACCATCTGTTACTGTTTTGAGAGACTTGAGCTGGCCAGTCCCATCTCTCCTAACAGTTTCATACTATGCACTCTAGTTAAAGTGGCCACCCAAAATACAAATTAAACCCACAATGAGATACCACTACACACACACATCAGAATGGCTAAAATTTAAAACAGGAATATCGGTACCAAATGTTGGCAAGGATAAGGAGCAACTGGAACTGTAATACTCTGCTGCTTGGAGTACAAACATATATAACCAGTTTGGAAAATTTTTGACAGTACCTAACAAAGTGAAAAAAAATATATCTACCTTATGATTCAGCTGTCCTATACATAGGCATATGGACAAATGAGTGTATATGTCTACCAAAAACATGTATAGGAATGTTCATAGCAGCAACATTATTCGTAATAGCACCTAACTGTAAATAACCCAAATATCCATCAACAGTAGAGTAAATAAGTAAAATGTGCTGTATTCATACAACAGAATACTACCAATACAGCAAAAAAAAAAGAAAGAAAGAAAGAAAAGAAAAGAAAAAAGAAAAAGACCTACTAGTATACTCAACAACATGGGTGGATTTTAAAGAGATACTGAGTAAAAGAAAGCAGACACAAAGAGTACATTGAAGAACACGCAAAACTGATTGATGCCAAAAGAAGTTTGACTAGTGCAATTCTTCTCAAAGCACCAGAAGCACTTGAGAACTTGTTATAAATGCACATTCTTGGGTCCCACCCAGATCTAACTGAATCAGAATCTCTGAAGGTGAGACCTGGTAATCTGTGCTTTAATAAAACCTCCAGATGATTCTGGACTAGTGGTTACTGCTTAGGAGAGCATTGACTGAGAAGGAGCGTGAAAAACCCTTCTGCGGTACTTGAAACATTCCCCAGCACCCAAAGGTAATAAGTGCTATTATATAAACAAAGAGGACAAATTCTGAAAAGAATGGGCATGGGCTGGGTTGTGGAAACAGGACATGGAGGGAGTGAGGGAATTAGAAGTGGCAGGGGTGAGGAAGGGAAGCGGGTAGTTCCAGCTGGTGGTAATTACATTTGCCAGGCTGATACTCTCCATTTGAGCTCAGCTGCCTCCTTGTTCTCCAGTCTCCACCCTCAGAATCTCCCTCTTCAAAATCCACCCCCAATTTTTCCTACCTGCAGGGTAGCACTGGTTGCTGACCTCTCTGCCTTTGAAAGTTTCTTTCCAATTAATAGAACTCTCATTTCCATAATGGGATGAGCCAATTCTGTTCCAAGAGCCATTTCATTTGGCTGTGGCTCTGGATGGTGGTGGAGGGAGTAAGAGATCTCACCAAGTCTGCCAGAGTCATCATTTTCCTGTCCATTCCATCAGTCCACTTACTTTAAGAGCCTGTCAAGAAGAAGATGAAGTACCTAACTGGGGTGCTGTGTTCATAGCTGACTGTTAGGGTGCATGACCCTGCAGGCCCAGGAATTCACAGCACTCAACAGGTCAGCAACTAATCAATGTTGGCTTCTTGGGTACCTAGGAGCATAGAAGATTCAAATTAGAAGGACCTTAAAGAGTTTCTGGTCTATCCCCTCCTTGGATTCATGGGAAACTGAGGTCCAGGAACACACAGCAAGCTAGTAGCTCCCTAGAAGGGTACTTAATAAATGTTCTAGATACATTATCCATGTATCTTCCAAAAGATGACTATCTGTATAAGTGAGTGGCTGCAGTTTCAGCTCTATCTCTGCTCTTTTTCTCAGCAGAGGTTGTCTCAGAACAATGGGTTTGCAATGAGAGTATGTTTCCTTACTTCACTTCATTCCCAGAGAAGGAGCTTCCTTCCAGAACCCTGAGAGTTGAAGATGCTTACTTCAGGGACCTGAAGAGACAGTTCCATGTGCTACAAAATGGTCTGACTCACCAACATTCACACCTGTACCTGGCTCCAAAGTTTAGATTGGAGCAGCCTGGCTCTCATTCCATAGTTCATCTGTGCCTCATACTGAGCAGTACTGTAAACAATGGCTTTCCTCGACATGAGAGACACAGCACTCCTACTTGAAGAACACTGCTGTGATGAGAAAAGAGATCATGTGGTGTGGTAGAAAGATTACTGAAACTAAAGACAGAAAGACATGGATTCATAGTCCTAGGTCTGTCATTTATTAATCATATTAGTCAAATCATGTCATCTCTCTGAGCCCCATATTCTGCAACTCTAAAACGGAGCTCATATTATCTACTTTTCAGAGTCATTGTGCAGGTAAAACAATGTCCCTGGAATACTTTACACAATGCCAGGCACATAGTTCAAACTCACTGAATGATATCTGATATTTTTATTAGCTGGGTAATCTTGAATAAGTCCTTCCACCTCTGGAGCTATCAGGTTCCATATCATATTCCAAATGGAGATGGTAATATCCACAAGATAGTGTTGTTACAATGATTAAATAAGGTCATGTTTCTAAAATGCCTTGCAAAATACCTGGCACATGGCAGGCATTCAACACCTGTCCCTTGAATTTGAATAGAGACCAAAGAGAACATGTATCTAGGTAGGGGCTAGGCAGGGAGGGCCTAAGCCACTGGTTTTCCAAAAGCAGGGGTCTTGACATTCAATTAGAAGAGCTGGTAATTGCAGAGCCATCAGCCTTGGGTCATTTATCTTGAAGACAGGAAGCTGATCAGGGCTTGTTATGGGAAGATTTTATCCAGTAGCACCAGCTTGTTCAACATCACTTCCTGTCACTTGGATTTTCTATGTTTCTCAAGTTCCCTGGGGGACTGTGACAGGGTTTGTTTTGGAGAAACAGGAAGAGCAGAGTCCAGGACACAGACTGGCCACCGCCAGATGCCTTGATTCTATTCCTTGGACTATGGCAGCTTAGTCTGACTACTGCAGGGGAACACTCAGGCAAGTGGAATAAATAGATGGTCTTTAGACAGCAAGAGAGTGTTAGACATGAAGCATGAATAAGTGCTTTGAGAGTATAGGTAGAACACCAAAATGCCTGCTTTGGAGGGACCAGAAGGCCATTTCAGCCGGGCTTTGAAGGATGAATATGAGTTCAACAAGTAGGAGTCAGAGAAAGAAATAGTGCATGCAAAGGCATGGAGAAGTAAAAATAGCATGGTATGTTTGGGAAAGGGATTCAGTGAGGGTTAAGTGCAGAATGTGTGAAGAATGGAAAGAAGGCTGGACAGGAAAAGAATTGTGAATTTCCTTGTAGGAAAAAATAGAGTGTGGATTTGATCTTTAAAGAAATGGGGAGTGTGAAAAGTTTTAAGCTGGAGCCCAATGATATGATCAGATTAGTATTTTAGAAATCTTACCTGGCTACACTGTGGAGAATGGGCTGCAGGGAGGAGAGACAGAGGCATGGGGACCAGTTGGGAAGCTGTTGCAATAGTCTGGGTAAGAAACAAGAAGGGCTGTCCTAGGGTAGAAGTGATGTGGGGCAACAAGGATAAAGAAGAACTAGATCCTAGTGATCAGTGGAATGTGAGATTTGAAAGAAAACAGGGTGAGGGGGTGACTCTGAAGTTTATAGTTTAAAATACTGGGTTAGTGGTGATACTGTTAACCAAGATAAGGAACACACGGTGGGGGAGTAATGAGTTACATCAAGTTTGAGGGATATGAGAAAGATGTCTAGATGGACATGACAAAGACTGCTATTTATTTTTTGTGTGCCCTGCATGGTGTATTACCCATGTTTATCTTATTGGACACTATAGTTTTATTTTCCCAGCTTTATTAAGATATTATTGACATGTAACATATGTAAGTTTAGGTGTACAATGCGATGATTTGATATCAGATATAGTGCTAAATGATTACCACAATAAGGTTAGTTAACACCTCCATTCTCTCACATTATTGCCATATTTTTATGTTGATAATATTTAAGATCTGCTGTCCCCACTTTTAAGTATATAATATAGTTTTATTAATTATAGTCACCGTGCTGTACATTAGAAACAACCCTATAAGGTAGACACTATAATTATTCCCTTTAACTGGTGAAGAAACTAAGGCCCAAAGAGGGCAGAGACATGCCAAGTCTAGTCTGACTACAGGCTTCTGGTATTTACACGTTACCCCTCTGCCAAGAAAGATAGACAAAGCCTTAAGGACAAGTTCCCTGCATAAAAGCTGTGACAGATGGGCCTATCATTGTTCTGCAAATGCCACCCAGGCCCTAAATCGGCACTGTGCCAATTTCTAGTCATTTCCTATCATTCCATTTGAAGCAATTTTTAGGGGTTAATCTGGGAAAAGGTATACCCCAGCCTGGGAGACTCTGTGCCACTTGGGTGTTGGCAACAGAAAAGACCCTCTGATGCTGTCCTACCTGACCAGTACCTAGAAGCTTTCATGGGGTGCCATAGCTCCTTTCATTTGCTCTGGACCTAGGCCCAGACTCATTCCCAGTGGCTGCCAGAAAAATAACTATGGTCACAAACACACAGACATCATGCTGTTTATAAAGAAGCAGGCAAGTGTTGGGAGCTTTTAGTACCCAGGGGAAGTATATCAGGAAAGACTTTTGGAATTGTGGTATTTTGTCCATTTGTCTTTTTCCCAGTCTTAGATACCTCTCCATGCAAGAGGCATCCCTTCAACGATTACCCCCTGAATGGTCTTTCTTAGCTTTATTCTTTATTTGCCTCCTATCGACTACTTCCATCCTCAGGGGCTTTTCGAAGTCACTCCAAGACCTCTGTGGTTTTAATTAACCAAGTGGTTTGGTGCCATCAGCCTCCTTGCATCACTTTATTAGTCATTTCCTTCTTGGGCTCATTAATGAACATACTTAATAACACTGCTTCCAGCCCCGAGTCTCTGAAGCCTTCCCCTTGCCCCCCTCCCACAGTGCCTTTCTCCTTGTCAGGAACTGCTGGGACACTCATACCTTGGTCTTTTCCCTCTGTACCGGTTTGAAATTCATAAATATGAACTTACTCTCCAGGATTGAAGGAAAGTCTCTGGGTATATGTGTGGGCGTGGAGATGCATATGCATGTGCATGAGAGGGAGGGAGAGGAAAAGTCTGAGAGAAACAGACATCAAGAGAACAGGGAAAGATAATGAAAAATTTTCCATAATAGGGTTTTTATCCACAGGCCTTTTGAAAATCAATTACATGTAATGCGTATCCTTTATCCTCTCATCCACAACCTGCTCTCACACCGTCACTGTGCCACCTCTCCCCTAAATATGAATCACAGGCTCATAAAATGTCACAACCAGAAGGGGCCTTAAAGACCATCTAACATCAATTTCTGATTATTCAGATGAGAAAATTGGGGCTCAGATGGGACCAGGCTATTGCTCACTTGGGGTCACTAATAGAGGATCCCCCCCAAAACCACCTTGCCTCACTGAGTGTGACAGGTAGTAAACAGACTGTTGGCTATTAGCAGTAGAACACACAGAGACACACATAAACGTGTACATGCTCACTCACACATCTTCTACCTAAACTCCACAAGCAAATTCCTGCTCCAGGGTTAAAAGGACAGACTCAGGAACCTGCTGCTTGGGTTCAAATATTAGTCATTCCATTTGTTTAACGGGGCTGGTATAAAATTACCACAAACTAGACAGCTTAAAGCAACAGAAATGTATTCTCTCACAGGGCAAGAGGCAAGAAGTCCAAAATCCTGGCATTCATGGGATTGGTTCCTTTTGGAGAAACCATTCTATGCCTCTTTTCTTGCTTCTGGTGATTGCCTGCCATCCTTCATGTTCCTTGCCTTATAGACATAAACTCTATCTTTACATGGAGTTCTCTATTTCTGTGTCCTTTCCTCTTTTATAAGGACACCAATCATTGAATGTAGGACCTCCCCTAAATCCTGAATGATTTCATTTCAAGATCCTTAACTAATGACATCCGCAAAAACACTATTTCCCAACAAGGTCACATTCTGAAGTTCACAGGAGACATGAATTTTGGGGAACACTATGCAACTCACTAAAATCATAAAAATTCTCAGAGCTCCAGCCTCCTCATCTATAAAATGGAGATAGTGATACTCCTTATATTCCTTATTCAAGGTTTTGAATATCAAATAAGTGAATAGATGGTAAAACACTCAGAATTGTGCTTGGCACACAGTAAGCACAATACTGGCATTTTAGTCCCAGTGAATCCTGAGGTCCTTAGAAAGTTCTGTCCATTTTTTCCCTTTTATTTTCCTTTCCTTTTCTTTTTAAAAAAACTTTGTATCTCCCAGACTGAAAACAGTATTTGGCACATAATAGGAGCTCATTAAATATTTTTGAAATGAATCCATGGGTGTTTTGGAATCACACCCAAGGGAAGCCAATCTCCCCAGGCTAATGGGAACTTGAAGGACTCACACAATTCTCTAACTGAAGAAGCTAGGATTCATCCAATCTCTTGGAGAGACAACTGAAATGTCATGAGGGTTGTTGAGGATGCAGGCTTACAAACTGTTGAAGGACACTCTTAGGCCACTCATAGCACTAAGAGAAACCACAGAGTAGGGATATTTGAATCACTTATCTCTGTGGATACAGCTACAGCTATGGGCGTGAGGGGAGGGAAGGAGAGGGGACGCAGGCAGGCAGGCAGGCTCCAGCTGCTGGTTGACTGGGTCAATGAGTACCAGCAAGTCTCTGAGTACAATCCCCCAAAGGATTCTGGGGAAATTGCTAGTGGGGCTAAGAAAAACAGTCCCGGAGCTCCCTATGGGCTGTGTCTTCAATCAGATATTGTCACCCAAATTATCCCCTTACTAGGAAAATTGCCTGGCAGACCCTAAGCCAGCTGTGCAACTGTCCTGCAGGGCTCAGTTACCTTTCATTCCCTACCCCTGGGCAGGAATTTGCTCCTGAGGTTTGAATGGAAGATGCCTCTGTATGTGTGCATGTATGTTTCAGTGCATGTGTGTTTCAATGTGCACACACACACGTGTGTGTGTGTTAGGGAGAGAGAGAGCAAGAGAGAGAGAGAAAGAGAGAAAAAGAGTATGAGGTATTCCTGTACCTGTTCGTTTGGAGGTGGGGGGTTGCTCTCCAGGGCAGGAATGTGTAATCTAAGCCAGCTTCCAAGGTTAGCAGAAGAGCTGAGATCCAAAATCAGCACACTGACCTGAAGCTCTAGCCTGAATGCATAAAGGTGCATGTAACAGGCAGCAGACCAGGGTGGGCATGAGATAGAGGCATCAGTGAAACTGGAATTGGGTTACTCTTAGTGGGAATGCAGATTCATGGAGCTATCCCCCACCATCCTTCCCAGAACCATACAGTATGAGATGGCCAGTTGAGAGACAATCAATAGCTGGAATTTGGAGCTCACTATGTGACCTGATTGGGAATTCAGTTCGTGGCCAAGATAAGGGCACAGAAATAGAAAACATATTTTGACTAGGTACCAGATGCCAGGCACTGTGTTAAACTCTTCACTAACATTGGTCATTTGTTCCTCAGAATCTCTCTGAGTTAGTTATCAATGGTATCCCTCTGTCCTAGTGAAAAAGTTGACTCTTAGAGGGCACACAGGTGGGAAGTGATAGAGCCAGAACCAGAAACTACACAGGTTGACTCCAAAGCCCACGCTCTCAACAATTTAGCTGCATCGCCCTCAGAACAGGGCACATCCTGAGGCCAGGGTACAAGGCTGGGGCTGTGACCAATGTTGGGAGTTTGGTCTTCAGACAAATTGGGTGGGGGGGTCTGCTTACTAGTGGCTGTTCCGCTACTGCTTTTAATTAATTGCTGCAGCAAAAACATGAGGACTCTATGTAAGGTAGAGCCTTCTTGTGGGTAGAACGGTGGTAGCAAGTAAATGAGGGATTTTTTTTGAAGATGGCGTTTTTTTCTTTAAAAATTTCTTGTGTGTGATTGGACCCAGAGTGCTTGGTGGGACCTAGGGTACTTGCAGTCCCAGGAGGTCTGGCCGATGAAAAGGACAAAAGTTGTCATGAAAGTACTAAGAGAAATGTCCTCAAATGAAACAAACCGAAGACAAAAGTCTGGGGCAACTAATATGCTTTAAAACTAAAGAGGCTAAAAAGCAGTTGAGGGAAGAAATAAAGATATCAGATTCAATTTATCCTAAGAGAGTATTGGCACGTGGTGAGTGCCTAATAAATGTTAGCTGTATGATGAAGACTCTCAAATTTCCCTTCTGAGCTCCAAACCACATATTCACCTGTCTTCTTGGCATCCCCAATTGGATAGCTCTAAAACACCTCCAACTTGATATATCCAAAAGTCAAACTCATGACCCCTCCACACATCCCAAACCAGTCTTCTTCTAGTGCTATTGTCTTTGTGACTCACACCATTGCCACATAGCTACACAAGTCCTATCCTAGGAGTCAGGATTGCCCCCTTTCTCTCACTCAGCCCACATAGCTAATCCATCAGCAAGTCCTGTAGTAATGAGTGTGAGAAGTTTAGCATCACTGGTAAAAACAGACACTTTGGAGTCAAACATGGTTAAAAGCTTAATTCTACCGTAATTAGCATGTAACCAACCCTCTCCAAGTCTGTGTTTTCATCTCTTTAATAGAGACAATAATGGTGTCTAGCTCATTGGATTGTGTTGAGGAATAAATGGATTAGTACATATATATGTCTTAGAACAATGCCTAGAACATAAAAAACACTCAATAACTGGTAAATGCAGTTTTTATTAATGTGGCTTTTTTTGGGTAGCTGTTGCCTTGGCTTCCTCATTATTGTGACCATCCCTCCATGTGTTTACTTATGTAGGAAGCAGAACTGCAGGAAATGAATGTATGAGATGCTTGTAGTGAAATCTGGTTGGTGAAGCCCCAGATGACCTTAACTCAAACAGCACAGCACAGATGGCTCATATCCTCATCTATATTCCATTTTTGTTAGAGGGACGTTGGTGCTGACCTGATACATACAACCTGGCATTTAGAGGAGGCCAAAGCCAGACCAGATTAAAACAATCATCAGAAACATTCATTTGATCACTAAAATTTTATTAACCGAATCCCTACTACATGCTAGACCCTGAAGAGATAATTGAATCAGAAACAGCTCTGCCTTCAAAGACATCACAGTATCTTAAGGCTGCACACAAGAACTGTGGAGGCTTCAAGTCACTGATTTACTCCCCACATGGCTGTGATTGAAGCTATTCATTGAGGATTTCTCAGCATCAATTCTTCCATGTTTACCATAGGATAATTGCTAGACAAATCTCCTTATTAAAACCCTTACTTATATACCCCCAGAACGCTTGCCCTGAGGAACAGATCACAACCCCAAATCTAAAGTCACACAGACCAAGGGTCAAATCCCAGCTTTGCTACTTTGTAGCTGTGTAACTTGGAGGTGGTCATTTAAATTCCCTAAGTTTCTGTCACTTCATTTGTCCAATATAGTTAATAATAGGACTACCTACCTCATGGGATTATGGAGGAGCAAAAGAGTTCATTTATATAAAGCAGTGAACATAGTGCAAAGAGTAAGTGCTTGATTCCTATTGGCCATTATACCTAATGTACAAGGATATAGAAATGTTCTGAGAAGGGATGGCAGAGAACCTGAGAATGTTCATGTATAGAAATCATGGAAGGGTGTCCACAAAATAAAATATTGTCTAATGTGCAAAAAGTCCAACCACAGCCCAGTTTTGCACAGATTACCCAGTTGGGTCATAACAGGGCTCACAGTGTGAAAAGTTGAGCCAAGCTAGGGGTCTTAAATAATAAGATTAGAGGTCATGACGTCCTGGCTTTGAATCCCACTTTTGTATTCCAGAGAGAGACTTCTAGAAGTGACATGTTTGTTCCGCGGTAGTTTGCAGATAAGATATGCTGTCATTAGCGAGAAAGTGGCTCTAGGTTGCAGTCTCATGGGCCATATAACTGGGATTTTCATACTTCTTTGGCGGTAGGACAGAAATAGCATGCTTTTTCATTTGGTTTCATTGCAGTTAATGTTTTGTTTGTTTGCAAGGAGGCATTGTAGGTAGCTGCTGTGAATATGGTCTCTGAAATCAAACTGCCTGGGTTCAAATTCCAGCTGTACTACATACTTGCTCAGTGACCTTGGGCCAGTCACTTCACTTTTCTGAGCCTCAGTTTTATCCTTTATTAAATAGTAATAATAATATACCTCACAGGATTGCACTGAGGATGAAATGAGATCACACATATGAAAATCCTGTCCCATATCTGGTACTCAGGAAGCCGACTCAGTAAGCTTCATCTCGTGGATGAGGTATTGAGGAAGAGGGAGGCTAACAAATACTCTTTACCACAAATTCTGTCCTCCATAGTGCTTAAAATTCTATTATTACAGCTTTATGCCCTCAGTTAAGTTCTCCAGATTCTTCTTCTTGAAGGTAAATACACCAGGAGGGGCCACACCCTCCACTGGAATCCAACTGAGTAGAGATTGGGTCCTTGGCAGCTGGTAGCCTGGAACAGAACTGGGGTAGTCACCAAGGAGAGAGGGGCCCAGAAGAGAAGTGAGCAGGTATCAGAAAAGAACTTCATCAGTCTCTCAACTGCCCCTGCAGATGCTCTGGGCATGGTATGGGGATTGGAAGGGCCCCTAGGCACCTGCTTGCCAAGCTCAACCCTTATACAATTATGAAGCAGAAGCATAATATGCAATTTTTCCCTCTACATGTGCAGGATTTTCTTAATTAACTTGTCTTTGAACCATTAATTTTTATTGCTTGTTCTCTCCTCCCCCTCAATGGCTCAGCCAATGAGCACACCCACCTGGCACTTCCAGTCTTGTTTTTACAAAGACTCTTTCCTCAGAACTGCTTTGTGTAGTCTAATCACCCCTGACTCTGGTGGGCCCCAAATGAGCAGAATTTCATTCAACAAGTATGATTCCTAGGATCCTGTCTGGCACAGTGGAAGGAAAGTGAGCTGAGTAGCTAGGGATTTCTAAGTTTGAACCCTGTTGTGTGATTTCAGCTCAGTTGCCTAAACTCTCTGGGTCTCAGTTTCTTTATCTTTAAAATAGGTATCAGGATACCCACTGAAGATGATTACTGTGAGGACGAAGTGGTGTGGCAGGTGTTAATACACCTTCTAAGAGACTACCCACTTCTAGTTTCTGGAATCATTTAGCATGCAAGAAAGGATGAAGAATGGATAAGCAGCAGTGAACAGAGCCTGGAGGAAAAGGGGGAGTAATAAAAAGAGAGGTAGATGCAAACGGAGGAGGGATGGAGAGCTAGCATACCAACTTATAGCTTCTATGCTCTGTGTTCTCTGGCCAATGACTGAGTGTGGGGTGGGGGGTAAGCAGGAAGGAGGCAAGCAGGAGGCTGGAGGAGCCCTGGGATCTGTCTTAGTGCTAATGTCCACATGGTGACTGTGTATAGCTGTTGGCTCCCGGCAGTGGGCTCACCGCCCACAGTTCCAGAAATTGCCTTCCATCTCAGAAAACCTTTTTCCTCTCTCCTCTTTTCTCCCTCCCCACTTCCTCCTGTCCTTTCTCTTTGGTTCTTTTTCTGTATTTCCCCATTTCTCTTGTCCTCTAGAAGTTAATATCTCAATCAATATGTCTCTTCATCTCTCTGTGTCTGTCTCTGTCTCTCTTTCGCTACACACACACACATACTGTACATACATCTTTATGTCTCAGTCTGTCTTGCTATCGATAGCAGTCTCTCTCACTCCTCCCCACTCCCTCCCCACTGATTCTTCTTCTTTCACCCTGATGGAAGAGTCTTTCTCACACTTTCTCGAACCCTGTGGAATTTCCGTACAACTGATGGAGAATCCAAGAAAGCTCTTAAAAGAGGATGGCGGTGGCTGGGGCTAAGGAAGATTTACCACTGCCAGAGAAGGAGAGAGGGAGCTTTTCCTCCCTCCATCTATAAATGGCCTGAAAAAAGTCCTCTGAGACAACCCCCCCCCAACTAACCACCTACAAAAGTGGCCCTACCATCTGTCACGGTCCTTTTGCACCATGACGAACAGGCTGCCATCCAGGTTACAATACAGTGAAAGGAGCCTGGAAGGCGTAAGTCATCACAGGACAAGAAAGACTGTGGCAGATGATCATGTCACTAGGGACAAGGGAGGGGATAGATTTTCACACATTTGGCCTAGGATCTTTTCTACTTGTCAAATGTTCACATGAACATCCTTAGATAATATCTCAAGGATCCTTGGTGTTGGGGACATAATGTTTGTGTCAACCTTCCCCCCAAATGCTTCTTTATGTCACCCTAAACCGCCAACCTCATCCTCACCCCCTGACCCAAGCACTTGGCTTATAGAGAGGCACAAGCTTCAGGCAGAAGGCATGTCATGTGACCTTTTTGAGTTCGTCCAGTGTTAGACTCCACTGATCATATGCTATGTTTAGGTTCAACACCTGTTTCATAGCACAGTTCTGCCGCCTATTCAGCAGTCCTGAGGTGGTGGTATGAAAAGAACCCTAAAACTGAAACCACAAGCCTTAGTTTGGGGTTCTAACTCCTACAGTCCTCCCATTTGCTAAAGTGGTGCTCAGTGGTTTCAGGAAACATCTCCTAGCTGAATAACCCCCCTGAAAAGGAAAAAAAAAAAAATATATATATATATATATAAATATATATATATATATATCCCAAGTATTGACTCACTTTCATTACAGTGTTAAATTATGTACAAAGAGAAAACAAGCTGTAAGCTCTTGATGCTTATGGCTGATACACAATTATAAAGCTGAAACAAACTTCCAAATGAAGTGTAAACAGAAGTAAAAAACCAATAAAAATCACATGAACTGCAATGATTTTAACAAGGTGGATGATGTTGTTTTTCTAAAATTAAATTGCTGTTCAGATCGTGACTGCGGTGCCAACTGGGATACAGGTTCTTTTGAGTGCGTCGTGCTATATTGCTTCGTGCCAGGCAATGACTCAGCTCTCGTATTACTTTTTTCCTATCAGATCTACTGCTAAACTGTCACTCCTACCGCCCTCGGGGACATCATTTGGCCTTCACAGGGACTAAGCCATCATTTATATACTAAGTGTTCCTGGTTTTTTTTTCCCCTCATTAGTCCTTGACAGTGCAAGTAGGACAATGTGAAGATAATGAGATCTTTTACACAAAATGTGGCAGAGATTGCTAGTTATCTACCCCACAAACCACCCCCTTCTTCCCCTAATGTGCACAACTAAAATGCTATAATCCACAGCCTCCTTTTGTGGCTAGTGTGGCCATACCACAAAGCTGTGCCAGTGAGATATAAGTAAAAGTGTTATTTGGCATTTCTTGGAGATCTCTTAAAAGGTGAGGGGACTGGCCCTTCTTTGCCCTTTCCTCCAAATTATTGCTCAGAATGAGCAAGTATTAGCTGGAGCTATAGCAATCAACTTGGATCACGAGGACAAAGGGCATGCCTTAAGGACAGCAAGGCAGAGAGCTGGGAGGAGTTGGCTGTCCTTAACAACTGCAATGGAGCTACCTGCACACCCAATCTCTGGTCTTCTTTGACTTGATAGAGAATTAACCTTCTATCTTGTTTAAACCACTATCATTTTGGATTTATTTTCCTGTTACATGCAGTCTAATCTGATCTTAACACACCAAAGTAGATGTAAATGAGGGTCCAGAAATCCTATGGCTGCCCTTAATTTTATGAGGTGGCCATCCAGAAGGATGATACAGAATAAGCTTCTATCATTTAGTTTAGATTTTCATTGCAATAAAAACATAATTTTGAAATTATCACAGAGAACTCTAGTAACCCTTAAGAATATTCCATACCCAAAGAGACTTTCAGAGCCCAGAAGAAACTCTGACTTAGCAGTTATCACCCAGAAAGGATCTAGGGATGTAACACTCAGGTGATGTTACAGACTATTAAAGCTCTACTGGGGCTCCCACACCCACCCACCATCCAGTTCCCCTATTATTAATATCTTGCTTTAGTGTGGAACACATGTTACAGTTGATGAAGCAATATCGATACATTATTATTAACGAAGGCCATCATTTGCATTAGGGTTCACCCTTTGTGTTCAGTTGTAGGGGTTTTGACAAATGCAAAATCAACTTTAAAGAAAAAAAAAAAGCTCTACCGGGGATCACCCGATCTTGAGCTTCTATCTCAGGCTAGAAGAAGGCTAAATGGGAAGCCTGGGGGAGCAAAGCACTTATTTGGGGGAAGAAGGCAGATGGCAGCCCCATGCTATCTAAACCTATGCCCCAGCCCTTTGTCCTCGCCCCACATAGTTGCATAGAAGACTGCTCCTGATGGTACCAGAAACCGGGAGCCAAGAAGGTGACTCTCATTGCTTCCTAGAATGCCAGGGGCATGAAGCAGGTGACAGGAAGGTTGAGGCCAAAATGTTAGCCAGAAAAGGTCAGCTTTCTATCCCTCCATGGGGCCCCAGCTGCTGGACTTAGCCATGGCCCTGGAAACATGACCCCTATGACTGAAATCCCCATGCTAATTTCAAATTTAGCCCTGGGCCTCAGGCCAATTCATAAACTGCCACCTCATTTGTTCCCCTTCCTACCACCTCCTCAGAGTTCAGGGCCAGAATTTGGTAGAAGAGGGGAGGTATGAAATATGAACCTCCGTTTGGCCTGCTTAACCTGTCTTCAAAAAATAAATCTTGATCAAGTCACTGGAGAGAATCCTTTCTGCCCTGGCCACAATGCTTTCTCTCTCTGCTCCCTCCGTCCTTCTTCCACTCACTCCCTTTTCTGCCTTCTTGGAGCCCTTGTCTTTGGCCAGCCAGCCTTCCTTTTCCCTGCAGTCTTTGCTGGGCCCCACAGGGTGAAGTAGTGGAAAAAGCACGTGTTTGGGCTGCAGAATAAAAGTTAATCCTGACTCTGCCATTTACGAACTGTGAGATCCAGGGCAAGTGGCTCCCAACCTCAGAGTCTGTTTCCGCTCCTGAAAAATGGGAATAACAATTCTCCTAATAAAGCTGCCATCACAATTTAATTAAGTGAGACAAAATGTGTAAACATCTCCAACACCTAGTAGGGGCATTTGGTCAATATGTGTGTGTGTACACACAAGCATGTGTAGCCTCCACCAGCCGTAGCTACTCCCCAAACTTGACCTTTTTCCACTGCTGCCAACCTCAGCGAACGACACCTACTGCCAGCCATCCTTGGTCATTCCTTTATCTTCCATGTTTGATCCATCACCACATAATCCCATCAATTTTACCCCCCTGTCTGGGTCACATTCTGTCTCATGTTACCATGTACCTCTGTCACTTTTTTGCAAAGTTACAATTTTACATTTATGGCTGTGATTATTTGTGCTTATCTGCCTTCCTATCACTGTATTCACAGTATCCACTACAGTGACAGTCATGCACTTAGGTGCTTAATAAATATTGTCGAATAAATGAATGAGGTAGAGTAAGCCATTTGAGACTCAGAGAAGTTAAATAACTTGCCCAGACTCACACAGATAGTAAGCAACCAAGCCAGGATTTGAATTAAGATTTGTCTGATTCCAGAGCTGGTGCTCTTAACCATGGTGCTAACAGTGGTAAGGATGGTATACCAACAGCGTGGCACATGGGACAGATATGGGGTGGGGCAGAAGGTCTCTAAAGTAGCTTTTTGCCTATTTCTGACTGGGGATTGGACTTTAGGTTGAGCTCTTTCCCTTTACTAATTATGGGCTGCGTCCGTGTGAATCTGAATCAGAATTCTAATCTGGTCAAGATGGGGTTTTCACCTTTTTCAGTGCTCATGGCAACTTGATCCAATTTGGAATGGTTATATGTGCATGTATGGAAGGATCAAGAAAAAGGGACAGGCAAGACTAGGCCCGGTAAAATGGAGCAAGGTGTGGACCAACATAGACTCCCTGAATGTTGAAGGCGATAGGAATAGGGGGTTAGTATCACCTGGTGGTTGCACAGAAATTCCTTAAGGCTCCAGGCTCATTTCCAAGTAGAAAATGAGTGGGGACAAAAATGTTGGAGAATCCAGGGTGGAAGTGTGGGACCAGAGTAGGAATAAGAATTATAATCATTATTGTTTAGTGTATTTGATGCTAGTTTAATCCTCACACTGATCCAGATCAGCAAAGACGAGAGTGGTTAAGTGACTTTCTTGAGATCACATAGCTAGAAGTGTGTCAGAGCTAAAGACTTGGACCCAGGTCTGTCTCTCCTGAGCTCACATTCTTTCCACTATGCCATAATGCTGTATATTGAAATGATAAGGAGTACGAGAAGGAAATCTGAAGGAAGAACAGAAGTCAGTGCTCAAGGCAGTTCTGCTCAAGAAAAGCAACAAGCCACAGGCTTCTGAGCCCTGATGTTCCCAGGCCCCCTTGCAAGCTGCTGGTAAAGAGCTGACAGTAATATCAAGATGACAGTCATGTCTTCAGGCTTGTATGCTGGCCCAGCACCCTATCCCTATGTCATCCCCCTCACTCTGCCTCATTGGCATCAAGTTCTTGATGCCCTCGTGTTTCAAAACATTAAGTACTACTCTCTTGGACCCCCTTCTACTCTGGCGCCTCTAAGACAGGTGGGGGGGTGGGAGGTTGGGGAAACCAGGTGGTGGGTATTAGAGAGGGCACAGATTGCATGGAGCACTCAGTATAGTACAAAAACAATGAATACTGTTATGTTGAAAATAAATTTAAAAAATGATTTTTAAAAATGGCAGGAGAGCAAGAAACTTTAGGAAGGCCAAATCATACAAATTTTGTTTAAATTAAAGTAAATTTAAATTTAAATTAATTTAATTAAAAATAGCTGAGTGTAGGGGCTCCTGGGTGGCTCAGTGGGTTAAAGCCTCTGGCTTCGGGTCAGATCGTGATCCCAGGGTCCTGGGATCGAGCCCCGCATCGGGCTCTCTGCTCAGCAGGAAGCCTGTTCCCCCTCCACCCTCTGCCTGCCTCTCTGCCTGTTTCTGATCTGTCTGTCAAATAAATAAATAAAATCTTAAAAAAAATAAAAATAGCTGAGTGTCTATTCTAGAACAACATTCTAGTCTGGTTTTACATGGTCTTTAAGGTTATGAATTAAATGTACACCAGAAATGCTGAACTCCTGGCTCTACCACTTATCAACTATGGGATGTTAGGGCAGTCACTTCCTTTCTCTGATTCTTGGATTCCTCATCTGTAAATGGAGATCATCCCTTTCTTTCAGTAGCATTGGGAAAATTAAGAGAGAATGTATATTAATTAATTAATTAATTAATGTATAACATGCACTGCTGTTATTAATGATGGGCTGTACCAAAGATAACATCTTATTCCAGAAGATCTTATTAGTTCCTAATTACATGTTTAAGGATTGTGTTTATTTATTCATACATTTCATTTTGAACACAATTGACAATCTTATTCTATTCAATATAAACCTTAGTGAACCTAAGGACCAAACTTCTGAGTGATCAAACTCCTGAAAGAGCCATCTATCTGTGACAAAGATGGGTTGGAAAGGTGTAGCACTTTCTGTCAAAAGTCTGCTCCTTGACTCAGGAACACATCCAATTCTAATGAATACTTTCATGTACTTACTAATTTTCAAATACATGAGATACATTTAACAATAAACATGATAAGGAAACTCTGTGACTCATTTTTTTATTTAAATTCAATTAGCGATCACAAAGTACACCATTAGTTTCAGATGTAGTGTTCAATAATGTATCAGTTGTATGTCACACCCAGTGCTCATCATATCACATGCCCTGCTTAATGCATTTTTAAAGCAGTAAGAAAATACATGGTCAGAAAGGCCTACAGTCTCATCCCAGAATTCTTTCAATATCAGTGTCTATAAATAGGAAGTCTTGGTTTTCTCATGATCACTGAATGCTTGGCGCACATATTGGCTGAAGATATCTGTGAAATACCCAACTGAATATTACATACCTAACTGAATATTACAGAACACACCTTGATAGGAAACGCTGGCAGTTAGTAGTCTGGAGCTCCCAGTGATGACAGCATCATGTTGGTTTTGAGGATGGGGTGGGCAGGGAACTCCTGTGTTGAATGAACCCATAGCAGGACACACAGGTGAAATTGCAACACTAGAGCCTCCTTAGACAATAGTAGCAACTCTAGGGGCACCATTTACGTATACCATGAAATGTGCTCCCTCTAGAGTTGTACAGTGTGGTAGTCCTGTGCAGAGCAACAGAATAAAAGGAAAGATATTCTATATAAACAGACAGATGATACATTTTCTAGAATACATGGCTTGTCTGAGTTGGTCAGAGTGTAGCCTGACTGTCCAAGCCAGTCCATGGCTCTGTCTGGTGTGTGGAGTTATCTCTCTGGTATGTCTGGACCTATCAGTCCCTCCAGAATGGTTAATGTTTCCAGTTTGTCAGTGTGTCCGGAGTGTTCTATCTGCCCATCAATCCCAACCATTGGTAAAACCTCTGGATTTCTTCTATACCTTTGCTGGGCCTGAGTGATGTTTCTCCAGCTTGATGTATAGCCCAAGAATGGCCATGGGTGAGCCTAGAGCAAGGGAAGATTTGGGATACTTCAACAATTTCTTCTAAGACTCAGGCTCCTTTGACCTTAGCAGTGTCCCTTTGCCCTGGTCCCGTAAGGGAACTGTCTCCATTGGGAGGCAGGGATATAAGCCAGCTACAGAGGGAGACTTGACCCACTCCAGCATATACTCCAGGTGGCTTGGGCAAAAGGGCTTTCCCTCCCTCAACCACAGCTTCTCCCCAAACCAGCCTTTCACCCCAATATAGCCTTGTCTGTGACATGACCTCTGTGGACCCAGGACCTGCCCTCTCCAACATTCTGGGCTTTGTACAGAAAGGACAGGTAGGGCACTTCTGCAATAGCCATAGCTATCCTTTGTGACTATAAGGGATGACAATTCTAGAGTCAGACACTTTGGATTTGAGGTTCTTCTTTACCACTAACCCAGCCGTGTGACCCTGTGTGAGTTGCCTAACCTAATTCTTTGTTTCCTTGTCTATAAAATGGGTCAATAATAGTGACTACTTTGTAGAGTCATTGGTAATATTAAAAGAAATAATCCACATAAACTACAGCATATCCTTGGTCAAATTACTAAGCTTTTCTCTGTGTTAGTTTCCTTTACTTTAAAATGAGAAGAATAATAGTGCCTACCTCATAGGAATGTTATGAAAATTAAATATGTTAAAAATTTTAAAGCAAAGACTGGTACAGATTAAGTGCTGTATAGGTGTTTGTTAAGTAAGACAATGTCCGATTCTTCTTTACTCATTCCACAAATATCTGTCAATTACCTATCATGTGCCAGGCATTATTCTAGTCACTAGGGATGCAGAAATTAGCAAGATCAATAAGATTCTTCACTTTTGTGGAGCTCAGAGGCCAGTGAGGTAAGATATACAATGAGTCAACAGTAAAATAAACAAGGCAAATGTAAAATAATTGTTTCCAGGAAGGAGGAGAAATAAGATAACAGAAAAGAGAGTGACAGGGAGAAGGCACAGGCATTGTTCCATAAGGTGACCAGGGAAGGCCTTCATGAGAAGGTGACATTCAAACCGGAACCCAAGTACAAAAACAGAGCTAGACTCCAGGAGACAGCCTTCCAGGCAGAGGGAAGAGATAGTGCAAAGATCCTGAGGTATGGTTGGAAGAGAAAAAGGGAGGGATGAGCAGGAGATGAAGGCAAAGAAGGAGACACAGATATGATCAAGTAGGGTCCTGGGGTCCATGTAAGAGTATTCAAGTTTTATTCTAAATGCAGTATGAAACCAGTTTCATAGCCCAACCACTTGTTTTACATTTGGTTAATAATGGGAAGTGACTGTCCAAGATCACACACACACACACACACACACACACACACACACACACACAAAATGAGTAGCAAGTGTGGGATAAATACTAAACTTCTCTTATTCCCCAGTATCATGCATTCAATTCCCAGCCATATCATACTTAGCACAAGTTATATCATATTATACCATTGCAGATTCATTGAATATCATTTGAATAAATGAAATCAATGACCTAAAAATGGGTTTCAGGTCCTCTATTCAACCAGTCCTTCTAAACATATGCTACTTGCTCAACCCCATGCCAGACACCAAGGATGGATAAATGCCACAGAGTTTCTGCACAGAGAGGCACTAAAGCTGCCAGCCCCGCCCCTCTCCTTCCAGTCTCCTGGGAAGGAGCAGGAACTTCCACACTAGGAGGTAGGATGTAGGAGTCTGGTGGGAGGAAAGCAGAACCTGCTCCTCAATGCAAGCAAACAGATGAAGTATCTATCCTAAGGAGGTCAGTCTGACATGGGGAATTGACTGTATATGTTATTACCTTCTTGAGATGACTAAAAAAACCCCACTTATTTGTAAAAGAATGTCATTTCATATTGCAGAGGCTGGCTTTAGCAAAAGAGAAAGCATCAGCAGAGCAGCCTGGACTGCTAGGTTTTTTTTTTAGACTACTTTCATAATGCTCCACTAATTCAGTTAAGCTCATTTGGGACACCCTGTCATTTTCTTCCTGGTATTTTCAAAAACTTTTGAAGGGGCGGGGGGTGGGAGGTTGGGGGAACCAGGTGGTGGGTATTGGAGAGGGCACAGATGGCATGGAGCACTGGGTGTGGTGCAAAAACAATGAATACTGTTACGCTGAAAATAAATTAAAAAAAAACTATACAGTTACTAGTGGTTATCTCTGATTATGGAGTTACAGGTGATTTTAAATTTCTTCTTTACATTGTATATACAAATGTGTTTTTGCTATCTAAAATTATGAATAGTGTTCCAATTCATTAAATATCCTCAAGAAATATGATCTCACTAATTTCTATAGAATAGTCTTATAAAATATATGCCTTAATTTATATAGTCTAACCCTTAGTGCAGCAGTTACCCAAGTGTGAAGATATTAGTAACTTTTAATTTAAAAATAACAATAGTAAAAGAGGGATCCATGGTCAGGTGACTTTTCAAATTCTGACTCAAACAGAAATTCACAAGTTTCTTTTCGATAAGACTGATCTCAGAGCCATATTACATCAATCTGTATTGGATTCTTTAAGGGAGTGTGGTATGCAGCATTTCCTGTTTGTTCATGGATCCCCTTTATAGAAGTCCATCTTATTGGACTGATGCTCTATAGAAAAAACATAGTGAGATACCGCCCCAGTGTGGACATTTAGAATGTTGCAGTGCTTTACTCAAAAATCATTCTGTCATAACCATACTTGCATAGACATCTTTGCACACTCATCTGGCTTTCTTTCTAGAAGAGATTCATCTGAAAGAAACTATAGTTTATATAGTTCTAATTCTGTCCCATCTAGCTTTTTTGCTGGGTCTCCATGAACCCCACTTTACAAGGGACTCCAAGAAAAAGAGTCTCCCTGTGACTCCGTTTTTTTCTGCCCACCTCAGGATCTGTCTCTCTGTACTATATGTGTTTGGGGGGCAGGTGTGTGGAGGGGGGTAAATAATTTTTTTTATTTTAGAATGATTTTAGGTTGTAGGTAAAAAATGGGAAGATAGTACAGGAAGTTCCCTCATACTCAACACCCACTTTCTCCTATTATTAATATCTACACATTAATATGTTACATTTGCTACAACTAGTGAGCCAGTATTGGCAGACTATAATTAAAGTCCATGCTTTATGCATGTCCATGCTTTATGCATGTTTTCTTTCTAATGTCTCATTTCTGTTCTGGGATCCCCTCTAAGATACCATATTACATTGACTCCCAATAACTTCTTAGGTTCTTCTTTGTCATGATGTTTGTTTCTCAGACTTTCCTTGTTTTTGAAGACCTTAAAACTTGAATATTTTCTAGAATGTCCCTCAATTTGGATTTGTCTGATGTTTTTCTCATGATTGACTGTGGTAATGCATTTTTGGCAGGAAGAAGTTAGAGGACAAGTGCTGTTCTCTTCACATCATATCAAGAGGATTCATTATTAATATAACTTACCATTATTTATGTTAATCATAGTCAACTAGCTTGAGATACTGGTTGTCAAGTTTCTCCACTGTGAAGTTACTCTTTTTCTTGCTTTCCATACTCTTACTCTTTGAAAGGAAATCACTCTGCCAAACCCAGATTTAAGGAGTAGAAGTAGTGCTCCATATTGGAGACCATTTTCAAACAGAAGATATAGCTATTTATTTGTGCCTTCTTTCTTTGAATGATTTCTTTAGGTCCATATAGTATGCAAGGTATCATGGTTATATTAAACAAAGTCTTCTTCTCTAAATCTTTTTATCCACTTGGACACATGTTCCAGATATGATATCCTACAAGCACAATGTAGTATTGACACCTGTGAAAGGTGGTTTGTTTGTTTGCTTTGGAATTCTGAATCCCCTTTAAGTTATAGAGAAAAGCAGGCACCAAAAAGTGTATGGCAATGAAGGTACTCGCCTCCCAGTAAAACAAGCATTAACTGGTAAAATTATTTTTTAAAAACAGCACTTAAAGCCTCTCAAATTGTCCTAAGGCAATACGTCAAGTGGAGAAATATTTATTCAAGAAAATCTACTAAATCTTGGTCAGAAGAGTGACAACCCCGTGGCACTTGAGCCATGACTCCCTCCCTCCTTCCTTCTTCCCCAGCTGAGCTTGATAGTGATCCTTCTCTCTTCAGCCCCCAGTCAAGGGGCTCAGTAATTCCCTAAAAGGGACAGGACTCCAGAATTCCTCCTCCCTAACTATGAGCAGCAAAGGTTAAATTCCTAGTATGTGTGACCAAGAGGAATGGTGACAGATTCTTTCCTCCACCCAGTCCCCACTGATAGAACAGAGGCTTTACCCCAGGTATGGCTGGATAAGAACACTGGGGGCCCAGTTGCCCTTGTCCCAGGTTTCTCATAGGGCAGAGGTCTGACATTAGGAAAGGCAAGCAGAGAAGACCAAAGCTCTGCCTCTGCCAAGCACCCTGGTCATAAAGCATAGGTGTCATTCTAAGAAAAGTGACCCACTGTCTCTGCACTCAGCTCTGGAACTGTGACTCAGAGATTTTTGGCCAGTGGTGTGGGCGAAAATTATGAAGGAATGACTAATTCTTGGAAAACATATTTTGATATACTCCTAGAGAAGTATATCATAACCCTAGAAGAAGAAAGATACATATGCAGTAATCACATCTCATTTCCTCACAGAGATTTCCCCAGCTCTCTGACTCCCACCTCCATCAACACACACACACACACACACACACACACACACACACGGTGCAAAAACAGCCCATCCTTTGGAAATGAGAGTGCTCTGTGGGCTCAGTCAAAGTTCACAGTGCAGTTGAGAGAGCAGTGAAGGGGTGGCAGATCTAGAGCTGGACAACACATCCCCATCCTGGGTTGCTACATGTTCAGTGGCCTCTTCCCTGTGTCTCTTCTGGTGCTTCTCATTTTTGCCTTATAGTTTAGGAAATGGGACATGGCTTGTGAGGAATAAATGAACTTGTGGAAAATACCTTTAGCTTATAACTGGCACACAGTAGGTACTTAATAAATAGAAGCCCTTATTACCTCTCCTACTGATTGAATTTCCTTCAGACTGTAATTTTTATTCTAGGTAAGTGGCTCTCAGTCTTAATAAGACCCATTCTCTCTCTTTCTATTTTTTTTAATATACTTTGTGACATCTCCATTATTATCCTGAAATGAAATTCACAGCTAATAAAACCTACACACCTACACACATGATTTCAAAAATACCAACATAATGCTCTATGATGTGAAAAAGAACAAAAAGAAGATAATTTATAATTATTTACATATTTATATAACATGTAAATCTCAGGAATTGACTACAGTAGAACACTTAAGATGAAGTGGTCTGTATGAAACCACCAATAAAACAAATGCAGATTGACACAGGTATACTTTATCAGTGACTCTAATACTCTGAATGTTATTGATGTTGGTAACATGAATTTCCAAAGTGGAGAAAAACTTACAGCTCCTATAAAAAGTACAATTCCCTCTCAATTTACATTGCAGTTGGGTTCCTGAAAAATTTGGTGCCTACCAAAACACTTTATGTTATGTAAAAGAAATTTCCATTCTAGGCTCTGATCATTTATAATCAAGTCTTTCACCTATATAAATGTCCAGCAGGACATCTGAAAGTCTAGTGACACACAGGAGCAGTTTTCATTGGGAAGACTGTCCTTCAATTATATTCCTGGATTCTACCTGCTATGTGTCAGTAAGAGCCCCCAGTAATTACAAAATACTCCTTAGGGCATGATATTGTCCTGTTGAGAACCTTTGGAACCACTTATCCAAAGCCGAAATCATAAGCAAAAAGCACATGTGTCAATTCATGTCTCTGTGTGGGTGCATAGCTTTCAGATTCTTAAGGGGGAGGGGAGTCCATTACCCAAAAGGAACTAAGAATACATGAAGGGATCCTGCTACATATATCTCTCTGTGTCTTCATTCCCACAATGCACACAACAATATAGAAGTATGTCACTGAATTAAACAGAATAATGTAGGTGCTGCCCAGTACCATGTGCTGGGTGTGAGGTTAGCTCAGTTGGTGGCAGAGCAGAACATGCCTCTAAAGGGGACCATGTAGTTTATTGTTTAGGAGTGCTGGCTCTTAGTCTCATTGTCTATTATTGTACAATTTGATATGTGGATATTTAATTCCTCTCCTACCTCTCCTCTTCCCCAGTCAAAGAAAAACTCTTGCTTTCATGACCAATCACAAAGCTTTAAAGCCCTATTAGAGTCAATGCTTTGGTTAAGGCCCTAAGTCTCCAAGAAGCCCCTGAAATCGTGCACATATATTTCTTGAGAGGATCACCATAGTAGTGTTTTATCCACCTTAATGTCACCATGTTGGATGCAGTTATTTAAATTGTGAGTGGTGAGCGAAAGCAAAAAGCAAGGCCCTGAGGACTGGGCCACAGACTAAAGAGTGTCTGGAGGCTGGGCTGGGTTGGGAGGCAGCTGGGTTGGGAGGCAGCACAGAAATGTTAGGAGAATAAGATAAAGGTGCTGACCAGAGAGAAGGGGAAACACATGAAAAGGAATTTTCAACCATTTACACTAGCCTGTTCTGGTAAATTAGCAAGCAATCACTTGGGCTTCAAATACTAGTTAGAGTGGTAATATATCTAAGTAGTTAAGAGAGTGATAATATACTATGTGTTAACTAAGTTGAATTTAAATAAAAAATTTAAAAAAGAAAAAGAGAGCAGGCTGTGCACTTAGACTATCCGGGTTCAAAACCTACCTCCACCATGCATCATGCAGCCTCTTTGTGCTTCAGTTTCCCTTTTGTACAGTAGAGAGGGTGATAATATTTACCTCATAGTGTTACTGAGAAAATTAAGACATGTAAAGAGCTTGGAACAATTCCTGATGCATAGCATACACTTGATAAACATTAGCTTTCAATTTGTACCTACTGTGCACACCACCCTGGAATATTGTGTGTACCTTGGTTTGAGAGAAGGAAGAACCTGAGCATACTGATCTCAAATATCACCTTTGGGAGGGGTTATGATTGAAATCTTGTTTTTAACATTCAACAGATACTTTGTGCCAAATACCACTCCAGCTTCTGTGGAGGATATGAAGATGAACAAGCTAGTTCTGTGGCTTCAGTTACTACTTACATGCTAACAACTTTCAAATCTATAGCTCCAGCTCAGACATCTCTCCTTAGCTGCACACATATCAATTTATTCTTGCTGAGCCTCTCCACCCAAAATGCCAACATGTACCTCCATGTCACTATATCAAAAAGAAAACTCACTTCCACACACCTCCCTAAACTGCGTCTCCTATGTACTTTACTGAAATTAATGGCACCGTTGTTCACCCAGTCACCCAAGCTAGAAACCTAGGAATCATTCTTGGGATTTGTTCACTCCCCACATCTCATAAAACACTAAAGTAATTAATTCTACCTACTAGATACCCCTTAAATACATCCACATGTCTCAATACCCCCCTGAAACTACTTTAGGACAATCATATCACTTGTCTGAATGACTCTAACAGTAATACTCTTGCTCCCAGTCCCTCCAATTCATTCTCCAGTGAACAGGTGTGATGAATTTTTTTTAAAATATCACATCACATCACTCTCTCTCTCTCTCTCTCAAAAACCCTCTATGGGACAAAGTACAAATTCCTTAATCTGGCCACCAAGGTGTTTATCTCTCAAGTTTCATCTCAACTATGACCTATCCCACCTCCCAGGCACCTTCACTTCTAATGTTTCAACCAGACTGCTCTTTCTTCTCTTATTCCAAGATGTCAAGATTTTTCCAGTTTCAAGACATTCACCATGCTGTTTTTCCACTCCCACAATTTATTTTTGAGTCATTCAAGTTTCAGATAAAAGAACACATCATGAGGAATTTCTTCCCCAACCCATCAGATTAAGTAAGACCTTCCAGTTAAATGCTTTTATTCCCTAACACTTTTCATTCATTTTTTGGGAAGAGATAAAAATACCTTTATTCACAGATGACATGATCTTCAGTATAGAAAATCCCAAAGAACTCACACAAAAGCTGTTAGAGCTAATAAATAAGTTCAGTAAGTTTCAGGATAAAAAATCAACACACAAATTTAAGTTTTATTTTTATACACTATTAATGAACAATTCAAAAAGGCAATTAAGAAAATAATTGCACCTACAATAGCATCTAAAATAATAAAATATCTAGGAACAAATTCAACCAAAAAGGAGAAAGAGTTGTTGTATACTGTTAACTACATGCTTAATGTCTTTCTTCCTTAGTAAGCTAAGAGCACCTAAGGCAAAGCCATGCTTTAGTCACTGTTACATCCCCAAATACCCAGTACAGTGTCTTTGCACACAGTACATACTCAATAAAAATTTAGGGTGAGGAAGGAAGGAGGGAAGGAAGGAAAGATGAAGGGAGGAAAATAGGGGAGGAGCAAGAAAAGGAGCAAAGATGTTGTAGGAGATAAGAAATAAATCAAACATGTTCCTTGACCTTAGGGACCTCCTAGACTGGGGACAAGCAGACAATTCCATACAAGATAAAAGTGCTATGGCACCAAAATCTATAAAGAACTTATCAAACTCAACACCCAAAGAACAAATAATCCAATCAAGAAATGGGCAGAAGACATGAACAGACATTTCTGCAAAGAAGACATCCAGATGGCCAACAGACATATGAAAAAGTGCTCCATATCACTCGGCATCAGGGAAATACAAATCAAAACCACAATGAGATATCACCTCACACCAGTCAGAATGGCTAAAATTAACAAGTCAGGAAATGACAGATGCTGGCGAGGATGCGGAGAAAGGGGAACCCTCCTACACCGTTGGTGGGAATGCAAGCTGGTGCAACGGCTCTGGAAAACAGCATGGAGGTTCCTCAAAATGTTGAAAATAGAGCTACCCTATGACCCAGCAATTGCACTACTGGGTATTTACCCTAAAGATATAAAAAATTAAAAAAAAAAGTGCTATGGCAGAGGTGTGTATAATGTGCTGAGAGAACTCAGAGGAAGAAGCTACCCTGTTTGAGAGACAAAGAATGCTTCACAAAGGAGATGCTATTTGGGCTGGCTCTTTTTTTTTTATTTTTTATAAACATATAATATATTTTTATCCCCAGGGGTACAGGTCTGTGAATCGCCAGGTTTACACACTTCACAGCACTCACCATAGCACATACCCTCCCCAATGTCCATAACCCCACCCCCCTCTTCCAACCCCCCCTCCCCCCATCAACCCTCAGTTTGTTTTGTGAGATTAAGAGTCACTTATGGTTTGTCTCCCTCTCAATCCCATCTTGTTTCATTTACTCTTCTGGGCTGGCTCTTTTTTTTTTAACAGCTTTAATGAGGCATAGTTTACACACTATACAATTCACTTATTAAAATATAAAGTTCAATAGTTCTTAGTATGTTCACAGAGTTGTACAACAATCACCAACCATCAATTTTAGAACATTTTCATCACCCTGAGAAGAAACTCCATACCCACTAGCAAACACTCCTATTGCCCCCTCCCTACAGGTCTTAGCAACCATTAACGTAATCTATTTGCTATTTCTATAGATTTGCCTATTCTGGACATTTCATATAAATTGAATCATACAATATGTGGTCTTTTGTGTCTGGCTTCTTTCACTTAGCATATTTTCAGTGTCCATTCATGTTATACTGTGTATCACTATTTGACCCTTTTATGGCTGAATAATATTCCACTGTTTGCACTTATCAGATTTTGCTTCTTCATCAGTTGGTGGACCTTTGAATTGTTTCCACTTTTTGGCTATTATGAGAAAGCTGCTATCAACATTTGTGTACAAGTTTTGGTGGAACATATATTTTCAATTCTCTTGGGTATATACCTGTGAAATTGTTGGGTTATATAATAACACTACATTTAACATTTTGAGGAGCTTCCAAACTTTTCCGAAGAAACATCACCATTTTACATGTCAATCAGCAATGTATGAGGGTTCCAATTTCTCCATATTTTTGACACTTGTTGTCTGCCTTTTTGATTATAGCCATCCTAGTAGATGTGAAGTGGTATCTCATTGTGGTTTTTGATCTGCATTTCCCTGATGGTGAATGATGTTGAATGTATTTCATGAACTTATTGGACATTTGTATATTCTCTTTGGAGTAATGTGTATTTTATCAATTTTTAGTTGGATTATTTTTTGAGTTGTAAATATTCTTCAAGTTTCTTATCAGGTATGTAATTTTCAACACTTTCACCCTTCTATATGTTGTCTTTAGACTTTTTTGAAGATGTCATTTGAACCATAAAAGTTTTTAAGTTTGATTAAGTTCAATTTGTCTATTTTTTCTTTTATTTGTACCTTAGGTGTCATATCTAAGAAACCATTGCCTAATCCAAGGTCACAAAGATTTAAGGTCATGAAGAGCATTCTTCTGAACATGTAGAATGTTTCCTGGGCTGGTCCCTTTAATTCCCACTTTCTACGAAACTGTCTTTTCTTGACTACAAAATTCCATCCAACACTTTCTGTGCTCCTTAATTGATCAGGTATTGCCTTGGGGGTGACAATGTAAACAACCTCCCTAATTCCCTGCTCTGCATTGATCAAGCCGTAGGCCTCTGGCTCTATAGATACCAGCAAAGTGGTGGAATTGATTCCCCCATTACTTACATCTCTGCTGACCAGTGTCTACACACTTCACAGGGCTGTTGAGAGCATTTAATGAGATGATAAGAGAACTTCCCTGACCACCGCATCCAATGTAGCTGCCACCCATTTTCCCTTATATTACTGTTTTATTTATTTTACAAAAGAATTATTATCAGATATCCTTTCTCAGATTTTTCTTCTTTTTTAAATGTTTTAAATTTAAAATTTAAGTAACTAACATAGTGTATTATTAATTTCAGAGGTACAGCTTAGTGATTCATCAGTTGTATATATATATTTTGGGGAGGGTGGATAAAAATTTATTTTTTTAGTTTTATTTTTCAGTGTTCCAAGATTCTTTGTTTATGCACCATACCCAGTGCTCCATGCAATATGTGTCCTCTTTAATACCCTCCACCAGGCTCACCTAACCTTTCACTCCCCTTCCCTCCAAAACCCTCAGTTTGTTTCTCAGAGTCCAGTCTCAGTCTCTCACGCTTCTTCTCCCCCTCCAATTTCCCCCAATTCACTTTTCCTTTCCTTCTCCTAATGTTCTCCATGTTATTCCTTCTGGTCCGCAAGTAAGTGAAACCATATAATTGACTCTCTCTGCTTGACTTATTTCACTCAGCATAATCCCCTCCAGTCCCGTCCATGTTGATACAAAAGTTGGGTATTCATCCTTTCTGATGGAGGCATAATACTCCATAGTGTATATGGACCACATCTTCCTTATCCATTCGTCCATTGAAGGGCATCTTTGTTCTTTCCACAGTTTGGCGACCGTGACCATTGCTGCTATAAACATTGGGGTACAGATGACCCTTCTTTTCACTACATCTGTATCTTTGGGGTAAATACCCAGTAGTGCAATTGCAGGGTCATAGGGAAGCTCTATTTTTAATTTCTTAAGGAATCTCCACACTGTTCTCCAAAGTGGCTGCCCAACTTGCATTCCCGCCAACAGTGTAAGAGGGTTCCCCTTTCCCTATATACTCTCCAACAATTGTTGTTTACTGTCTTGTTAATTTTGGTCATTCTAACTGGTATAAGGTGGTATCTCAATGTGGTTTTGATTTGAATCTCACCTGATGGCTAATGATGATGAACATTTTTTCATGTGTCTGTTAGCCATTTATATGTCTTTTTTGGAGAAGTGTCTGTTCATGTCTTCTGCCCATTTTTTGATGTGATTACCTGTTTTTTGAGTGTTGAGTTTGAGGAGTTCTTTATAGATTTTAGATATCAGCTCTTTGTCTGTAGTGTCATTTGCATACATATTATCAGATATCTCATTTGTTTTCATGTTTGCAGTTGGTATTCTCTATTTAAGACCTGTAAAACTCAATCTAAAAGCAGGTATCAACCTAAATGAATTCTCTCCCTCTATCTCCCCACTTCTCCCCTTTCCTTTCCCACCCTCCCTCCCTCCCCATTCTTGGACCTCTCAGTGGCCAGTGTTAGACAAATATCCTTGTAGTACTCATACCTATGACTACTATGGAATAGATTTCTAGAAGTGTGATGGCTGAGTACATGTTTTTCTATATTTTAAGTATTAATTTGTATTTCCAGATTGTTTTCCCTTTTACATTTGCACCTTCAATGTAGGAGAGTATACTTGACTGCACACCACTTGGAATATGGGTTTTCACTCTCCTTTATTTTGTATCAGTCTGATAGGCGTAAGTAAGGTCTGTTTCGTCATTTTATCCTAATTTCAACTTGCAATTCTCCACTGATAGGAAAGTCCTTTTCAAATAAGTGTTTGCCATTTTGTTGAGTTCCTCTATGAATACAATGTTTGACTGCTTTTCTGATTCGACTTTGTTTTCAATTTGAAAGATCCATATGTTGTATATGACTGATATATCCATGTACTTGATATATATATATATATATACATATATATATATATATATGTATATATATATATATATATATATATCTCCATTTCCCCCAATCGACCTTTTCTTCCCACATAACTTACCATATTATTAAAAGATTTTATTTATTTATTAGACAGACAGAGATCACAAGTAGGCAGAGAGGCAGGTGGGGGGGTGTGTGGAGCAGGCTCCCTGCTGTGTAGGGAGCCTGATGTGGGGCTCGATCCCAAGACCCTAACTAAGATCATGACCTGGGCCAAAGGCAGAGGCTTAACCCACTGGGCCACCCAGGTGCCCCAACTTATCATATTTTTGCCTTTCATGTTTTTATGAGTTTAAAAATGTATTTTATGGTTAATAAATGGCTTTTGGCTTTCAAAAAATTAAAAAAATAAAAGCAGACATCAAGCTTGTCTTGTTTATCACCATATCCCTAGACTCTATAACACTGTCTTATGTACAGTAAGCTTTCAATAAACATTTGTTCATTGAATAAATAAATGAGTGTACATATACAATAGCTATTACAGTGCTTAGCATATAACTGATGTTCAATAATTATCAGCTACTGTTGCCATTGTCATTACTGTCATTATCACCATCATTACTCTAAGACCTGAACTACATCTATAAAATGAGATTTTGTTGTATTCCTCACTTGCTGTGAACATACTGGATTCACTCCTGGAATAAATGGTAAGTAGTCCCACTACCAATTTGGGTGACTTTGGGAAGGTCGCATTTCTTTCCTTTCCAGAGCCTCAGGTTCATTCATATATGTATATGGCAAAATTACATAATGGTTCTATACACAAGTTCTGGAGCTAGTGCCTGGGTTTACTACCAAGCTTTGTCTTCTTTTACTAGCATTGTGACCTTGGAGAAGTTACTCATACACCTTAGTCTAAGTTTTGTTATCTGTAAAATGAAGATAATAACAGTATCTAACTCCATAGAGTGGTTGTGAGGATTAAAAGAGATGGTACAGTACAACGCTTAGCGCAATACCTGGCACATAACAAACATTCTAATAATAATGATGATAATAATAATAATAATAACAACTATGACCCAAAACTTCATCCTCTGGCAGATCTTATGAAAAAACCTTCATATAAATGATGCCAACTCTGCTCAGTAGGTGAAAACCTGTCAACACACAAATACTACTCTTGACAGTGCCCCCAGCCATTTGATCACCACCTCCTGCTGTTCCACTTCTTCCCACTGTCAGAGCATCATGATTATGCTAAACCAAAATGGCAGAGTAAATTGAAAGTTGTATCTTCCATTCTGATGCACAACCCACATCCATGAGCTTTCCTCAATCAAAATACCAAGGGATGCATGTGTCTCTAAATCCCAAGATAAATCATTTGGGCACTGTTGCCACTCGAGATTATCTGCAAACATGTTCACCTCCATCAGAGGAAATAATTAAAATCTCACATAGTCCCTTAGAGCAATATTCTTTTGCACTTGATTCAGTTGGATGACCATGATTATAATTCCTTACATTTGTAAGTCTGATAGCTTTCAAAGAAATAACATATTAGTCACTTGGAAGGATGCAATCATTTGCAGGGTGAGGAGGTTTGGAGTAATTCAGCCACTTTGAAACTGAATAAACAGATGTCTCAGACCTCCTGACTTCTAGTTTGGAGAATTTCTCTTTGGTACCCTAATTCCTCAGGGAAGACTAAATCATTTACTCCTCTTAACAGCCGGAAAGTGGTCTCTTCATCTTGCAACAAAAATCTCTCCTACTTCTCCACCTAGCAAATTTTAACCACTTTCTGAGTAATCCATATCTGGCTTACAGTGTGGGTGACCCTGCTGAATTATTGATGCTCCCACTCCTTTCCCTCATCACCTCTGCATGAAAACTGCACTCCATTCTTCTCTGTCTTGGTCTTTCCCAGTTTGACCCATTTGTCAATTTTCAATCTTTAGTTATCACTTACCACCCAGGTGCTTATTATAAGCTGCCAGTACATTTCCATCTTATCCATCTTCTCAGCCTCTGAATCTACCACATGAAAGGTCATATTTCTCTATTCCAATTTCTGCTAATGGCCTTAACAACACTAAATGGGAACGGAAAAGGATTTCACCTTTCAAAAGGTGTCGATCAACTTTCAACAGGTTTCCCATTAATTCTGACTGTGTTTCCAAGGATTAATTGAGCAAGACTGCTGACGTCCTCTACCCTGGGGTTGCTTCATGATGTGTAATGTTCTGCTAGATTCTTTCTGTTGTCTGAGGGTCACTTATAGTTTAGCAAGTTATATTTAATCATAATCAGCATGCTTGACAAATGGTCTTAGGGGGCTGGTTATCTCCCAAGCACATTAGCTGTCCACTTATAGTTGAGTGGCACCCCAGAGCTACCAAATTGCCCACCTTTTTCTCACAAAACCTAGATCAGACTTCCTAAGCTGAGGAGTTGGCATACATTCCCTAGTCCTAGGCTATGGTTCTGCTGTGCTTGAGGAATTGAAGCAAGGAAAAGTGCTCAACATGTAGTGCTCACTGAGTTGGTGGTGGGAGGCTGCAAAAATGGAGTAACATATGTGTAGATTCTTACAAAGGAGCCTTTTGGTTTTTGCAAAAATGTTCCAGGACAAGACAGGCAAGAGCTCTAAAGAGTTGTTCAGAGATGCTGCAAGTGACTCACATGACATTCTGAACACATGTTCCTTATCCATCATGCCAGCTCCTGCCCACTATACAACTGGTTCCAGCACACTTATACAGGACAGCAGGAAGAAAGTGGAGATCACTGAAGGGAGAGTGCATCCATTCATTGTGTGAGAACTCTTGCAAATCCATGGGGAGACAAAGTTGAAGACAGAAATGGACCGTGCCCTCAAGCACTGTAGTCAAGTCAAGGAGACAGAAAAGTAAGTAACTACATTAGAGGGCAGTGGGGAAATCACTATTAAGGGGAAAATACAAGGTGCTATGGGAACACAAAAAGGGTACCTGGTATCAAGAAGGATCTCTTTGGAAAAGTAACAACCATGCTGTGAAGGATACCAAAGAGGTTGACTAGTGAGTGAAGGTGAGTGTGAAGGAAGAATGTTCCAAACACTGAGAACAACTGCATACAGCCAGGTGGGGAGAGAGACAGAAATAGAGAAACAGAGAGAAAGACATAGATAGAAACAGAAAGAGAGAGAGAAAATGCATGCCTGATATATCATCATTGAAGTTCAGTGAAGGTCAAAGATAAGGCTGGCATAGTGTGCAGGGACCAAACCACAGAATTCTGCTTGTATAGACTGTGCAAGGAAATGAGTTGGGATTTGAATAGACCTACAATTTCTATTGTCTTCTATATACATAGCATTAGTATGAGGTATTTCAGGGTCAGAGGAAGTGAAAGAAATTTAAGATGTGGTGCCTGTCTTTAAGGTATTCTTAGTTCATTTGTAGTGCACAGTCCAGATTTGAGAAAGACTTCAGAAACCCACAAGGCATAGTGGCAGGGATCTGGTGTGTCCATAAAATCTAGATGTTTACATAATAGCTGAGGTACCCTAGTAAGCCCTAAGGAGTAAGGAAATATTAGGGAAAAGGGAGAGCTTTATTTAGAGACTCAGGCTCCAATAGCCCCCTCATACCAGCCCCTTGTCCCTAGACCACTGTCTTTTTTGGGGTTAGTTACATACATCCAGCAAGTCAGCTAAGGTCCTTGTCAACACTATAAGGCAGACAATGACCTTCAGCAGCATCTCCTAATGTTCTGAGCTTCAATATGGTTATCTATGAAATAAGCACAGGTGAAAGCAGAGTTGACTTCAGTCACCCTAAAAGTTCTTTCCAAAGAAAACTTTCTACACCTTGCTCCCCAAACACCTCATACTACTTCTTCATCGTGGTAGTTTGCATTCAACATAATCAGCATTAATTCTATCCTTCTGTGCACACTATTGTCCTTCTCCTGTGCACAGATAGAGTTTATTCCTCAAGCCCCCTTGAATCTGGGCTGGTCTGGGGCTGCTTTGACCAACTGAATAAGGTGGAAGTGCCATTACTCCAGTGCCAAGCCTAGACTTTAAAAGAACTGGCAGTACCTACTTCTTACTCTTGAAATGATGCCATATTGTGAGAAATCCAACCTAAAGGGAAAGGCCATATATAGATGCACTAGTCAACAGCTCCTGTTCAGCTCCCAGCTGAAATCCAGCAACAGCTGCCAACCATGAGAGTGAGCCATCCTGGATGTTCAGCCCAGCTGAGCCTTCAGATGACTGTATCTCCAACTGCCATATAATTGTAACTACATGAGAGATACCAGATGAGAACTTCCCAGATAAGTCCACTCAATCCACTGAACCATGAGAGATAATAATAAATTGTTGGTGCCAGCCACTAACTTTTGTTGTCATTTGCTAGGCAACAATAAACAAATCTCAGGCCTTTGCTATTGTGTAAATTTTTCTTGGGCTTGGCAAATTTTTCTATAAAAGGTCAGGTAGCAAATATTTTCGGCTTTGCTCACCATTCATCTCTGTCACAACTATTCAATTATACATTGTAATGAGAAAGAAGCCATAGACAAATAGACATGGTTATGTTCTAACAAATTTGGATTTATGAAATCAGGTGGAGAGCTGAGGGCTTTGCCATGGTTTGCCAACACCTGGGCTAGTTGAATAAAACAATCATTGCAGAATAAGAAAGACTGATAAGTAACTAGGTCTTTCCAGTAAAATTAATCTTTTAGCAAAAGTTTTCTGGAAACATGAAGCTTTGACTCAGTGTTTCCCAAAGTGGATTTTGTAAGATAGACATAGAGGGAGGAAAACGTGTTGCTGTTAAATAATCTTTTTAAAGCTCTGGATTAAATCTGTTATATAAAGTTGTATACTGTCAGATTCCTCAGAGCCTTCACACGCTTATCCTAAAGAAGTACACTACTAGAATTTCAGATTTAGTGCTAGACTGCATGGGGAGAACTTTTGAAATGAGGGAATTTGGGGTATCAATTCTTCCTACATGTAAAATCCTTCCCAACTCATTTCCTAGAGCTGTTGCTATTTATACCTCTTCATTCACCTTCTCTCACTGCTCTTCTTCAAGTTTACATTTTCCATAACACCCTAGATCTGCTAATAATATGCTCATTGCTATTGGCATTTACCCTCCCCAAGCCTTGGCTTCCCTGTTATGTAAAGCTAACAATTCTTGCAACAACTGCACTCCAAACTCCCATTCCAAGTAGATGGAGCATTCCTAGCAATGTGAAGAGTTAGAGTGAAAGCTAAAACAAGGCAGTGGCCTGTTCTGCTCAAGAAACATCAAGGAGGCCACTGTGGCTGGAGCAGAATAAGTGAGGGGGAGAAGAGTGGGAAATGAAGTTAGAGAGGTAAAACAAGAGCCAGATCTTACAGAACCTTGTAGACTACTATAAGGACTTTATCTTTAGTTCTGAATGAAATAGGGAGTCATTGTGAGGTCTGCAACACAGGAAAAGCATAACCTAATTTAAGATTTTAAAAACATCTCCCTATATGCACCAAAATACAGAACCTCAAAATAAATGAAACAAAAATAGGCAGAGGTGAAAAGAGGAACAGACAAATCCTTAATTATAGCTGAATAACTTCAACACTCTCCTCTCGATGATTGGTACAATTAATATTCAATCGCTAAGGATATAAAATATCTGAAAATGCAATTAACCAATGGGTTCTGGTTGATATGTACAGAACACTTAACCCAACAAGAGCAAAATACACATTCTTTTTAAGAGTCTATGGAACATGGGCAGCTGGGTGGCTCAGTGGGTTAAGCCTCTGCCTTCGGCTCAGGTCATGATCTCAGGGTCCTGGGATGGAGCCCCACATCGGGCTCTCTGCTCAGCGGGGAGCCTGCTTCCTCCTCCTCCTCTCTCTCTGCCTGCCTCTCTGCCTACTTGTGATCTCTCTCTGTTAAATAAATAAATTCTTTTTTTAAAAAAAAGTTCTCAGCCCAGAAACAACTCCTTACTTTAAAAAAGGGGGGGGAGTCTGTGGAACATTCCCTAAGATAGACCATATTCTGCTATATGAAACAAGCTTCAGTAAATTTAAAATAATTGAAATCATACAGAGTATGTTCACTGACCAAATGGAATTAAACCAGAAATCTAGAACAGAAAGATACAAAGAAATACCCAAACACTTGGAAACTGAACAAGACTTGAATAATCCATGGGTCAAAGAGAAAGTCTAAAGGGAAATTAAGAAATACCTTGAACTGAATGAAAATGAAAATGAAAATAAAAATTTGTGTTAAATATCTAAAGTAGTGCCAACAAAAAATTTATAATACTAACTGCTCAAAGTAGAAATAAGGAAATGTCCCATGGCGCCCAGATAGCTCAGTCAGTGAAATGTCTGATTCTTGATTTTGGCTCAGGTCATGATCTTGGGGGTTGTGAGATCGAGCCCCCATGTTGGGCTCTGCACTCAGTGCACAGTCTGCTTCAGATTCTCTCTCTGTCTCCCTCCTGCTCTCTCTCGCTCTCTTTCTCTCAAATAAATAAATAATATCTTTTTTTAAAAAGAAAGAAGAAAATGTCTCAAGTCAATAATCTAAATTCCTACCTCAAGAAACTAGAAGAACAAAACAAATCCAAAGCAAGGAGAAGGAAGTAATTAATAAAGACAAGAACAGAAATAAATGAAATTGAAAACAAGAAAACAATAGAAAAAAATCAATGAAACAGAAAGCTGGTTCTTTGAAAAGACCAATAAAATTGACAAACCATTAGGAAGACTGACAAAGAAAAAAAGAGAAAATGCAAATTACCAATATCAGGAATAAAACAAGGAATAACATTCAGCACCTGCAAATGTCAACAGAGAATAAGGGAATACTACAAAGGACTCTATACAGTGTGGAAGTTCCTCATAAAGTTAAAAATAGAGCTGTCTTATGACCCAGCATTTGCAGTACTGGGTATTTACCCCAAAGATACAGATGTAGTGAAAAGAAGGGCCATATGCACCCCAGTGTTCATAGCAGCAATGTCCACAATAGCCAAACTATGGAAACAGCCGAGATGCCCTTCAATAGATGAATGGATAAAGAAGATGTAGTCCATATACACAATGGAATATTACTCAGCCATCAGAAAGGATAAATACCCAACTTCTGTATCAGCATGGATGGGACTGGAGAAGATTATGCTGAATGAAATATGTCAAGCAGAGAAAGTCAATTATCATATGGTTTCACTTATTTGTGAAACATAAGGAATAGCATGGAGGACTTTAGGAGAAGGAAAGGAAAAATGAAGGGGGGTGGAATCAGAGGGGGAGAGACCATGAGGGACTATGGACATCAGGAAACAAACTGAGGGTTTTAGAGGGGAGGGGTTGGGAGGACAGGTTAGCCCAGTGATGGGTATTAAGGAGGACATCTGCTGCATGGAGCACTGGGTGTAATATGCAAACAATGAATCATGGAGCACTACATCAAAAACTAATGATGTACTGTATGGTAACTAACATAACATAATAAAAATCAAATATTTTATTTATTTATTTGAGAGAACGCATACAAGCAGGAAAGGGGCAGAGGGAGAGGGAGAAGCAGACTCCTTGCTGAGCAGTTAGCCCAATGCAAGGCTCAATTCCAGGACCCTGGGATCATGACCTGAGCTGAAGACAGATGTTTAACGGACTCAGGAACCCAGGCCACCCACCAAACTGATTTTTTTATAAAATTGCCAAAATGTCTCAATGGAGGAAGAATAAACTTTTCAACAAATGATACTGGAGCCATTAGACATCCATGGACAAACAAAAACTACAACAATGACAAAACAACATTTAAGAAAATAACCTTACATCTTATTAAAAAAAAAAACATTCAAAGTGGATCATGAATGTCAAGCAGAAATACCAGTTACTAATGTCAGGGAGGACTCCAACTTCACAAATGACAACAAAGATCATAACTGTGTCAACCACCATGATTCGCTCTGCATCTTAGTGTTGGAATTGTCAAGGAAAACACATCACAGTTAAGCAATGAATAGAACAGTGTTTTACTTACATAGAGAGAAGGCAAGATGGGCTTCAGTAGTGGGTATGGGTCCCTCCTGGCAAACACAGCAGGGCAACTGGCCTGCCTATACCACTCACATCCCTGCTGTGGACAGATATAGCTGTGGAGTTGGTTAGGTGCCATATGATGTACACACGTAAGCATAAAAAAGAGACACATTGAGTCTGAAGCCGACAAAGATATTCTCACATGAGATGATAAGCACGGCACAGGCTGTGAGGGCCCCTTATCTCTTGATAGAAATTTCAGGTCCAAGACTCTGATGGGCAAGTCTGGGAAAAGGCAACAGGTCATATAATGGCTGCTTTCCCAACAATGCACTTAAATGTAAAATATAAAACTATTTTTTTAACAGTAGAAGAAAATCTTCAAGGTGTTGTGTTCGGCAAACATTATTAGACTTGACACCAAAAACATGATCCATAAAAGGAAAAATTGATAACTTAGACTTCATCAAAATAAAAAGGTTTTGTTTTGCATAGGACTCTGTTAAGAGGATGACTCAACAAGATACATATTGGGAGAAAATAATTGCAAATGATGTATCTGACAAAGGACAAGTATTTTGTATATATAATAATTTTCCAAAACATAACATTTGAAAAAATCCAATTAGAAAAGTGGGTGAAATATATGAAGAGATTACAGGGAGGAGGGCATATAGATGGCAAATAAATACATGAAAATATATTCAGTATCATTAGCCATTAGGGAAATGCAAGACAAACAACAATGAACTATCACCACACACCTATCCAGAACGGCTAAAATGAAAAACAATGACACCACCAAATGCTGACAAGGATACAGAGTAACTACTCGTGGGAATGTAAAATGGTATACTCTGGAAAACAGTTTGGTAGTTTCTCAACATATTAAATATCAAGTTCCCACATGACCCTGTGTTACATGGATGAGCCAAAGACGGCCTCAGTATATTGATCCTATGTTGTTTATTTCTTCAAAGCAGACCAGGACCCATTAGCTCAAAAGACCACCAGTGGCAAGCTTTAATTTTTATACATCCTTTTGTTTTAAATATAGCTCAAACAAACAGGTTTTCAGCCATTTAGAACCTACCTTCTTGGCATACCCCACAAAACTGTGCCCAACATCTGCTAACAATAGATAAGGTAAACTCCAGGACTATAAAGCCCCCAAGCCACTGTTGTCCTTTAGAGTCCTGTGACCCAGAGACTCCCCCACCATACTGCTGAGTGACATCACCTAAGCATGTAAGCTCCCTGTCCAATCCTCCTCCCCCTCTGCAGTTCCCTTGCCATCCTCACTTTAATAAAATGAAAAAAGGGACAATTTGGACACATAGACAGACATGCACAGGGGGAAGATGATGTAAAATGGCCATGTGATAGTGTAGGTAAAATAGGACCGATGCAGCTATAAACCAAGGATTCCCAGACAGCACCAGAAGCTAGGAAGAAACAATGAAAGGTTCCACAAAGACAAACTCTTATAGGGATCATGACCCTGCCAACACCTTGATTTTGGACTTCTAGCCTCCAGAACTATGAGAAAATGGGTTACTGTTGTTTTAAGCCACACAGTTTATGGTACTTTCTTACAGCAGCCCTAGCAAACTAATATAGCATGGGCTATTACTTGGCAGTAAAATGAATGAACTATTGTTAAAACTCAACAACTTAGAGAATTACACTGAGGGAAAAAAGTCAAATCCAAATGGTTACATACTGTATAATCTCATTTTTATATCATTTTGAAATGGCAAACTTTTAGAATTGGAGGGCAGTTTCATTGTTGCCATTATTTAGGGACAGGGCAAAGGGATGGGAAAGGAAGGGGATGGATATGGCTAAAAAAAAAGAAGGGCAACACAAAGGATTCATGTGGAAACGCTCTGTATCCTGACTGGTGGTGGGTACATAAACCTATATAAGTGTTAAAATTGTACAGAATGTAATACACACATTCACGTGTGCACATGCACACAGATGAGCACAAGTAAAACTGGGGAAATTAGAATAAAACCAGGGAATTATATACCAATATCCTGGTTGCAATATTGCACTATAGTTTTAAAAATATTACCATTTAAGGAATTGGGCAAAGTATCAGCAATTATTTCTTATGGCTGCATGTGAACCTACAATTATCTCAATAAAATTATCAGTTAAAATAAAGCATCATTTGGCTGTTAAAAACAGACGTCAAAGGGAAAGAGTGACAGAAGGGACAATAGTTAGAAAACTTTTACAGAAATGTAGGAGAAAAATAGAAGGTGGCTTCAATTAGGATTATACTAGTAAGGTAAAAGCAATAAAGAGAAGTAGATGGATTCTGGAGGTATAGTGTTTTGTAGGTGAAACCAACAGAATTTTCCTACAGATGCATGTAAGACGTAAGAGAAAGAGAAGTGTCAAGGATGGCCTCAAGGTTTTAAGATGTAGGTGGAGAGGGTTTGGCAGTATAATGGTAAGGGAAGGGATTAAGATAGTAAAATTTGGGGATTGGGTATCATCAAGGGAATAATTTTAGGTGGAGAAAAGGGGAAAAAACCTAAGAACTGAGACTTCAAAGAATGTTCTCAGAGAAGGGCACAAAAACAAATAGATCAATGGAACAGAATAGAATGCACAAATAAATGCACAAACATATAGTCGATTAGTCTTCAATAAAGGAGGCAAGAATATGCAATGAGGAAAACACTGTATCTTCAATAAATGGTGCTAAGAACACTGGACAGCAATATGCAAAAGAATGAAATTGGACCACTTTCTTACACCATTCACAAAAATAAACTCAAAAGGATTAAGAACCTAAATGTGAGACTTGAAACCATAAAAATCCTAGAAGAGAGTACAGACAGTAGTTTCTGACATCAGTCATAAAAACATTGTTCTAGAGATGGTTCCTGAGGCAAGAGAAACAAAAGCAAAAATAAGCTATTGGGGCTACATCAAAATAAAAAGATTCTACACAACAAAGGAAAAAATCAACAAAACTAAAAGACAACCTATGAATGGGAGAAGATATTGCAAATCACATATCTGATAAAGGGTTAGTATCCAAAATATATTTTAAAAAAAGCATATCAAACTCAACATCCAAAAAAACAAATAATCCAATTTAAAAATTGGCAGAAGACGTGAACAGACATTTTTTCAAAGAAGGTATCCAAATGGCCAATAGATATATAAAAAGATGGTCAACATCACTTCTTCATCAGGAAAATGTAAATCACAACTACAGTGAAATATCACCTTGTCACACTTGTCAGAATGGCTAAAATGAAAAACACAGGAAACAACAGATGTTGTTGAGGATGAGGAGAAAAAGGAACCCTCTCATACTGTTGATGGAAATGCAAACTGGTACAGCCACTGTGGAAAACAGTGTAGAGGTTCCTCAGAAAATAAAAAATAGAACTACCCTATGATCTAGTAATCAACACTACTGGGTATTCACCCAAAGAATATGGGAATGTTAACTTGAAAGGATATATGCACCCCTGTGCTTATTGCAGCATTATTTACAATAGCCAAACTATGGAAGCAGCCCAAGTGTCCATCAATAGATGAATGGTTAAAGAAGGAGATGGCATGTATATACAAGGAATATTATCCAGCCATAAAAAAGAACGAATTGTTCCATTTGCAACAACATGGGTGGATCTAGAGAGTATAATTGTAAGTGAAATAAGTCAGTAAGAGAAAGACAAATGCCATATGATTACACTCATATGTGAAATTTAAGAAACAAAACAAATAAACAAAGGGGGAAAATGAGAAGAACCAAAAAACAGACTCTCAACTCAGATAACAAGCAGATGGTTACCAGAGGGGAAGTGGATGGGGGAATGGATGAAATGGGTGACGGGGACTTACCCTGATGAACTCTGAGTAATACATGGAATTGTTGAATCACTATATTGTACACCTGAAACTAATGTAACCCTGTAGTTAACTATACTGAGATCAAAATAAAATAAATTAGAGGAAAAAATGTATCTTAAAAAGTTTAGGTTATCCAATTATGAAAGCACAGAATATTCAAGTGTATGGATTCACAGGCTATTTGCAATAATGAGTGTGTAGCCCACAGGGTGGAGATTATTGAACTAGGACATTTTAAAAGGGGACATGGGGTCTTATGACTTGAATTCATATGCCACCCAAGAAAAGTACCTCCCCCCACTGAAAGAAAAAAACTCAGACAACACAAAACAAAACCCAGCAGGCTCAAAGTGGCTGCTTTCATATTCTGCAAAACCATCCCCAAGTGAGGGGAGACTTATTGTGTAAATATTGTAAAGAATTACTTCATTCTGCCACCTGATCCAGTCTTTCCACTGAGAGCTTGGCTGCTTCCCCCAGATCCAACCTGTCAGTCTCATGGTTGATACAGGCTCCAGGAGATGTGCAGCTCTGGCTGCCACCCTCTCTGTCATGCTTCTCAACCCATCTGTTGGTTGGTTCTTAATTCTCTGTACTGGTATTAGAATTTCCCTCTGGGAACCCAATTAGGGCATGCTCACCAAGCAAAACTAACATGCCTCCATATGAAATGTATACAGCAATGTTCAACATGTTGATTTGGTGGGGCTCAAAGCAACAAACAGACAGCATTCCCATAATGTCTGTCACTCCTGGACAGGACCAGTGGGAAAATAGAAAGGAGGGAGGAAGGAAGAGAGAATGGAGACACTTTGGGATACAGCTGCCACCTACTGCTATTCCACCATGCCTGGAAAAGCAATGAAAACTAAAGACAATTGCTTATTTACCTAGACTCCCAGTGGGACAACAATATCTCTAAGCCAATTAGTTACATAGAGGGTGGTAAGGTTGCTCAGTCTGGAGAAGTGAAGCATGGAGAGGGTTGGAGAGGAGATGGAAGCTTTCAGCTTTGAGGAACATGGTTGTCACTGTTGGTGACATGGAAATGAGTGAAAAAACTGGTTTCTGCATTATGACTTCAAAGCTCAGACCTAATGTCAGCAAAGTATGAAAGGCAGAGGGAATAGGTTTAGGTGGGGACAAACCTTTCTATAGCCAGAGCCTGCCTGCCTATCAACTTGCCTCCACATCATCCCTGGTGTAGGTGGCTGGTACATTCTAGGACATCCCATCATTGCAGACATAAGGGAGAGGAGACAGATGACCAGAATTTGGGGGCACTGGTTAAAAGCACAGACTCTCAAGTCCCACCCTTTCAGGCCTCCTGAAAAGGATTCTTTATAGGCGGGATCTGGGAAATCTGAATTTTAACAGGCTCCCCCAGATGATGCTGATCTGAATCAATCTTTCTTTCTTTCTTTCTTTCTTTCTTTCTTTCTTTCTTTCTTTCTTTCTTCCTTTTTGGCTATTTATTTATTTAATTTATTTTTATTGTCTTATCCACACAGTAGTCTTTGGAAATCTCTGAGTGAATGGCCCTTTAAGACCTCTTCCAAGAAGCTAGAACTGTAGTCTCTAGTCCCAGTTCTAGCGAATGTAGTCTAGAAGAGAAATAGGTCAAGGAAAAAGTTGCTTTGTAGAGCCAAGGAAAAGGAGACAATTGTCTCCAAAGAAAAGACTAACTTTCAAGAGGCTCCAGCTCTCCTTGTGAGGGATGGTACTGTTGTAGGAACACCATGTCAAGAGTCACAAATCACTCCTGCCCTTGGTGGCTACACTTTACGCATCTATAATAGCTCAGATAGATTGAAAGTTTATATGTTCAAATACTTTTACATACTTTTTTCTTCCTTATTTTTATTTATTTTTTTAGAGAGGGAGGGAAAGGGTGGAGGGGCAAAGAGAGAGAGAGAGAGAATCTTAAGCAGTCTCTATGCCCAGTGAGGATCCCAACAAGGGGCTTGATCTCACAGTCCTGAGATCATGACCTGAGCCAAAATCAAGTCAGACACTTAACTGACTGAGCTCTTTTTACTTCCTTATGACAGCCTTCTGAGATAGATATTATTATTGCCCATTTTTTATAGGAGTAAAAGCTAAGACTCAGAAAAGGAAATGAAATTTGCCCAAAGTCACATAGCTCTTTTTTTAAAAGATTTATTTATTTATTTGTTTGTTTGTTTGTTTGTTTTATTATGTTGTGTTAGTCACCATACAGTATATAATTAGTTTTTCATGTAGTGTTCCATGATTCACTGTTTGTGTATAACACCCAGTGCTCCATGTGATACATGCCCTCCGTAATACCCATCACCAGGTTAACCCATCCTCCCAAACCCTCCCCTCTAAAACCCTCAGTTTGTTTCTTGGAGCCTATAGTCTCTCATGCTTTGCCTCCCCCTCTAATTTCCCCCTATTCATTTTTCCCTTCCTTTTCCTAATGTCCTCCATGCTATTCCTTATGTTCCACATATAACCAAAACCTTATGATAACTGTCATTCCGTAAGATTTTATTTATTCATGAGAGACAGAGGCAGAGGGCCGAGCAGGGAGCATAATGTGGTTTGGGGATGGCCTGGGTTTTAGTAACTCTCAGGTCCAACACGGATTATTGTAGGGGGTGATTGTATGCTTCTTTGTTGTTGTTGCTAATTTTTTTCAGTCTAAACAATTCTTTTTTTTTATTATGTTCAGTTGGCCAACATATAGTACTTCATGTGTACTATAGATTAAATAAATTAATAAATACATAAATAAATTAAATAATGTTGGCCAGCATATAGTACATTATGTGTACTATAGATTAAATAAATTAAATAAATACATAAATAAATTAAATAAATAAATACATAATGTTCAATGATTCATTAGCTGCATATAACACCCAGTGTATGCCTCTTTGAAGTGGCTTTTCTACCTGCCTTGAGTCTCATTATTTCCCTCCTGTCTCCACACCAGGACGCATTCTAATTAACAAATCGCCTCTGTGAGAATTCTCTGAGAGAATTAGAAAAAGGTGTCCCTTCTAAGACATGTAGCTCAATGGACACAGGGCTTGGAGAGTAGTTCAAAACTTTGGGCAAATTAGAAAAGGATGATGCTCTCTCTTGATCGACACAACCCTGAATCAGTGTATAGTTTAGGAAGTGAAGAAAGGGCTGGATTACAGCCTCCTTAAACTCCTTTGGCCTTACAATTTTGTATGGGGTCTAATCTGCTCAGATATAGACAGCAGACCTCTGTTTACCCTACCCAATACTATGTCTTGTCTCTAGACTCAGAGGTTGCTGAATCTCAGGGAGGTGAGGAGGGAGGGAGCTCTTCACTGACGGACACCCAGCCGCTAGAGAAGGGAACCAGACTCTCTTACTGAGCTTCTTGAATGTGTAGATCAATACCCTTTGTCCAGTTTGAGAAGTGTTTAGTCATTACCTTTTCAAATATTCTTTCCACCCCTTGCTCTTTCTCCTTCCCTTCTGGGACTCCCATTATGCTTATGGTGGCATATTTGATGGTGTCTCACAGGTATCTGAGACTCTTCAATTTTTTCATTCTTTTTTCTTTCTGTTCCTTCAGCTTCACTAATTATTTCTTCTGCCAGCTCAAATCTGTTATTGAGCCCTTCTACTGAATTTTTCATTTCAGTGTTTATACCTTTCAACTCTAGGATTTCCCACTGTGTTTTTTTATAATGTCTATGTCTTTATTGATATTCTATTTTTGATGAGAAATTGTCAATATACCTTATTTTAATTCTTTTTTAAAATTATTTAAATGTGGTTTCCTTTACTTCTTTGAACATGTTTATAATAGTTAAAGTCTTTTTCTGCTAAGGTCAGTATCTGGGCACTTTCTATTGCCCAGTTTCTATTGACTGATTTTCTTTTTTTTTGCTTGTGTATAGCCCACACTTTCTTGTTTCTTTGTATATCTCATAATTTTTTGTTGAAAATTGACATTCTAAATAATATTGTAGCAACTCCAAATTCTAATCTCCCTCTGAGGCTTGTTGTTTGTTTTTTTCATTTGCTTTTTCATTTGGTGGCATACTTGGACGAATTCTGTGAAATCTATTTCAGCTGTAGTGTGTAGCCTCAGGTGTCCCTACCGAGACTCTTTTTCCCCCTTGTTTTTATTTTTAAGTATGGCTTCCTAGGGTTTGCACCTAGGTCAGCATAGCTTAGTGGTTAGTCACTGGTTGGCCAGAAGTTGTGCATAAATACCCAGATCTGGTGTGGCTTGGAAATTGCTTTCATAGTTCAGGAGAAAACTGTTCAGTCAGGGAATTGTATTTTGGAAGTAGTTTTTCTAGTCATCCCTAAGAAAGTGCAGCCTTGAACACAGAAGTGTTCCATATCATAGGAAATGATTGTAATTTTATCAGGACTCTCTTTAGACTGTCTCCTTCCCTGATGCACCTGTTAAGCTTATGGCTGATTTCACTCTATTGATATAACCAAGCTGTTATCCTCCTCTGATTTTAGCCACTGTGATTTTTTTAACTTTTTATTTAAATTCAATTTAGTTAACATAGGATGTATTATTAGTTTCAGGGGTAGAATTTAGTGATTTATCAGTTGCGTAGAACACCCAGTGCTCATTACATCATGTGCCCTCCTTAATGTCTACCCCGCCACCTCCCCTTCAGCAATCCTCAGTTTGTTTCCTTTGGTTTGCCTCCCTCTCTGTTTTTATCTTATTTTATGTTTCCTTCCCTTCCTCTAAGTTCATTTGTTTTGTTTCTTAAATTCCACATATGAGTGAAATCATATATTTGTCTTTCTCTAACTTATTTGCTTAGCATAATAGCCTCTATTTCCATCCACGTAGTTGCAAATGGTAAGTATTCATCCTTTCTGATGGCTGAGTAATAGTCCATCATTTATATATATATACATATATATATATGTTGTGATATATGTATATGTATATATATATATATATATATATATATATATATAACACATTTTCTTTATCCATTCATCTGTTGATGGACATCTGGGCTCTTTCCATAGTTTGGCTATTGTGGACATTGCTCTTTTCATAGCATTTAGGAACCTCCTGGGGGGCAAGAATTCCTCCATTCTCTGATCCAAATAAAGTCTACTCTTTGTCTTAACCAGATCTTCCAGTCTCTGCAGCTTGCCCCACACCTCTTCCCGGGCAGAACCTCAGTGCCAAGTCATGGGAAGAATTAGGGACACTGACTTCTCCATCCAGATGCTTCCTATGGTGTGGGTGTTGTGGATTGAGGAAACAGGTACTACCAACTGGCTGCTGTCACTCACCCAGTGTAGATTTTTGCAGCATGGAAGTGGGAGAGATGGGATATTAATGAGCTTCTACCACCTTTCCAGTGTAGATCTTGCACACCAGGGGACTAGGGATGATACAAACTACTTTCCAGGCTGCATCTGCTGAGTCCACCCAGAGTGTGTCTAACATAGCTTTTCCACACAGGGAGCTGGGGGAGAGATAGATGTGGCTCTTGTGCTAAGGCCTGCTACTGTTCTTATAGGCTTCAGTCAAATTTGTTGAGTGAAACCTTCCAATTTCATGTAAGCCCATTGTGCCCTCTCCAGAGATGTTAAAAGTTTTTCTTAGATAATTTTGACCACTTTAATAGATGTCTCTCTGAAGGAGAGGATTTTGTAAGCTCCTCACACCAGAGAAGGGATTGTGTGAACTTTTTCTGTAAGCCTGAGATCAAGATCATGGCTGCAGGTGATTGACAACCAGAACCAAGGATAGTATTAGTAGCTGGGTGGGAAAATAAAATCACCATCATTAGTAGTGTGGCTCAATACAGAAGCAGGCAAGAAGAAAATGCAGCTATGACACATGCAAAATATATATGCTATAGCCACACTTGAACTGAGTTTAGAACTAATTCATCCTCATAGGATGTCAAAAATGGTTCTCTTTGTACAGCCAGCAACAGACTCATAATCTGTTGAATTTGTATAGCACTTGCCTTCTGGGATGTATGATGCTTCCTTTGGGTTCACCCTCTCACTATTCCTAGAGCTAGCGAGTATAAATTTGGACCCAGTCCTAGCCAGGACTAAGGAAAAACTCCTTAGAGTTTCCCCCAGATAGATGATGGAGATAGGACACACATCAGGGGGGAAAACCCCTCTAAGTCGCAAGAAAGTGACAAGGGAGGCAACAAAGTGAGACCAAATCTTCGCTTCACCCCCTACCAACTTTATGACCTTGAACAAGAGGCTTAACCTCTCAATTTCCTGATCTTGTCCTCATCTTTTAAAAATGGGGCTATTGATGCTTACTTCACAGGGTTCCTGAGATATCTAGATAAGCTGTCCCCTGCTTAACTTCTAAAACCACAGCTTAAATATCACTTCTGGAGAATGGACTACCCTGACAATTCAATCTAAACCAAAACAAAGCAAAACAAAACAAAAAATCCCTGGCTGCTTCCCACTCCAATCACTCTATTGCACTATTTTATTTTATTTCCTTCATGACACTTACAATAGAAACAACATAGTTTAATGTTATAGTAATAAATTGCCTGGATTTGGATCTTGGATCTACCACTTCCTAGCCCTATGAATTTGGATGAATTATTTAACTATTCTGAACCTCAGTTTCTTCATCTATAAAATAAGAAAAGTAATAGTATCTGCTTCACAGTGTTGTGAAGACTAAATGAGTTAATACAGGTAAAGTGTTCAGCACAGCGTCTGGTAAGACTCTCTGTCCAAGTTAGTTCTTATGGTAGCCATCTTCCAAGGTGCCCCTCCAATGACCACCACCATCTGGTATTAACACCAGGGTTCTGTGTGATAAGGCAGCAGTGATAGTATGTCACTTCTAAGATTAGCTTATAAGGAATTTCATCTTTCATCTTGGACACTCTCACTCTCTTCTGCTTGCTATCATTCTTGGATCACTTGCTCTGGGAGAAGGAAACTAGCTGCTATGTTAAATAGACCTATGGAGAAGTCAATGTGGCATGTCAAAACAGAGGCCTCTGGCCAACAGTTGGAGGGGAACTGAGGCCTTCCTACAAACTCATGTAGTTTGTACTCAGCTTAGTAGCAGATCTCAGTCCCTCGCTGACAGCTTAACTGCGACCTCATGAAAGATCCTGAGACAGAACTATCCAGCTAAGTCACTCCTGGATTCCTGATCCTCAGAAACTGTATGAAATAATATCTCTTGTTTTAAGTCACTACATTTTAAAATAATTTGTTATGCAACAATAGTTAACTAATGAAGCTATTAAATTATCTTGTTGGTTTACCTTCTCTGCTCTATCCCTAAACCTTTTAGTGGACTACTGAGTTTAGAGAGAGCACAAGCATTTTATATGGTGGGTATACTTCAAAACTTCACTGGAGGGCCTGGAAAGGCTTTATTTGATTATTATACTATTTCTTGCTTCATGGAAGAGCACTAGGCTAAGACTAGAAGTATTTTCACTGGATACATGAGTGATCTTAGATAAGTCATTTCCCACGTCTGAACATTCTCATCTCTCACATAGGGAAATAACACCTGTCATGCACACCTGTGAAGGTAATATGAAGATGAAATAAGATTATTACTGGGAAACCCAGTAAAAGAACAACCAATGTCAGGTCAGCATCAAATTGCTGCTAACAGTTATTTTTGTTGTTGTTCATAGGTAGGTAGAAAAACATCTTCTGAATTAAAAAAACATATTTTGTTATTAATTCCTACAGCATTACGTGGAATTAAAGATTCTAAGGTAGTTATATTACACCAGTATGCTTCATTCTAATTTGACAGTTTCCCAATTAGCAATCTTTCTGCCAGAGCAAAGATTTTCCCCTAATGAACCAAGGTGTATCAACCCTAAAAGAATAGTTGAAAGAGTTTCTCTAGCCAGAAAGGAGGTAACAAAAAGAATCTTGGAGCATCAGAAGGGAAGAAAGAATACAAAGGGCCCAAATATGGGTAAATACTAAGAGATTTTCCTTCTTTTTTTAAGTTTTTAAATGGAGTATGATATGTAGAACAAAAATTATAACATTGCCTTATATCATTCGAAATATACGTGAAATAAATATTTAAGATAGTTATAAGTGTAGGGAGTACTTAAGGATATAAAGGGAGGTTAAGTTTTTACACTGCACTTGAACTGATAAAATAATGAGACCTATTGACTGTGATTATATATACTTACAATTGACTCATTATTCACTATAGTTATGGTTTATAACTCTGCTTGAGCAATGAATTTGTGGCTACTGAAACATTACTTCTAGTATAATAAATTGTATTATATATTTATAGTATATGACAGCATAGTAGTCTATATATTGCTAGATTTTATTTAATAAAAATTTTAGGATTTTTGACAGATATTTTAGGATTTATGACAGATATTGGTGCATAAATGTCCTTTCTTTATAATGTTCTTGCCAGGTTTTGATAAAAATTATGTTGGCCTTATAAAACAAGTTTCCAAGTATAACTTGTTTTTCCTTCCTCAGGAAAAAGTTGTGTTAGATTTCTTCCCCAAGTATTAAAAATTTGCCAGTGTCGTCATCTGTCCTGATATATTTTTTCCTGGGCCAAGATTTTTAATTATTTTTTTATTTCTTTTTTTTTAAGTTTTATTTACTTATTTGACACAGAGAGAGCACACAAGCATGGGGAGCAGCAGGCAGAGGGAGAAGCAGGCTCCCAGCTAAGCAAGGACCCCAATGTGGGACTTGATCCTAGGAACCTTGGATCGTGACCTGAGCCAAAGACAGAGGCTTAACCAACTGAGCAATCCTGGTGTTCCTATAATTCTTTAACAACTACAGGAGGTTTCACATTTTCAGTGTTGTTTTTGGTAAAGTATGTTTTTATATGAATTTGTCCATTTCATGTATATTTTCAAAGTTATTGGCATAAAGTCCTTCATAATAACTTATTTAATATCTATAGGATGTATAGTGAGTATTTCCTTTATTATTTGTGGAATTGTTAAATTTTTTTTGAATATTTTATTTATTTGACAGACGGAGATCACAAGTAGGCAGAGAGGCAGGCAGAGAGAGAGGGGGAAGCGGGCTCCCTGCTGAGTAGAGAGCCCGATGCGGGGCTGGATCCCAGGACCCTGGGATCATGACCTAAGCTGAAGGCAGAGGCTTTAACCCACTGAGCTACCCAGGAGCCCCATGAACTGTTAAATTTTTGTATCCACTTTTTCTTGATCAGTCTTGCTAGGGGGTCATATTATTTTTCTTAATGTTTTCAAAAAACCAACTTTTACGTTTGTTGATTTTGTCTATTACATTTATATATTTTTAAGTATTTTTTAAAGATTTTGTTTATTTATTTGACAGAGAGAAGGAGAGCACAAGCAGGGGGAGCAGGAGGCAGAGGAAGAGGAAGAAGCACACCACCATCCCCGCAGAGCAGGGAGCCTGATGCAAAGTGGGGCTTGATCCCAGGACCCTGGGATCATGACCTGAGCCCAAGGCAGATGCTTAACCGACTGAGCCACCCAGGGGCCCCTATTTTTGGTTTTTTTGTTTGTTTGTTTGTTTTGTTTGTTTGTTCGTTTTTACTTGTAGTTAGTTAACATAGAGTATAATACTAGTTTCAGATGTACAATATAGTGAGTCAACACTTCCATATATCACCTGGTGCTCATCAAGATAAGTGCACTCCTTAATCCCCATCACTTATTTCCCCCATCCTCCCACCCCTTTCCCTTATGATAACCATCAGTTTGTTCTCCATAGTTAAGAGTCTGTTTCTTGGTTTGTCGCCTTTTTTTTCCTTTGCTAATTTTTTGTTTGTTTCTTAAATTCTACATATGAGTGAGATCATATGGTATTCTTTCTTTGACTTATTTCACTTAGAATTATACTCTCTAGCTCCATCTATGTCATTGGAAATGGCAAGATTTCATTCTTTTTTATGGCTGAATTCTCTCTCTCTCTCTCTCTCTCTCTCTCTATATATATATATATATATATATAAAGCTCCAGTGTGATTGCTGGATTGTAGGGTAGTTCTATTTTTAACTTTTTGAGAAATTTCCATACTGTTTTCCAGAGTGGCTGCATCAGTTTGCATTCTCACCAACAGTACAAGAGTGTCCCCCCTTTCTCAACATCCTCACCAATGCCTGTTGTTTCTTGTGTTTTTTATTTTAGCCATTCTGACAAGTGTGACATGATATCTCATTGTAGTTTTGACTGACATTTCCCTGATAATGAGTGATGATGAGCATCTTTTCATGTGTCTGGTGGCTTTCTGCTATTATTTATTGTTGTCATTTTCTATTTTCTTTGAGTGACGTTTTCTGATATTTTTCTAGCTTCTTGTGTTAGATACCCAGATTGTTGATTCTTTATCTTTCATGTGTGTGTGTGTGTTTAACCATACATTTCCCTATTATAAGCACTGCTTTAAGTATATCTCATAAATTTTATTGTGCATTTAGGTATAGTTACAATTATTTAAAAGAACAGATCTTAAACATACAGTTTCATGAGTTTTAACAAATGAATACACTTGTATAATCAAAGCTCCCTATCACTTAGAAAGTTCCCACATGCTCCTTTATAGTTAATCATGCCCCTTCCACTTGGAGGCAACCTTTTTGAGTAATGTCCAATTACGTCAATGTACCACAGTTCTCTTTTTGATGAACATTTAAAATGTTTCTGCTGTTTAGCCATTCTGAACAAAGTTGCAATGAATGTTTAAGTGTTTTGGTGGACATGTTTTAATTTCTTCTAGTAACTACTTAGGAGTAGAATTACTGGATCATAAGGTATGTAATATGATGGTTAACTTTATGTATTCATCTGACTAGTTCATGGGGTGCCCAGATATTTGGCTAAGCATATCTCAGTATATCTGTGAGGGTGTTTTTGGATAAGATTACCTTTTTGAATTGAGAGACTTGAGTAAAGCAGATTGCCCTCCTTCATGTGGGTTAGTGTCAACTAATCCACTGAAGGCCTAAACAGAATAAAAAGGTGCAGGCAGAGTCAATTTGCTTTTTTTGCCTGACTGCTGAGCTGGGTTATTAGTCTTTTTCTGCTCTCATACTACACCTTATACCATTGACCCGAAGGTTCTCAGAAATACGCCACCAGCTTTTCTGGGTCTCCAGCTTGCAGATGGCAGTTTGTGGGACTTCTCAGCTTCCTTAATCACATGAACCAATTCCTTATAATAAATCTCTTTCTCTGTGTGTATATGTATATCCAGTTTTTCTGCAACCTCTGCAACACTTGATATTGACAGTCTTCTTAATTTTATCCATTTTAGTTTGCATGTAGTAAAACATCATTGTGGTTTTAACCTAATGTTTAATGTTGTTGAGCATCATTATTAATTACTGGTAAATACTATTCTTTGAAATGTCCATCTTTTATTGAGTTTCTTATTTTTATTATTGATTTGTAAGAGTTCTTTAAAGGTTCTGAATATGAGCCATTTGTCAGTAATATATTTTGCACATATACTTTTCAGTACTGTAGCTTGTCTTTTCATTTTCTTTATGATGTCTTTGGTTTGGTTTGGTTTGCTTTGGGTTTCTAATGATGTCTTTTGATGTCCAGACATTTTAAATTTTTATGAAATACAGTCATCATTTATTTCCCTTTTTCATTGGTGCTTTATGCATTTAAGGACTCATTGCCTACCTTCCAGTTCACAAAGATAATTTTCTATGATTTGTTAGAAGAGTTTTTATATTTTTAATTTTATATATAAGTTTAAGACACATTTTGAATTAATTTTTATATATGGTGATGAATAAAGTCTTGTGTTTTTTTCAGTATCAATACCTAGCTGTTCCAACACCTTAGTGCCTTTGTCAAAAATCAGTTGATGAAACCATAAGAGATATTGAACTCTAGGAAACAAACTGAGGGTTGCTATAGGGGAGGTTGGTGGGGGGATGGGGATAATTGGATGATGGGCATTGAGGAGGGCACTTGATGTAAGGAGCATTGGGTGTTATATGCAACTGATGATTCACTGAATTATACCCCCAAAACTAATAATACACCATATGTTAACTAAATTAAATTTAAATAAAGAGTATTTTTTAAAATCATTTGGTGATATATAAGTTGGTCTACTTCTTGATGCCATTTTGTTCCATTGATCTATTTTTCTTATGTAAGTACTACACTGTTAAATACTGAAGTTTTATTTTAGATAGTAAAATCAGATAGTATAAGTTTTCCTACTTTAGTCCTTTTTCAAGATATTTTGGCTATTCTAGCCAAGATGCATGTCTATATAAATTATACAAATGGCCTACTTATGTGTATAAAAAAGCCAGCTGAAATTTTAATCAGAATTTCATTGAGAATGGAGATCAATTTGTGGAGAATTCAAATGTTAAAAATATGAAATAATCTAAGTTGTGGATGTGTTATATCCTTCAGTATGTTTAGGTCTTCAATGTTTTGAGTGTTCACTGTACAAGACCTACATATTTTTCATTAAATATATGCCTATACATCAGATAGTTTTGATGCTTTTGTAAATATTTTCTTATTTTTCATATTCTAATTATTTGTTACAAAAGTACAATTGATGTTTAAATATTGGCCTTTTATCTTGTAACCTTGTTGTTTTTTGAAGATTCCATAGGATTTATATGTTAACAATTGTATTGATTGTAAAAAAAAAAAAACAAAACTCAACCAAACAGCAACAGTTCAACTTTCTTCTCAATCTTTGTGCTTTTTATTATTTATTGTTAAAAATCAATATTTTTCCTTAAGATAGCTTATTATGTATAAAATAATAAGGTTAATTATGATACATGAATAACAACATAAACTTACAAATTGCACAATCCATAGGGTAGGCAGTCATGAAGAGAAGATCATGAGCAGGCTCAAACTCCACAGACACAGACCAAAGTTGTTGTCCACAGGCAGAATTTCATCTGCCTTTTAGAGAAACCTTAACCTTGCTTTTAAGACTTTTCAGTTGATTTAATTAGGCCCATTTAGATTATCAGGATTATCTTCCTTACTTAAAGTCAATGGATTAAAGGCTTTAATTTCATCTGCAAGATCTTATTATAGCAATACCTAGATTAGTGTTTGATTGAGTAACTAACTGGAGACTGTAACCTAGCTAAATGGACATATCACAAGAACCATCATGCTATGAGTATATTTACCATGTTTTTTGATGTGGTTTCCTTTTCTTTCCCTCTTCATATTTGGGCAAGTTTGTAGCTTGTTCCAGTGCTTACCTTGATATTACCAACCTTTTATAATACCTTTATTCTCCTTCTACTATCTCATTTATCTGATTTAATCTTTATTTGTTGTCTTTTTATACCCACACATTCCCAGTGCAACAATAAAATAGAATATTTAAAAGTATAATCAAAAGAAAAACTCCAGGGGAACCTGGATGGCTCAGTTGGTTAAACATCCAACTCTTGATTTCAGCTGAGGTCATGATCTCAGGGTCATGAGATTGAGCCCCATGTTGGGCTCCATGCTCAACAGGGAGTCTGAGTTTCTCTCTCTCTCTCTCACTCTGCCCTTCCCCCTGCTTGCTCTCTCTCTCTTTCTTTCTCTAAATAAATAAATAAATAAATAAATAAATAAATAAATTCTAAGGAAAAAAAGCTCCAGAAATAAAAGTAGATCTGGATCTTCTCAGTGATATGGGTCACCATGTACCTGGGAAAACTGACCCGGCATAGTTAAAACTGAAAAATATCCCAGTGCAACTATTAGAATTTAAAGGTAAAGAAATAATGCTAAGGGCAAAAAATGAAGCAGCTTCATATGAATGTAAATCACCTTAGCATCAGACTTCCCAACAACAACAACATGAAAAGCAAGCAAACAGCAGAGCAGCATTTTCAAGAAACTCAAGGAAATACAGTGTGAGCCAAAGATTTTACATCTAGCCAAGCTGTCCTTCAATGGCCAATTACAACATAACCATCATTTCTATGATGATCTTATCTTCAATTACTTCCCTGAATTCAGTCAACTCTTGTTTCACATCTGTCTGTTTTTATGACCACTTAATATGTGCAGATTTTTGTATATTAATTACACCTGATAAAGCTGTTAAAAATTAAAAATAATGAATTTCTTTTTTTAATTTTTTATTTTTAAATTTCTTTTCAGTGTACCAGAATTCATTGTTTATGCACCACACCCAGTGCTCCATGCAATATGTGCCCTCCATAATACCCACCACCAGGCTTACCCAACTTCCCACCCCCTGCCCCTTCAAAACCCTCAGATTGTTTTTCAGAGTCCATAGTCTCTCATGGTTCATCTCCCCCCTCCCCAATTTCCCTCAACTCCCTTCTCCTAATTTCTTATTTAAAGGGTTTTTAATTTTTTTTCTTAATTCTTTTTATTAACATATAATGTATTATTTGTCCCAGGAGTACAGGTCTGTGAATCATCAGGAATACACATTTCACAGCACTCACCATATCACATACCCTCCACAATGTCCATAACCCAACCACACTCTCCATACCCACCCCAGCCCCAACAACTCTCAGTTTGTTTTGGGAAATTGAGAGCCTCTTATGGTTTGTCTCCCTCCCAATCCCATCTTGTTTCATTTTTTCCTTCCCTACCCCCCGTCTATGGCCATACCACCCTGAAGGCGCCCGATCTCGTCCTTCCCTACCCCCCAAACCTCCCACCCTGTCTCTCAAATTCCTCCTATTAGGGAGATCATATGATAATTGTCTTTCTCTGATTGACTTATTTTGCTGAGCATAATACCCTCTATTTCCATCCACATTGTTGCAAATGGCAAGATTTCATTTCTTTTGATGACTGCATAGTATTCCATTGTGTGTGTGTGTGTGTGTGTGTGTGTGTGTGTGTGTTTGTGTGTATACCACATCTTCTTTATCTGTTGATGGACATCTAGGTTCTTTCCATAGTTTGGCTTTTGTGGACATTGCTGCTATAAACATTCGGGTGCACGTGCCCCTTTGGATCACTACGTTTGTATCTTTAGGGTAAATACCCAGTAGTGCGATTTCTGGGTCGTAGGGTAGCTCTATTTTTAACTTTTTGAGGAACCTCCATGCTGTTTTCCAGAGTGGCTGCACCAGCTTTCATTCCAACTAACAGTGTAGGAGGGTTCCCCTTTCTCCACATCCTTACCAACATCTGTCATTTCCTGACTTGTTAATTTTAACCATTCTGACAGGTGTGAGGTGGTATCTCATTGCAGTTTTGATTTGTATTTCCCTGATGCCGAGTGATATGGAGCACTTTTTCATGTGTCTGTTGGCCATCTGGATGTCTTCTTTGCAAAAATGTCTGTTCATGTCCTCTGCCCATTTCTTGATTGGATTATTTATTCTTTGGGTGTTGAGTTTGATAAGTTCTTTATAGATTTTGGATACTAGCCCTTTATCTGATATGTCATTAGTGAATATCTTCTCCCATTCTATCAGTTGTCTTTTGGTTTTGTTAACTATTCCTTTGCTGTGCAAAAGTTTTTGAGCTTGATAAAGTCCCAATAGTTCATTTTTGCCCTTGCTTCCCTTGCCTTTGGCAATGTCGCTAGGAAGAAGTTGTTGCAGCTGACGTCAAAGAGGTTGCTGCCTGTGTTCTCCTCAAGGATTTTGATGTATTTTTTTCTTACATTAAGGTCCTTCATCCATTTTGAGTCTATTTTCTTGTGTGGTGTAAGGAAATGGTCCAGTTTCATTCTTCTGTGTGTGCTGTCCAATTTTCCCAACACCATTTGTTGAAGAGATGGTCTTTTTTCCACTGGACATTCTTTAGTGCTTTGTCAAAGATTAGTTGACCACAGAGTTGAGGGTCCATTTCTGGGCTCCCTATTTTGTCCCATTGATCTATGTGTCTGTTTTTGTGCCAGTACCATAGAGTCTTGATGATGACAGCTTTGTAATAGAGCTTGAAGTCTGCAATTGTGATGCCACCAACTCTGGCTTTCTTTTTCAACATTCATTGGGCTATTCGGGGTCTTTTCTGGTTCCATATAAATTTTAGGATTATTTGTTCCTTTTCTTTGAAAGAAATTGATGATATTTTGATAGGGATTGCATTAAATGTGTAGATTGCTTTAGGTAGCATAGACATTTTCACAATATTTGTTTTTCCAATCCATGTGCATGGGACACTTTTCCATTTCTTTGTGTCTTCCTCAATTTCTTTCATGAGTACTTTATAGTTTTCTGAGTATAGATTCTTTGTCTCTTTGGTTAGGTTTATTCCTAGGTATCTTATGGTTTTGGGTGCAATTGTAAATGGGATCAACTCCTTAATTTCGCTTTCTTCTCTCTTGCTGTTGGTGTATAGAAATGCAACTGATTTTCTGTGCATTGATTTTATATCCTGATACTTTACTGAATTCCTGTATGAGTCCTAGCAGTTTTGGAGTGGAGTCTTTTGGGTTTTCCACATAAAGTATCATATCATCTGCAAAGTGTGAAATTTGACTTCTTCTTTGCCTATTTGGATGCCTTCTATTTCTTTTTGTTGTCTGATTGCTGAGGCTGGGACTTCTCTGTACTTCTAGTACTTATGTACTAGTACTTAGACTTCTAGTACTATGTTGACTAGCAGTGGTGATAGTGGACATCCCTGCCATATTCCTTACCTTAGGGGAAAAGCTCTCAGTTTTTCCCCATTGAGAATGATATTTGCAGTGGGTTTTTCATAGATGGCTTTGATGATATTGAGGTATGTACTCTCTATCCCTACACTGTGAAGAGTTTTGATCAGGAAGGGATGCTGTACTTTGTCAAATGCTTTTTCAGCATCTATTGAGAGTATCATATGGTTCTTGTTCTTTCTTTTATTAATGTATTGTATCACATTGATTGATATGTGGATGTTGAACCAACCTTGCAGCCCAGGAATAAATCCCACTTGGTTGTGATGAATAATCCTTTTAATGGACTGTTGGATCCTTTTGGCTAGTATTTTGGTGAGAATTTTTGCATCTGTGTTCATCAAGGATATTGATCTATAATTCTCCTTTTTGATGGGGTCTTTGTCTGATTTTGGGTCAAGGTAATGCTGGCCTCATAAAATGAGTTCGGAAGTTTTCCTTCCATTTCTATTTTTTGTAACAATTTCAGGAGAACAGATATTAATTCTTCTTTAAATGATTGGTAGAATTCCTCTGGGAAGCCATCTGACCCTTGGCTCCCGTTGTTTGGGAGATTTTTGAAGACTGCTTTAATCTCCTTTCTGGTTATGTGTCTGTTCAGGTTTTCTAATTCTTCCTGGTTCAGTTTTGGTAGTTTATGTGTCTCTAAGAATGCATCCATTTCTTCCAGATTGTCAAATTTGCTGGCATATAGTTGCTCATAATATGTTCTTATAATTGTTTGTATTTCTTTGGTGTTGGTTGTGTTCTCTCCTCTTTCATTCATGATCTTATTTATTTGGGTCCTTTCTCTTTTCTTTTTGATAAGTCTAGCTAGGTGTTTATCAATCTTATTAATTCCTTCCAACAACAAGCTCCTAGTTTCATTGATTTGTTCTACTGCTCTTTTGGTTTCTGTTTCTTTTATTTCCTCTCTGATCTTTATGATTTCTCTTCTCCTGCAGGGTTTAGGCTTTCTTTGCTGCTCTTTCTCGAGCTCCTTTCGGTGTAGGGTTAGGTTGTGTATTTGAGACCTTTCCTGCTTCTTGAGAAAGGCTTGTATCACTATATATTTTCCTCTCAGGACCACCTTTGCTGTGTCCCACAGATTTTGAACAGTTGTGTTTTCATTTTCATTTGTTTCCATGAACTTTTTCAATTCTTCTTTAATTTCCTGGTTGACCCATTCATTCTTTAGGAGTATGCTCTTTAGCCTCCATGTATTTGAGTTCTTTCCATCCTTCCTCTTGTGATTGAGTTCTAGCTTCAGAGCATTGTGGTCTGAAAATATGCAGGGAATGATCCCAATCTTTTGGTACCAGTTGAGACCTGATTTGTGACCCAGGATGTGATCTATTCTGGAGAATGTTCCATGTGCACTAGAGAAGAATGTGCATTCTTCTTTGAAGAATGCTTTGGGATGGAATGATGTGAATATATCTGTGATGTCCATCTCGTCCAGTGTGTCATTTAAAGCCTTTATTTCCTTATTAATCTTTTGCTTGGATGATCTGTCTATTTCAGTGAGGGGGCTGTTAAAGTCCTCTACTATTATTGTATTATTGTCAATGTGTTTCTTTGATTTTGTTATTAATTGGCAGAGGCTTTAACCCACTGAGCCACCCAGGTGCCCCAAGAGCCTCCATTTCTTATTGCACCTCATTAATAGCTTTTTTGTTTTTACTTGGTTAAATTTTAGTTATTTTATTTCTCCAGAAAGAGTTTCTCTAATATCGTCCATGCCTTTTTTGAGCCCAGCTATCACCTTAAGAATAGTCATTCTGAACTCCCATTCTGACATATTATGAATGTCTGTATTGATCAGGTCCCTAGCCATTGGTACTGCCTCTTTTTCTTTCTTTCTTTCTTCTTTCTTTCTTTCTTTTTTTGTGAATTTTTCTGCCTTGACATTTTATCCAGATAAGAATATATGAATGAAAGAATAAAATAATAAAAGAGTTGCAAAGATCCCAGAAAAATGTTTGTTAACCAAATCAGAAAAGACCCAAAAGTGGGGGGAGATGAAAGGGGGAAAAAGAAATAAAAATAAACAATGAAATATATATATTAGACTGGTGAATAGAACAGAGCCAGCCACTTGATTTTGGGTGTATTCTGGTCTCTTAGAAGAAACTACCTCCCAAAATTTTTAGGAAAGAAAAACTTAGACATATACAAAAATAAGAGTAAACATGATGATGAGATGGAATATGACTGTAAAGATGAAAACTTAAAAAAATTCTGAAAAAGAAATTGATAAGTTGGTTGGAAAAAGAAAAAAAGAGGAAAGAAGGTACTCAGGCTGGAGACTAGAACAAAGCCAAGTCATAGATTTAGGGTATATTTTGATCTATTAAAAGAAATTATATCCCAAAATTTTAAAGAAAAAAAACCTTATATGTATACAAAAAATAAGGTTAAATACATGAAGGGATAAAATATGACAATAACAATGAAGGTTCAAAAGGATTGTTTTTTTAGAAAGGTGTTGTTAAGATAAACTAGTTTAAAAAACATTAAAAGAGGAAAGAGGAAATGTTAAAAAATAGAATAAGAAAAAAAATTAAAAAAAAATTAAATTTGCAAGACTAAAGGATCATGGGGGAAAAGCCACAAATTCCATTCATTGCTTTCCCCTAGCTCTGGAGTTCAGCTGTTCTCCTTGATCAGTGAACTTGGTCTTGGCTGGATGTTCTTGCTGATCTTCTGGGGAAGGGTCCTGTTGCAGTGAGTATCAAATGTCTTTGCCCAAGGCAGAATTGCACCGCCCTTGCCAGGGGTCAAGCTATGTAATCTGTTTGGGTTCACTCTCGGTAGCTTTTGTTCCCTGAACACTTTCCATAGAGCTCTGGAGGACGGGAATGAAAATGGCAGCCTCCCAATCTCCCGGAGGAGCCGAGAGCTCAGGGCTTCACTCCTCAGTGTGCCCTTAGAGAAAAGCAGTTAATCCCTTCCGTCTCCCTGGTTTCCAGCTGTGCTCTGTGCTCACCTGGCCTGTGACCGAGCATTTCTATCTCTGGCACCTGGCCCATTTGGTGTCTCCAAACCCCGCAGATTCCTGCTGCCTGTTCCTGTACCACTCCTCCTAGAGGAGGAAGGAGGGGATCTCTCTGGATCTGCCACTTGTGGGGTCCCTGCTCAAAGAGCAGTGGTCTGACTGTGCCTTGGATCATGGTCTAAGGTAACCCCAAGCTGAGAGCTCACGCCTCGGTTTTGTCTCTGTAGTCAGCTTCCTCTCTCTGATACCTGGGAACTCTGAAACATTCAGACACTCCCAATCTTTCAGTGACCCTGTGGGACCTGAGACCACACTGTCCCTGCAAGGGCTCCACCCCCACTTATCCTCTGGAGTGATGTCCCTCAATGGAGCAGTCTTCTAAAGTTCTGATTTTGTGCTCCACTCTTCCCACCACCTGCCGGAAGCCGGACCCTCCCGCTATAGTCTATCTTCCCGTCACTTTGGATTCACTTCTCCACACATCCTACCTTTCAGAAAGTGGTCGATTTTCTGTTCCTAGAATTGCTGCTCTTCTTCTCTTCTATCTCCTGTTGAGTTTATAGGTGTTCAGAATGGTTTGATAACTATCTAGCTGAACTTCTGGAACCTGATGTCATTTCAGTCTGCTACTCCTCTGCCATCTTGGCCCCCTACCTAAAGGTTTTTTTTGTTTTGTTTTGTTTTGTTTTGTTTTGTTTTTTACTATTTTGTGATGTATTATAATTTTCTTTTGTCTAATGCTTAATTTGGGGAGAAATTTTTGTATCACTGAAATATTTTCATTTTAATTTTCTGATTTTTGTTCACAGTCACTTTGTATGAATATCACAGCAATTTTCTGTTCATTTTTAATACATTTTTAAACAATGTATTTCTCTGGAAAGCAATAATGGTTGCATTAGAACATAGAATCTAATTCGTGTTTTGATTCTAGAGTGCCCTTTTCTGTGGTGCAAAGATATGGGATTTTTTAAATTTTTGGTTTGGGTGGTGGTATTGGTAATGATGGTGATGATGACTGTGGCATGTTTTCTTATTCTGCCATTTTTTGTTGTTTCTGCAGGATTTTTAACTTCTCCCTCTCCTTCCCTTCATCACCAAGTTTCTATGGGGTACTCCTTTTCCAGTTTTTCCCTTCTCCCCAGAAGAGGTAACTTCCTGTGTCTACTTTCTGTGGTCCAAGGAACTTCTTTTTAATTAAAATTTTAGTTTGAGATAATTGTAGATTCATATGTATTTGTAAGAAATGATACAGAGCTCCTGTGTACCTTTATCCAGTTTCTCCCAATGGTAATGTCTTGAAAAAGCATAGAAAATCATCACAACCAGGATACTAATATAGGTACAGTCAAGATACAAAACATCCCCAGCACCACAATGATCACTCACCTTGTCCTTTTATATTCACATCCACTACCCTCCTACTGCTACTTACTTCTTGACCCTTGGCAACCACTAATCTGTTTGCAATTTTTATAATTTTGTCATTCTAAGAATGTTATATAAATGGAAAAAATGTAACTTTTGGGACTGGCTCTTTTTTGCACAGCATAATTCTCTGGATGTTCATGCAGGTTGTTATATCATAGTTTGTTCCTTTTTATTGTATGCAGGTACAACAGTTTAATGACTCACTCATTGAAGGATTTCTGGGTTGTTTTCAGTTTTGGGCTATCACAAATAAAGTTGCTATAAACATTTGTGTATACATCTTTGTGTGGACATAAGTTTTTATTTTTCTGGAATAAATGTTCAGGAGTATGATTGGTGGATATATAGCAACCATATGTCTAGTTTTTAACTAGAACATCAAGCTGTTTCCCAGAGTGGTTGTACATTCCCACCAGCAGTATGAGAGATTCATTTTCCCTTCATTCTTGACAGAATTTGGTATTGTTATTACGTTTTATTTTAGCTGTTCCAATATGTAGGTAGTGTGCAGTGTTGGTGGTATAGTGGTGAGCATAGCTGCCTTCCAATATGTAGGTAGTGATATCTCTTTGTGGTTTAATGTTCACTATACAAATGGCTAATGAAGTTGAATATTTTTTCATGTATAATGTTAGCTGTAGGTTTTTCATAGAAGCTCTTTATCAATCAAGTTGAGGAAATTACCCTCTATTTCTTATTTTTCTGAGAGTTTTTACTATGAATGAGAGTTTAAATTTGTCATATGCTTTTTATGCATTGATTAATATAATCATATGATTTTTCTTCTTTAGCTTTTAGGTTGATTACATTGGTTACTTTTCAAATATTGAATGAGCCTTTCAGCCTGGTATTAAATTCCACTTGGTCATGGTGTATAATCTCTTAATGTGCTGATGAATTCCATTTGCTATAATATTTTGAGAATTTTTGTGTCTATATTCATGAAGGATATTTGTCTGTGGTTTTCTTTTTTGTATGTCTTTGTCTGGTTTTGGTATCAGAATACTGCTAGCTTTATGAAAAGAAGTGGAATATTTTCTGGAATAGATTGTATAGAATTATTGCTATTTTTTTCTTTAAACATTTGGTAGAATTCTCCACTGAAAACATTAGGGCTTGGAGATTTTCCTTTATTGAACATTTAAAAATTATGATCCAATTTCCATAATTGTTATAGAGCTATTCAATTATCTATTTTGCATTTTGTGAGTTGTGGTTGTTTGTGTTCTCTGATGAACCAGTCCATTTTTTCTAAATTTTCAGATGTATGTGTGTAGATTTTTTCATACCATTCCCTTTTATACTTTTTATGCCTGCAGGGTATAAAATGCTATCCCTCGTTTCACTCCTGATATTGGTAATTTGTGTCTTTTCTCTTTGTTTTTGTCAGTATTGCTACAAGTTTGTCACTTTCACTGATATTTTAAAAGAACAGTTCTTCATTTTATTTATTCTATTACTTTTCTGTTTCAGTATCATTGATTTCTACTTTTATTTTTATATTTCCTTCTTTCTGCTTGCTTTGGAAATATTTTCCTCTTCTTTTTCTATTTTCTTGAGGTGGAAATTTAGATTATTGATTTGAGATATTTCCTCTTTTCTAATGTAAGCATTTAGTGCTATATATTTCACTTTCAGCCCTGTTTTAGCTGTGTCCCACAAATCTTCATATGGCATATTTTCATTTTTATTCAGTTCAATGTATTTTTTTATTTCATATTTTTATTTTTTTCAAGTTAATAATTGTATTCAGAGATGCAAATTTATAACACAACACAAGCAATTCTGAAGATAAGGAGCAGTCCTGCCTGAAGTGTAATGGCTCTAGAGAGATACCATGTAGTGTAAAATAAATCCTAGGAAGTAAGGAGTCAAACTGAGACTATGCAATCAGATACCAATGTAGACTGAAGAAACTCATTAACTGACTCTACTGCTCAGTTTCTCATCTGTAAGATGATGTTCCTAAAGTATATTGTGGTTTCCAAGTGATACTTCTCAAACTATAAAGCAACTTCTACAAAGATGCTTTAGGTTTTCAGTAAATGAAAGGGTGTTTTTCACCAAACAATAAGATTTCAGTTTCCTGAGGAACCCATTAGTTCATCAATTTTATTTATCTATTTGATATTTCAGATTTCCTGTGTAATGAATCTGTGGAAAAGTAGGTTTTGGTATGTTTTTCTTTTTTTAATTTTCCTTGAAACTTCCTCTTTGGCTCACAGATTATTTGAGTTTGTTGATTACTTTCTAAGCGTTTAGAGATTTTCCTGTTATCAATCTTTATTTATTTCTGTGTTCTTTTCCATCGTAGTTGGAAGACACACCTGTATGATTTCAACTCTTTAAAATGTGTTGAAATTTATTTTATGGCACAGAATATTGTCTATGTTGGTATATGTTCCATGGACACCTGAAAAGAACATGTATTCTACTGTTGGATGTAGCATTCTATAAATGTTGATTGGATCCTGTTGGTTGATAGTACTGTTGAGTTCTTCTACATCCTTGTAGATTTTCTTATTGAAAAATCATATTACTGAAACAGGGGTGTTGAAATCTGCAACTATAATTGTGGATTTGTTTGCTTCCCCTTTCAGTTCTAGTATTTTTTACTTCATGTATTTTGCAGGTTCATTGCTTGGTCCATGCACACTTAGGATGGCTTCATCTTCTTGGTGGATTGACCATTTTATCATTATATAATATTGCTCTCTGGTAAAGTTTTTGCTCTGATGTCTACTTTATCTAACATATGTAAAGTTAAAAAAAAAACTGAGTTGCCCACAGTACATGTTTCCAGCAACACAAGGCTCTGCCTTCTTGTTTCAGGTGTCATACAGTTGATGACCAAAGGATAGAAATCCTCCAGGAAGCTCTGGCTCTCAGGACAGTTGGATGGAGTTTGAATCCCAACTCTGGTGCCTATTAGTGGGGCAACCTCAGGCAAGTAACTTAACACTTTTAATCTCTTTCCCCCTTTTTTAGAATAAAGAAGGTTGATTTTATCAGGATGAGTTGGCTTTCGGATTTAAGATGATAATCTCTGTGAGAAATGTACAGATATGTACTTGGAACAATAAACATATAGTTGCTCTTAGCACAGCAAACTGAACTCTATCAAAATTAAAGTATTTTCTCTCTGAAAGACACCAAAAAGAATATTAAATGTCAAACCACAGATTAGGAGAAAGCATACACAAAACAAATATCTGACAAAAAAAATTTCTATATAAAACACATAAAGATATTTTATAACAATAAAACAGGCAAACTTTTAACAATAAAACAGGCAAACTTTTAAAAGGTACTTCATAAAGGAGATAATACAGGAATGGCAAATAAACATGTGGAAAGATGTTCAACACTCTCCAAAATAGCCAAAATTCGGACTGTTAATAAGAAATGGTAACAAGGATACACAGAAACAGGCAACCTCATAAATTGCTAGAGGGAACGTTAAGTGGTACAACCACTGTAGAAGAGCTTGAGAGCATTTTACAAAGTTGAACATACACTATCCCTACAGTTCTTCAATTAAACTCCAAAGTATTTACCTAAAAGACATGAAAGTGTATGCACACACAAAGACTTGTACATAAATATGTGTAGCACCTTTATTCATAATAACAAAAAAATTGGAAGCAACCCAAATGCCCATCAACAGGTAGATAAATAAACACATGTGTTTATATCCATGCAATGAAATACTCAACAATTAAAAGAAACATACTACTGATATTGCATGGAGCACTGGGTGTGGTGCATAAACAATGAATTCTGTTACACTGAAAAGAAATAAATTTAAAAAAAGAAACATACTACTGAAACATGCAACAAGATAGATGAATCTCAGAAACATTTTGCTGAGTGAAGAAGCAAGAAACAGAGAAATGTGTACTGTATAATTTCATTTACATACAATTTAAGAAAAGCAAACTATAGTGAAAGAGTGCATATCAGTGATTGTCTGGAGTTAGGGGTGAAGGAACTGACTACATTAGAGTACAAGGTAGTTTGAGTGTCAGGGAGAGATGGAAATGTCCCATAGTTTGATTGTATTGGTTAATCAGGTGAATATAGTTATCTAAACTTATCAAACTGTACCCTTTAAATTAATACATTTTATTTCATGTATCTTATAATTCAATAAATTTGATTTTTTTAAAAGGGCAAAATACTTAAACAGGCACTTCTCAAAAAGAAAGAAAGAAAGAAAGAAAGAAAGAAAGAAAGAAAGAAAGAAAGAAAGAAAGAAAGAAAGAAAAAAGAATATCCAAATGGCCCATAGGACATATGAAAAGGTGCTCAACATGAATGCTTATCAGGTAAATGAAAATTAAACCTACCAATGAGTTATAACTACGTGATCATAAGAATGAATAATACTAAAAACACTGACAGTAACAAGTGTCAGCATGAAGGTGTAGCAACTATAACTTCTATATACTGCTGGCATAGGTAAAAATTATTTCAACTGCTTTGGAAGACCATTTGGCATAAAATATTGAAATTACCCATATGTCTACCCTATGGTGCAAGTAATTACACTCCTAGATATATTTCCCAAGATAAATGAGTATGTATGTCAAAAAATAGGTTCAAAAATGTTCTCATTGTATTAGTCATAATAGCCCCAAACTGAAAGCAACTCAAAATTCCAGTAGCAGTACATGGGATAAATGTTAAATTTATACAGTAGAATACCACACAGAAATATAAAAATAGACTACTAGTAGATGCAACAATATGGATAAATCTCATTAAAATATATTAAGTGAAAAACAAAAACAAAGACTACATACTGTATGATTCTATGAGCATTAAATTAAAAATAGATAAAACTAATCTATGATAATAGAGGACAAAGTAGTAGTTTTTGATAGAAATAACTGAGAGGAAGGGAGCACTACAAGCCTGCTAAATGCTGGAAATGTTCTATATTGTGGTCCGGTGGTAGTGACAAGGTGTTTACATGTATAAAAATTCATTAAGCTGTATACTTAAGATTTGTGCATTTTATTATATATAAGTTATACCTCAGTAATGCACTCAAGAATGCAAATATAATAAACAATTTAGTAAAAGGACAAAGATTTTCAAATTAGACCTTGAAAACCAAATTCTGTGCTCTTTAAGAGAGGTGCTTTGCATAAAGCACAGAGAAAAGTCAAAAGCAAAAGACTGGGAAAAGATATATACCATGCAAGCACTAACTGAAAGAAAGCTGATACAGTTATATTAGTATGATGCAAAGAATACTTAGGGAAAGAGGAATATTGCATAATGACAAAGGGTAAATTTGATAAAGGAAATTGGAGGAAGATATGAAAATCATTAATTAGTGCGAGATAATCCATCTTCAACAGGGAGCTTGAAAAAATCATAACTGTGCACACAATTTCATGTCTTCAAAATATATAACATAAATTGACTTAAAGCAGAAATGGACAAATTTACAACCATTGTTGGAGATTTTAACACATCTCTCAAAGTAACTCACAGAAAATGCAGAGAAAAAGTCAATAATTATACAAATATATAGGCTACACAACAAAGTTGACCTGATTGAGATATTTATATAGATAGATACATAGATATAGATTACCATCTGCAAAAATTGCAGAAAACACACTACATTCAAGACCTCACAGAATATTTGCCCAAATAGACCATATGTTGAGTGATGAAGCAAGTTTCAATAATTTTTTAAGGATTGAAATAATATAGGAGAGCATCTGTTAACAAAATGGAAATAAACTAGAAAACTAGAAACCAATAAGAGATAAACAACCAAAAAAAAAAGCCTAAATGTTTGGAAATTAAGCAACATCTTATAAATAACCCAGGAATCAAAACATTTCAGTGGAAAGTCAAAAATACTTTGAACTGGATGATAAAAGGTATACAAACTATGAAAATGTAAGATTCAGCTAAATCAGTTTCCAATCAGAAGATTATAGATTTAAGTGGATGCGCTAAAATGAAAAAGGTTGAACTTCAGTGTTCTAATCTTCCAGCTAATAAAAACCAGCAAAAATATCAACCTAAAGAATGTAGAAGACAGAAAATGATAACAAGAATAGAGGTCATTACAATAGGAAGCCAATGTACAATAGAAAAAAAGGTTTTCAGTACAAAATTTGTCCCTTAAAAACATAGAATTGAAAAACCCAGAGCAAGACAGGACAAGACTTAAAAGAACACTAATCACTAATAACAGGAATAAAAAAGTATATATCTATAGGTTTTACATACATTTAAATAATAGAGGAAGTTATGAAAACTTTGTATCAGTACTTATGATAGTTTAGATAAAATGGACAAATTCTTTCAAAAACACCACCTAACAATACTGGCATTAGGAGAAATAGAAAATATGGGCAGTCTTATCTATTAAAGAAAGTGACTCTGTTGTTAAAACCTTTCTCACAAAGAAAACTCCAGGCTCAGATGGTTTCATAAATTATTTCAGATGTTAAGAGAAAAAAATGGCACCATTATAAAACATATTGTCTCAAAAATAAAGGAGGAAATAACACTTAACCAATTCATTTTATGAAGTCGGCATTATCCTTTTTTAAAGATTATTTATTTATTCATTTGACAGAGAGAGAGACAGTGAGAGAGGGAACACAAGCAGGGAGAGTGAGAGAGGGAGAAGCAGGCTTCCCCCTGAGCAGGGAGCCCGATGTGAGGCTCCATCCCAGGACCTTGGGATCATGACCTGAGCTGAAGGTAAGCACCCAGGTACCCTGAAGTCAGCATTATCTTAATACCAAAACTTGACAGAGATATTATAATAAAAAAAAACAATAGACCACTATTCTTTATAAACATAAATGCAAAAATCCTTAACAAAATATTAGCAAATTGAATCTAGCAATATATAAAAAGCACAACATATATGACAAAGTTGGTTTTATCTCACAAATGCAAGACTGGTTTAACGTTTGAAGATCAATGTAAGTTATCATATTAATGGGATAAAGGAGAACACCTATATGATAGTCTTAACATTTGCATAAAACACATTTGATAAAATTCAGTACCAATATTTCAGAAAGTAAAAATAGAAAAGAACTTCTTTAACCCGATAAAGGACACCCACACAAAACCTAAACCCAGCATCATAGCTCATGGTGGGAGACTGAATATTTCCCCCCAAATATCAGGAACAAGGCAACAATGTCCACTATCACCACTTTTATACAGAATTGTATTCAAAGACCTAGCCAGCACAATAAGGCAAGAGTATGAAATGAAAAGAATTCAAATTAGAAAGAAATAAGTCAAAACTGTTTATTTGCAGACATGATTATGCTCGGAGAAAATTTCAGGGAACCTGATGAAAAAGAAAGCTACAAGAACAAATAAGTGAATTTAGCAAAGTCACTGTATAAAAGGTCAATATACAAATCTTGATTATATTTTTATATTGTAACAATGAAAAAAAGAGAAAATGATACTAAAGAAATAATTCCATTTACAATAGCATCTAAATATAAACACATTTGGGGTAAATTTTACAAAATATTTTACAAGTTCTGTACAGTGAAAACTTCAAAACACTGAACAGAGAAACTACAGAAGAAACAAATGTAATAATGCGACAGGTTCATGAATGGGAAGACTCAATATTGAAAGATCTCAATTCTTCCCAATTTGGTCTATACATTTAATGTAATAACATTCAAAATTCCAGCAGGTTTTTGGAAATTGACAAGCTGACTTTAAAATGTCTATGAAAAGAAAAAATATATGTATGAAAAATCAAAGAACACAGAATAGCCAAGATAACAAAGGAGGAGAAGAAGGAGGAGGTAGAGGGAGAGAGAGGAGAGAATCATTACCTCATCTACCACCACCAAGCTGGAGTACTTAAACTACTAGAGAGCAACAATTAATGCAATGCTATAGCAACTAAACAGTGTGTTATTGGTGAAACCACAGGTGAACAAATGAGTGGAAGAGTATAAAGGGCCATGAAACAGTTCTACATATTCAGTAATTTATTTTATGACAAAGGTATTATTACCACTCAGTGGTGAAATGATAATGCTGGGCCAAGTGATGATCCATAAGGAAAAATTAAACTTGACCTCTACCTCACATTATACACAAACATTAATTCTATAAAAAAAAAAAAGAAGAATTTTTCATTACATTCAGGGAGACAAATTTTTCTTCAATGGGGCACAAAACCCAAAAATGACATATTGATAAATTAGACTTTATTACAGCTAAGAACATCTTTTGATCAAAAGACAAGATAAATATAGAGTGAAATGGCCCACCAGACTGGAAGAAGATATTTATACATATTGACAAGTATCCATAATATATAGAGAACTACATATCAACAAGAAAAAGATTGGCAAACCAACATTTTTTAATAATTGACATAAAAATTGCTCTCAACGTTATTATTCATCAGAGAAACATGAAACAATAAAGAGATCACCTACCCTATCCCTTTCCCAATCAGAATGGCTAAAATTAGAAGTACTAATAATAGTGTTATTGAGGATGTGAAGCAACTTGAACGCTCATACATCACTGGCAGTAATGTAAATCTGATGGAATATTCTTTGATTAAGTAGACATATGTCCATGTAAAAGTCTATCAAGGTGTACACTTGAAATTTGTGCATATTACTATCTATAAAGTACACCTCAATAAACAAATAAACAGAAAAAATTAGAAAAGACATGAGACATAGGAGAAATTTGGACAAAAAAATGTATATTTGCTCATATGATGGAATTAGTATTAATTTGGTAGGTGTGAGAACAGTATTGCAGTTAGGTTTTGTTTAAAGTCCCCATCTTTAAGAAATGCATCCTGAAAATTTTGTAGATAAAATGACATGATATATGGAATTTACTTCAAAATAATCCAGCTTGGGTGAGAGGGAGGAGATGGAAATACACATAAAGTAAGATTGACCCATGTGCTAATAATTACTGAAATTGGATGATGGGTAAAATAGATTTCACTACACTCTCTACTTTCAATTTGATTGAACTTTTCCAGAATAAAAAAAAGTCCTTATTCTAAAAGATTATAAGCTCTGTGGTCATGCCAAACTCCCCTACTGATTAGTGTGTTAATATAGAAAAGTTGCTTAACCTCTCTGAACTCTTGTCACCCCCACTTTTAAATGGGGATGCTTATATAACCTGCCTCAAAGAAGTTGGAAGGCTTAGGTAAGATCCTGTAGTTAAGCACTCAGCATAAAGTAAGTGCTCAGCGCTGCCTGATTCCCTTATCTTCTCCTTTTTTACCAAGCTATTCCCTAATTTCCTGATGAACGCAGACGGCATCTGCTTTTGATCTTTTGCTCCCTATGGAACAGCGTTTTCTAAACATATCTCAACATAATAAAGGCCGTATATGTAAAACCTACAGCTAACATCATACTCAGTGGAGGAAAACTGAGAGCTTTTCCTCTAAGATTAGGAACAAGACAAGGATGTTCATTCTCACCACTTTGATTCAACATAGTACTGGAAGTCCTAGCTATAGCAATCAAACAAGAAAAAGAAATAAAGTGTATCCAAAATGGTAAGGAAGAAGTAAAACTATGATTATTTACAGATGATATGATACTATATACAGAAAACCCTAAAGACTCCACCAAAAAACTATTAGAAGTAGTAAAAGAATTCAGTAAGGTCACAGGATACAAAATTAACATACAGAAATCTGTTGTGTCTCTATATGCTAATAACAAAGTAACAGAAAGAACAATCAAGAAAACAATTCCATTAATAATAAACCAGAAAGAATAAAATACCTAGGAATAAACTTAACCCAGGAGGTAAAAGAGCTATACTCTGAAAACTATTAAACATTCATAAAAGACATTGAAGACAACATAAACAAGTGGAAAAATATTCCATGATCATGAATTGGAAGAATTAATATTGTTAAAATGTCCACACTACCCAAAGCAATCTATAGATTCAATCCTTATCAAAATTTGTATGGAACCACAGAAGATCCCAAATAATCAAAGCAATTTTGAGGAAGAACAAAGCTAGAAACATCACGATCCTAGATTTCCAGATATACTACAAAGCTATAGTAATCAAAACAATAAAGAATAAGCACAAAAATAGACACATAAATCAATAGAACAGAATAGGGAACCCAGAAATAAGCCCATGCTTATATGGTCAATTAATCTATGACAGAGGAGGTAGGAACATATAATGGGGAAAGACAGTATGTTCAATAAATGGTTCTGGGAAAAGTTGACAGCTACATGTAAAAGAATTTCACAAGACCAGTTTCTTACTTCATATACAAAAATAAACTCAAAATGGATTAAAGACCTAACTGTGACATCTGAAACCTTAAAACTCCTAGAAGAAAACATAGGCAGTTATCTCTTTGACATCAGCCTTAGCAATATATTTATGTGTATGTCTCCTCAGGCAAGGGAAACAAAGGCAAAAATAAACTTTTGGAACTAAAAAGCTTTTTAGAAAGTGAAAGAAGCCATCAACAAAATGAAAAGGAAGCCCACTGAACAGGAGAAGATGTTTGCAAATTATATATCCAAGAAGAGGTTAATATCCAAAATATATAAAGAACTTACAGAATTTAAAAATAAAAACAAATAATCTGGTTTAAAAAATGGGAAGAGACTGGGGCACCTGGTTGTCTCATTTGGTTAAGCATCTGCCTTCGGCTCAGGTCATGATCCCGGCATCCTGGGATGGAGTCCCACATGGAGCCCCACATTGAGCCCCTCCCGGCTGAGCAGGGAGCCTGCTTCTCCCTCTCCTTGTGCTCCTCCCTCCCCCCTTCTCGTGCCCTCTCTCTTGCTCCCTCTCTCACTCTCAAATAAAGAAAAATCCTTTTTAAAAAATAGGAAGAGGACCTAAATAGGTTTTTCCAAAGAAGACATGAAGATGGCCAACAGACACATGAAAAATTGCTCAACAGGGGCACCTGAGTAGCTCAGTCAATTAAGTGTCTGCCTTCAACTCAGGTCTTGGGTCCTGGGATGGAGTCCCATGTCAGTCTCCCTACTCAGTCGGGAGCCTGCTTCTCCCTCTGCCCTCCCCTCTCTGCTTCTCACTCTCTCTTATATTCTCTCTCTCGAATAAATAAAATCTTTTAAAAATGCTCAACAAAACTAATCAACTGAAATGCAAATCAAAACCACAATGAGCGGGGCACCTGGGTGGCTCAGTGGGTTAAGCCTCTGCCTTCAGCTCAGGTCATGATCTCAGGGTCCTGGGATCAAGCCCCGCATTGGGCTCTCTGCTCAGCAGTGAGCCTGCTTCTCCCTCTCTCTGCCTGCCTCTCTGCCTACTTGTGATCTCTCTCTCTGTCAAATAAATAAATAAAATCTTAAAAAAAACCACAATGAGCTATTATCTAACACCTGTTATAGTGGCTAGTATAAAGAAGACAAGAAATAACAAGTGCTAGGAAGGATGTGGAGAAAAGGGAGTCCTTGGGTACTTTGGGTACTGTTGGTAGGAATGTAAATCAGTGCATTCATTGTGGAAAACAGCATAGAGGTTACTCAAAAAATTAAAACTAGAAATCCCATATGATCCAGTAATTTCACGATTAGGTATTTACCCAAAGAGAATGAAAACACTAATTCAAAAAGATATGTACACCCTTTTTTTTTAAGATTTATTTATTTATTTATTTATTTATTTATTTGATAGACAGAGATCACAAGTAGGCAGAGAGGTGGGGGGGAGCAGGCTCCCCGCTGAGCAGAGAGCCAGATGCGGGGCTCGATCCCAGGACCCTGAGATCATGACCTGAGCCAAAGGCAGAGGCTTAACCCACTGAGCCATCCAGGTGCCCCTGTACACCCTTTTTTTTTTTTTACAAGAGCCAAGATATGGAACAACCTAACTGTTCATTTATACATGAACAGATAAAGATGTGATAGATAGATGATTGATAGATAGATAGATAGATAGATAGATATAATGGAATATTGACTCACCCATAGAACAAAAGTGAGATCTTGCTATTTGTGACAACATGGATGGAACTAGAAGGAGTATGCTAAGTGAAATAGGTCAGATAGAGAAAGATAAATGCCATATGATTTCACTTGTACGTGGAATCTAAAAAACAAAACAAATGAAGGAACAAAAAAGCAGAAACAAACCCATAAATACAGAGAATGAACTGGCCAAAGGGGAGGGGAGGTGGGAAGAGGATGGACAAAATGGTTGAAAGGGAGTGAATGGTACAGGCTTCCAGTTATGGAATGTATAATTCACAGGGATGAAATATATACCATAGATAGTAGCTACACTTGTAGTGAGCATAGCATCTTATATAGAGTTGTTGATCACTATGTTGTGCACCTGAAAGTAATGCAATATAAGTAATGTAAGTCCACTATACTTTAGTTAATTTTTTTACTTGTTTCTTTAACTTTTTTAAAATTTTATTTTATTTATTCAGTGTTCCAAGATTCTTCGTTTATGCACCACACCCAGTGCTCCATGCAATACGTGCCCTCCATAATACCCACCACCAGGCTCACCCGACCTCCCACCCTCCTCCCCTCCAAAACCCTCAGTTTGTTTCTCAGAGTCCACAGTCTCTCATGGTTCATCTCCCCCTCCAATTTCCCCCAACTCCCTTCTCCTCTCCATCTCCCCATGTCCTCCATGTTATTTGTTATGCTCCACAAATAAGTGAAACTGTATGATACTTGACTCTCTCTGCTCGACTTATTTCACTCAGCATAATCTCTTCCATTCCCATCCATGTTGATACAAAAGTTGGGTATTCATCCTTTCTGATGGAGGCATAGTACTCCATGGTATATATGGACCATGTCTTCTTTATTCATTCATCTGTTGAAGGGCATCTTCACAGTTTGGCAATTGTGGCCATTGCTGCTATGAACACTGGGGTACATATTTAGCCATCAGGGAGATTCAAATCAAAACCACATTGAGATACCACCTTACACCAGTTAGAATGGCCAAAATTAACAAGACAGGAAACAACGTGTGTTGGAGAAGATGTGGAGAAAGCGGAACCCTGTTACACTGTTGGTGGGAGTGCAAGTTGGTGCAGCCACTTTGGAAAATAGGGTGGAGATTCCTTAAGAAATTAAAAATAGAGCTACCCTATGACCCTGCAATTGTACTTCAGTTAATTTTAAAAGATATATTGAGGGGTGCCTGAGTGGCTCAGGCAGTTAAGCATCGGACCCTTGATTTCAGCTCAGGGCATGGTCTCAGAGTCATGAGATTGAGCCCCCCCATTGGGCTCTGTGCTGGGCATGGAGTCTGCTTGGAATTCTCTCTCTTCTTCTCCCCTACCCTTCCCTGCACCCTCTCTCTTAAAAAAAAAAAAGGCACAATGACACACTCCTCCACCTGAAGGCTTTAGAAGACCTAGAGTGCAGCGGTATGGGCACAAAGAGATGTAGCAAGTAATACTGGCCTACTGGGATTCCTGGGAAAAAATACCCTTACAGCCCACAAAGCCCTGGTTAGTTTTAGGTGTGCAACATAGTAACTCAAAGAGTTTATACATTATTTGGCTACAAGTGTAGCTACTGTCTGTAACCATACATAATTATTACAGTATCATTGGCTATATTCCTTATGCTGTGACTTTTATTTCTGAGACTTAATCATTCCATAACTGGAAGCCCATATTTGAAGGTGGACATGATAGAGGTGAGGGGTGTATGATACCACTGATTCCCTTCCCTCCACTGGCTCCAGAGCCTGCCTGACCTAAACTCAAAGTATTTAAAGCTCTTCCTTGTTTTTTCTAATTACACACCATATAATTACCATTGGAATTTGCTACAATTTATAACATCATGATTAAAAACATGAACACCATTTCTGCTACTAACTAGCTAACTCTGTGAGTTGCTTAACCTTTCTGAACCTCACTTTACTTGTCTGCTTCCAAAAATGGCTATAAGATTAAGTTTTAAAAATACATGTAAAATTTTTAGCTCAGTCCTGGCATGTGATAAGCACTCAGCAGTACCTTTTGGTGCATTAGAGTCTGTAGGCCAGGGGCTTTACACACACCATCTCTATTGAGCTACACTCCTCGACTCCCTTTCCATGTTCCACCAGCCTGGCCAGGCACCCAGTTACCCTTAGGATGCCCTAGACCCCCTTGCCCACCACAGCACTTCTCCGGAGTCCAGCCTCACTTCCTCTTTCTTTCCCCTCAAACATAATCGCTCTATTTCCTATATCCTAGTCATTACTTGTTTTCTTTTCTCCACAAGGTGGCACCAGAGAATGTGAGGAGCCAAAGAGCTGAGCGGAAACTTTGAAGCTTATGAATTCTGAGAAGTTTCCTGGAGAACTAAACAAGAAGTTGTTATGCGAGGAGAGGTTTTGTTTCTCATCTGTTCGAAGTCTGCCCCAAACCAGACTTCATGGACTGATATAGCCCATAAGCCAGGTTACAGCCCTGCGCATACTTTTCTTTCATCCTTCCCTAACCCTTCCTTTCCAGCTTTTGGGCCAGAAGGCCTTTAAGACAAAGTATGCCTCTGAAATCCTTTCCAAAGGTTCTCTGAATCCTCTTAATCCCCTCTGCCAGGAGACAGTTGCTCTTCTAACACTTCTAACCACACTTCTAACTTCTCCCTGTTTCCCCAGATTCACTCACTGGTACCTCCTGGAAGTACTCCTGCTGAGGACAGGTCAATGAGGTGGGGAGCAGCAGAAGGGAAGGTAGATAGCCATGGTTGGTTAGATTTTCAAGTCACCTTGGCTTGGGAATCCTCAAAATTCTACAGTTTGAGCATTTTCTCTTATACACTAGAACATTATTGGAATAAAATGTTATCCAAAAGGGTGCCTGGGGGGCTCAGTCAGTTAAGCAACTACCTTCGGCTCAGGTCATGATCCCAGGGTCCTGGGACGGAGTCCCGCATTGGGCTCCTTGCTCAGCAGGGAGCCTGCTTCTCCCTCTCCCACTACCGCTCTCCCTGCTTTTGCTCTCTCTCTCTCTCTCTGTCAAATAAATAAATAAAATCTTTTTAAAATGTGATCCAAAGATAAGACAGTTCATTAGTGGGGTTCAGGGTAGAGGGAGAGAATCAAGAAAATAGCCCTGAGAAAAAGATGTGGTTAGAGAGTATTTAAAATGCTTCAGTTTCTACAGCTGTAAAATGGTGACCATAATAGTTATATATAAGGTTCTTATAAATAATAAGAGTTACCCCTTGTAAAGCAGTTGTAACAATACCTGGCATATAGAAAGTGCTATTTTAATTTTATTTTTTAAGATTTATTTATTTATTTATTTATTTGAGAGAAAGAGTGGGGGCAGGGGAAGAAGGAGAGAGAGGATCTCAAGCAGACTTCCTGCTGAGCACGGAGCCCCAGTGGGGCTCGATCCCAGGACCCTGAGATCATGACCTGAGCTGAAATCAACAGTTGGATGTGTAACTGGCTGAGCCACCCAGGGGCCCCAGAAAGTGCTATTTTAATTTATAGAATTGTAATACTATGATTATCTTATTATTACCAGTCCTTGGTCACACTGAAACCCTCCAGAGAGGTTGCTTTAGGAGGCTGACCTTTTCCTCGTTCTCAGTTCCTTCAGGGACTTCAGATTCCTACTCCCCCTGAACTGTTTCTGATACACCGCAGGATCTACAACATCCTCCTCTAAAATGTCCTTGTTGATGAACCGCCACTTTTAGCTAAAATCAATGGGCAACAAAAGGGCTGGGGATGAATAAGCAGAGAGGTGTCTCAAAAGGCCAAAATATGGCCTACTGGTGGGACCAGCCCATGGGTAGATGTCAGAGTGAGGAATTGTTAACACCAACAAGAGACCTAGAACTTTCTCCCTGATCCCATTTCCCCCATTCCTTCTGGTTAGTAACTCTAGCAACTGGATTCTGCAGCAGCTTCCCATGCTGGCCTGAGTGATTCTTTCCTCACCCCACCACACCACATTATCATGCACTGCTTTCTGTGACTCGACTGTTTATTTCTAGGAGGTTGGGAAATGTGCAGTGTTTAAAGTCATACAGTAAAAAACACTAATCTTAACAGAAAATGCTTTAACCAAGAGGTGGGAGAACACTTGCTTAAAGTCACAATGCCAGTCTGTTCATTTCTTCCCAAAGACTCTAGGCTCCTTGAGGGCAAGGACCATGATTTCTACTTGATTAGTATCTCTCTCTATATAACATCTTATATGGTGGAAGGCCAATGATATCATAGAACTAGAACTTGTCATAAAGTCAGAAACCTTGGGTTGTGAGCAGATATCACTTACTAACTGCATGTCCTAGGTTGAGTCACCATGCTCCTTAGACTTGTTTCTGCCTTTATAATACAGGGTTTATCATTCCTGATTTATCTTCTTTACAGAGCATGGTCAGGATGAAGTGAGAGGATGGGCACAGATGTTACTTATAATCCAGGAAGTGTCACCCAAACTGAGGCACTTAATAGGTCTGAGATAGGCATAAAGAAGCTACCAAATAAATGTTCTCTAAATGAATGTAAGTCTTCTTCTGTCATAGGGCCACCAGCAAAGTGACCAGGACCTCAAAAGGCAAGGGTACAGGCAAGGTGTCCAGAGTCTTGAATAAACGTGTCTCTTTGTGATCTTGGAAAAGGGATATAAGAGCAACATCTCACCCCCAGTTTTCCTGTGACACAGGGCCCATTACCCTAAATCTACCCTTACTGCCTCTCATGTCCTCTATATCCCCTTCCACCTTTTCAGCTTTCTGTAAATCCTTCTCAGGGAGTGAGGTCATAGGTTTCAACAAAAATTCCCAATAACAGTAGTCCCCCAGTATCTGGTTTCCCCCCCCCCCCCAACCTCTTCACAATTTACTAGCATGCACTAAGGGCAACTGCACTGCACAATTCTGGGGTGGGGGGTGGTGCAAGGGGCACCATGATCCTTGCCATTATCATTGCGGACTATGTGACTAGCGCCCTCTGGTGAGCAACTCCTGGAATACAATGGGACTGGTGCCCCCTGCCTGTACTTCATTCCTGTGTCTATGCCCATACACAGGCTATTTCCTTTCCTTGAAATGTCCGATTCCCATTTTCCCCACCCATTCAAATCCTCCCCACCCACTGAGGTCCTATTCAATGTCTAACACCTCCACAAATCTCTGATTTCCCTAGCTGAAGTTGACCTCTTGCTTCTATGAATAGCTGATACGTCAAAAGTGCAGTCCTAATTTATCTAATTGTAGCACTAATCTTTTTTTAAAAGACTTTATTTATTCAGTTATTCATTTGAGAGAGAGCGCGTGCGCACAAGCAGGGGGAGAGGCAGAAAGGAAAGGGAGAAGCAGATTTCCTGCTGAGCCAGGAGCCCAGCATGGGGCTTGATCCTAGGACCTGGAGATCATGACATGAGCTGAAGGCAGACACCCAACCATCTCAGCCACCCAGGTGTCCCTACACTTAAGTTATTATTAGCAGTCTTTGGTCACACTGAAGCCCTCCAGACAAGGTGATAAGCCTTTCCTGACTCTCAGTCACTTCAATCTCTCAAGACTCCTATATACTACTTGCCCTTAAAGTCAACATCCCATAACTTAACATGTTTAAAGGTTCTCTAGTTTCTTCATGTACTTTAATCTTCTCCCCTTAAGTGTTAAGTAGTAGAGGGCAGTGACCAAGTCTTAGATTTCTCCTGGTGTAGTGATTAACATAAATAATGTTACAGGAATAATAAGAGGTACTATTTATTGAGCACTTGCAATGGGTCAGGCACATAAAATGAGACATGCTTTAAATAAATATATATCACTCAATCCTCACGGCAACCTCGTGAGGCAGGTACTGTTCATCATTTTTCACAGATGAGGACATTGAGGTTGAGAGAGGCAAGCTAACTTGCCTAAGCCTAGAGCCACTCACTAGCAGCCTGGCTGCAGTGGTCATGCTAAACAATTATCCTCCTGGTTCTCAGAATGTGTTCTGCATCAACCACCTACATTAAAATCATTTCAGGTGCACATAACAAATAGCTACACACCCGCTCCAGCTAAGCTGAATCAGAATTTCTGAGGATAGGCTCCAGCAATATTGGAGGTTTATTCTAGGTGGTGGACATTAGACTGAAGTTTGAGAACCCATGCATTATACTTAACAGGGGTGTGCTAGCTGACACAGAATCATGCATGTAAATGCATATCTATGCATGCACATAAATAAAAACATAGCCATCAACACATAATATTTTACATCAGAGTGGTCTTTAGGTATCCATGAGGGAACATTTCCATCAAGTCTGCTTTTGCAACCAAATCATCACATCATGAAATTCTCATAATGAATTCCACATTCTTGCCTCCATAGGAAAAATGGATATGAAAATATCTTGGCTTCACTGGGTAGCTGGCTGGCTGGCTACCCCAACTCAGAGTTTGTACAGCCCCCTTCCCACCCCACACACTGTGTAGCCTGTCCATGAAGTTATACCATAAGCCAATTTTTAAAGAAGGTGAAGGTGCAAAACAGGCACAATGTATATCAGAGTCTATGCTTGGCTAATTCTTAGTTGTGTGGACTTGAACACATAATCTCTCTTACTTCAGTTTTTTTTAATCTGGAAAATTGAGACAATAATAATAATAATAGTACCCATTTTACAAGGTTGTTATGAAGGTTAAATGAGCAAATACATCTAAAGAGCTTGAATTATAAGTCGTAGAACAAGAACTTGCTCAGTTGTACTCAATGTTAGTATAGCAGTAGTAGTTATCAGGTTTTGAGTTTAGCATCCAGACGATTCCAGCTGGATTTCAAGTATGTCCCTAGACAGAGAACCCTAGAGAGCTTGTCAATATGGTGTGGGAGAATATTATTTTAAATATAACCTGGGATGGGAGAAAAAAATAAAGTTATTATTTTGTTTAACACTTCATCTTATGTCATACTAATATAACTTAATATTATTTATTTTATGATATGCAGCTTTACTGCAAAAAAGTTCAGTGGACCCATTCCCTGGCCCTGACAGATGTTGCCAGGTTATGAGATAAAGTGAGGAAGGTGGTATCAGAATGAGACAACAAGGAAGAAAGGATGTTCATGTCCAAAATTCCTCATATAGAATCCTCAGGGTCAGGTGTTTTCTGAAATTCATAATTTGGAGGTCTTTTAGACTGGTAATATGGTGAATACATAGTATATTATGTAACCCCCTTGGTAGGTGTTACAAACACTTTAATATTTCAGAACAAATTTAATAGTCACATGAATAGGTTAAAGACTGTAAACAGCATCACATCGGTTTGGGTCAAGTTTTGCTGCCTAGCAAGTTTTGGTGGCAAAGTAATGAAAACTTTAGGCTTTTACAAATTACTGAATTTGGGGACTACAGAAAATGTATCATGGTCCGTGGTTGGGTAGGTCAAAAATGAGAACAAAGGAAATTAGGTGAAATTTACTAATGGGGCCATTCCAAAGGCTCATTAGTTGTAGACTGGAGGCCCATTTTGCACTTTCTCCAGCCAGAGATCTCAATCTTCCTCTAGCCTGGTGTCCCCAAAGTGCATATGACTTGAGTGTAGGACTATGGATCGGCCTTAAGGCAAAGTTATTCCTGCTATGCATGCAGAGAACATGATCTTGGGATAGTAGCACCTCATACACCAGGGCCAAGTGTTGACCATGGGTTGCATCAGGAATCCAAGGACTAGAACAGAGTCGCTCTGCCTTGCTTTTTAAATGTATTGAGTTCATGCACTAGATTTTATCTATAGAAACAGTACTACATTGTAGCCAAAGAATATGTCAACCATACTATTGAAAAGTACATTGAATTGTATAATTGAAATTTTCTAAGCGAGTAGAACTTAAATGTTCTCACCAAGAAAAAAAGAAAAGAAAAGAAATACAAACATTTAGTTAAGTAGTAAATGTGTTAAGTAACTCCATGGGGGGAGGGGACTCTCTCGCAATGTGTATGTATATCAAACCAACACATCATATACTTTAAATATCTACAATTTTATTTATCAAGTATACCTCAATAAAGCTGAAAGAAACAGGCCTCTGATTTTATTCTTTATTGAGTTTATTGAGTTCTTGGATGCATGAATTCGTGTATTTCATTAAATGAGAGACAACTCTGGCCATTATTTCCTCAAATATTCTTTCTGCCATCTTTTCTCTTTTTTCTCCTTATAGGTCTCCCATTATGTTGGTCTACTTGATCATGTTCCATAGGTCCAGTAAGAGTTTACCCTGCCATATGGAAGGCAGAAAGATAATCAATCCCTTTTGACCTTAGTATAAAAACTTCTTAGGGGAAGATGTGGATGCCTGATACAATGCATATAAACCAAGTCAAGAACAGGCTGTGCAAATTATGGAAAGTTGGCTTCAAGTTCTCTTAGAAATACTATTTGCAAGGCTGGTCCTTGGACAGAGAAAAAAATATGGAGGCCCATGTCAGCGATCATCTACCTTTTTTCTATCCCTGTACCCTTCATACATACAACCCATCATTAGTAATTTTCATTTTGTATTCAGGGAGGGATTCTGATGGAGGGGGTGCTCTACAACTACATGTAACCTCATGGAGTTGGTTGTATACCCCCTTGTGGGTACTTTCAATCCCTCATAGGTTCAAATCACCATAGTAAATGACATAGTAGAAGACAAACATGTTCATCCCTACATCAGCCTGCACCAGAGTCCAAAAGGTCCATCAAAAGTCATTCCTGGAGGCTAACGTATTTTGAGACAGCAAGATAAACCAGGGAATAAAACTTCCACTGAGGGTCAGACATATTTAGGTTCTAATCTCAGCTCTGCCCCTTATTAGCTGTGTGACTTTAAGAAAAATCACCTAACCTCTCTGAACATGTTTCCTCAACTGTAAAAAGGGGATAAAAAGGAGAACCATTTTACAGAGTTATGAAAATCAAATGAGACAAAGTTTATAAAGTTAAGGGGCAAAGGTGAGATGAAATCTCACAAGCTTACTACAAACAAAGGGGTGGCATGAAAACAGAATAGGAGATTGAAATAAGATAAAACTGGATTCAAAACGTGTCTCTGCTTTTACTAGCCCTGTGACCCTTTTGAGGTTTTTAAATTAGCATGACTGGATTTCCTTGTCTGTGTATTGGGGATAAGAAGACTTATCACAAGGACTGTCATGAAGGCCTAGTGGGAGAATACAAGAAAACCAAACCTATGTACATACATTCCACAAATATTTATTGAACATACACAGAATGTGACAAAAGAGCTCAGCAAATGGGAGATCCCATCCTTTGTAAAGTTTTCCACCCTATACCACTTCAACCCAGACAACTTGTAAAAAGCTTCTCTCCTTTAAGAAGCGTGTATTCACTTTTTTGGGGGGGGGAACCAACTCCCTATTTGCCAGTTTTTTCCTTTCCCCTCAGTCTCCTGTGTTTGCCCTGCCCCTCCTCACCTAAAATTCTGAGATATCAAGGACAATACTGGTCTTAATTCAGTAGTCAGCCTCTTGCCCTGGTTCCTTCCCTGTATCATGCCTATTTAATTTGTAGGAATCTTCTTTGCTTTTAACTTTTTTATGACAACTCTATTCACATAAAATTAATAAACTACTATCATTCCACATCCCAAGCAGCTGGTCTCTTAAGTCTGCTCAGAGACCAAGCTGCCAACCCTAAATGCAGTTCTTTTGTTTAACCCTGGGCACCAATGAAAAACCCAACCCAATACATAGCCTGGGTGCCTTACTTTGGACTTGAAGTCTTAACCCTAATTTCACACCAAGCTTTTAGCCCTAGCACCAAAGGGAGATCTTAACTCTATCCATAAACTGAGCCCCTTTCTGGACTTAACACTCCAAGGCCTTAACCCTGATTCAGTGGAATCTTTGGGTCTAGTCACATACTCACTGTCTATGCCTGCTTCAAGAGTAAATACCTATGACTGGTATCTGACTGAGTCTCTAGCTTTGATATCCCATTGAACTGTAACTATGGCAGCTGATAAGCCTTCTTGTGATACAGAGATCCAACCTATCCTCAGACATGGCCTTTTACAGGCTGAGTGTCAAGCCTGATCTACAGACTGTGACCTAACTCTGAGATATACTTAATATCTTATACTGACCACAAAATGAGTGCTCAGCATTGATACTGACAGAGCTCTAACCCTGACCAAAGACTGAGGCTCTTACTCAGTCACAGCCTGAGATTTGATCTTGGAAACCAACCCAGCTACAATTTCCACAGACTTAGCACTAATCAGAAAATGACCCCAACACTGGCACGAGAATGACTACTAAACCTGGATTCACAGAGAGACAAAAACATGTACAGAGACTGAACTCTAAACTTGGCCAAAGACTGTGCCTTAATCCTGGCCAAGAAGTGAATCCAAATCATCTACAAAACTTGAGGATATATTCTGACTACATCATACGCCCTAATCCTGCCCACAAAACCCTGAACATAGACACAGCCAGAGACTTAACTCTGTTCAAAGCTCAAATTATGAACCTGGCCAGAAACTGGGTTCATAAATCAGACCACAGAATAATCCACTGAACCTGAGACAGACTGAGCCTTATCACTGGCCACAGATTTGTACCTATATCTTATAGCTTTTAACTTCTTAAACTGAGTTTCTGGCCATAGACTGAATTCTTAACTCTCAACACAGACTGAGCCCTTAAGTCTAACCTCTAACCTGAGTTTTCACCCTGAAAATAGAACTGATCCTCCCCAAAATGTTAATGACTGAGCCTGAATCTTTGACATAGACTAGACCCTATCTCTGGCTAAATGCTAGCCCCAGACTGAATCCAACTGCAGCTTTAACCTTAACTCTAGCCACAGATAGATTCCCAATACCAGAAACTGAACAGCATGCGAACCCTGGGCTAGGACTGAACCCAGGCCTTGAACATGAATTAAGGGCAAAATGAAACAAATACTTTTCAGATTCTTTGTGTGACACCTAGCAAGATATTGAACTTTAACCCTAAGCACAGATCCAACTCACCAAGGCCAAGATCTGAGCCCTATTCCTGGCTACATATTGAGTACCACTCAGGGATGAAAAATGTAAATCCTGTCCACAAATCTGAGACCCAAAGTCTGAAGCCTATTCCTGGCTAAAGAATAATTCATCACACTGCAAGGTTGAATCAAAACCCTCCTTGTATTATTAGGCCTAATATCAGGCTGAGACTGAGTACTAACCTTTGTCACAGACTGGGCCTTAAACCCATAAACAAAGTTCACTATATTAGAGGCCACAGAATGTGTCCTAGCACTAGCTTGAGGTTGAGCAATCAGCCTGGCCACAAACCTCATCCTAAATTGGGAGAGATATACCCATGACACTGGGCACAGTAGAGGCACTAAAAATTAGCACAGATTGAACTCTACTACTGATACCAGAATGCCTGCTACGCTAGCCAGAGTCTAAATTCCAAAGTGACAACAGGACATGAACACTCTGAACTCAAACCCTGGCAACAGCCTGAGTCTCTAAACCTGAACACAAGCTGGATCCTATGTGTTGCCTATTCACTAACCTTATTTGTAGACTGACACATAACATCAACAACCTATATGAGAAACGTGTTTACACTCAGCCCTTAAAACCTTCTTCATAGTAAGCCTTAATCTGGCCATTGGTAACCCCTAAACTCTGGTAAAAGCTTAATAGGATACAAAAATCAGCTGCATCTCTATATATTAACAATGAAATATCTGAAAATAAAATTTAAGAAATATCCCATTTGTAAAAGCATCAAAATAATAAAATACAGGGGCACCCAGGTGGCTCAGTCATTAAGCATCTGTCTTCAGCTCAGGTCATGATCCCAGGGCCCTGAGATTGAGCCCTGCACCAGGCTCCCTGCTCAGTGGGAAGCCTGCTTCTCCCTCTTCCACTGCCCCTGCTTGTGTTCCCTCTCTCACTGTGTCTCTCTCTGTGTCAAATAAATAAATAAAATCTTTTAAAAAATAATAAAATACATACAAATAAACTTAATCCAGGAAGTGAAAGACTAATACACTGGAAACTATAAAAGCTCTGATGAAAGAAATTAAAGCATATCAAATAAATAGAGAAATATCCCTGGCTCATGGATAGAAGAATTAATATTGTCAAAATTCCATACTACCCAAAGTGATCTACAGATCCAGTGCAATCCCTATCAAAATCCCAATGGCATTTTAAGCAGAAATTTTAAAAACAATCATAAAATTCATAAGGACCTCCAAATGGTCTTATATAAATGACCAACACGTATATTACATGCAACTAATGAATCATTGAACACTACATCAAAAACTAATGCTGTACTATACATTGGCTAACTGAACATAATAAAAAAAGAAAAAAATGAAAAGATGCTCATCGTCACTAATCATCAGGGAAATGCAAATTGAAATCACAATGAAATGTCACCTTTCAACTGTTAGGATGGTTATTATCAAAGAGGAAAGACATAACAAGTGTTGACAAGGACGGAGAAATTGGAACTCTTTTTTTTTTTTTTTTGAGAGACTTGAAGTTTATTTTGCATCCTTCATATCCTCTTTTTTTTTAATTTCTTTTCAGCGTAACAGAATTCATTGTTTTTGCACCACACCCAGTGCTCCATGCAATATGTGTCCTCCTTAATACCCACCACCTGGCTCCCCCAACCTCCCACCCCCCGCCCTTTCAAAACCCTCAGGTTGTTTTTCAGAGTCCATAGTCTCTCATGGTTCACCCCCCCTTCCAATTTCCCTCAACTCCCTTCTCTTCTCCATCTCTCCATGTCCTCTGTGTTATTTGTTATGCTCCACAAATAAGTGAAACCATATGATAATTGACTCTCTGTTTGACTTACTTCACTCAGCATAATCTCTTCCAGTCCCATCCATGTTGCTACAAAAGTTGGGTATTCATCCTTTCTGATGGAGGCATAATATTCCATAGTGTATATGGACCACATCTTCCTTTTCCATTCATCTGTTGAAGGGCATCTTGGTTCTTTCCACAGTTTGGTGACCGTGGACATTGCTGCTATAAACATTGGGGTACAGATGGTCCTTCTTTTCATTACATCTGTATCTTTAGGGTAAATACCCAATAGGGCAATTGCAGGGTCATAGGGAAGCTCTATTTTTAATTTCTTAAGGAATCTCCACACTCTTCTCCAAAGTGGCTGCACCAACTTGCATTCCCACCAACAGTGTAAGAGGGTTCCCCTTTCTTCACATCCTCTCCAACACACGTTGTTTCCTGTCTTGCTAATTGTGGCCATTCTAACTGGTGTAAGGTGGTATCTCAATGTGGTTTTAATTCGAATCTCCCTGATGGCTAGTGATGATGAACATTTTTTCATGTGTCTGATAGCCGAGAAATTGGAACTCTTGTACATTGTTGGTGGGAATGTAAAATGGTGCAACTACTATAGAAAGCATTATGATGGCCCCTCAAAAAGTTAAAAATCGAACTACCCTACAATTCAGCAGTCTCATTTCTGGGTATATATCCAAAGGAAATGCAATCAGTATCTCAAAAATAAATTAACATATCAATGTTCATTGCAGCATTATTCACAACAGCTAACATATAAAAACAACCTAAACGTCCATCAACAGATGAATGGATAAAGAAAATGTGGTATAGAAATACAGTGGAATATTATTCAGCTTCTAAAAAGGAAGGAAATTCTAACATTATGACAACACAGATAAATGTAGAGGACACTAGGCTAAGTAACAAAACTAGTCACTGAAGGACAAATATTGCATGATTCCACTTATCTAAGGATTCTAAAATAGTCAAACTCAGGACCCCTGGGTGGCTCAGTTGGTTAAGCAGCTGCCTTTGGCTCAGGTCAAGATCCCAGGGTCCTGGGATCAAGCCCTGAATTGGGCTCTCCTTGCTTGGTGGGGAGTCTGTTTCTCCCTCTCCTGCTCCTCCCTGCTTGTGCGCTCTCTCTCTCTCTCTGTGTCAAATAAATAAATAAATAAATAATAAAATAAAATAGTCAAACTCAAAGAAGCAGAGAGTAGAATGGTGGTTGCCTGAGGCTGGGTGGAATGAATATAATGTTTCAGTTTTGCAAGATGAATAAGTTCTATATATTTACTCCACAGCATAGTGCCTACAATTAAAATTACAGTATTATGTACTTTAAAATATGTCAAGAGGATAGATCTCATGTTAAATGTTCTTATCACAACACACACACACACACACACACACAAGCAAGGAAATTTCTGAAGGTGATGGATATGTTAGGGCCTTAATTGTGGTGGTGTGATGGTATTATGGGTACAGACACTTGTTCAAGCTAATTGATGTGTGATGGTATTATGGGTACAGACATATGTCCAAGCTAATTGAAATATATACATTAAATATATGAAATTTTTGTGTATCAATTATACCTCAATAAAGCTTTTAAAAAAAAATGGAAGGGCCATTGCCCATGATTTTTGTTCCTTTAACCAGGAAAATAAAATTTTCCACAAATCAAACCATATTTCCTTTTGTGCCTCATTGATATAAAAAAAATAGCACCCAAGAAAAAGCAGTGTTAAATTTAGAGTCTGTATTTTGAGGAGTATAAAGCAAGGGGATATTTTAAAGGTATTGGGTTAACCAATCAACAGTATTGCCCCAGCAAGCCAATATCATTATTAAACAATCTATTTAAAAATGTTTGATAAGTTGTCCCAAAACTCAATCCAGCTACTGATCATTATAAGCCTTCTTCAAGTATCTAAATAAGCAAAAAATATGTGTATTGTGTATGGAATAATACTGGAATTACATCAGTGAATATGTTAATAGACAAATAAAAACTTGATCAGATGGCACTAACAGCAGCACTCAGTGAACAGAAACTCTACACAGAGTCAAAATAGGACCACTATTTGCAGAATCAACTCTGACACAGGCCAAGTGTAAGTGCTAACATAGGTCACTGACTGAGCTGTGCTCTGGCCACAGAATAAGGTACGACATTGGTCACTGCATGAGTTAGCTCCACAGATCATTTCTGATAGGGGATTTCAATGAAGAGAGAACACTGACCTTGGCTAAAGCCAGATATTACACCTTGGGCTTTCTCTGGCCAGATATGCATCCCAAATCCTGCTCATATGCATAGTTGAAATCCTGGCCACAATCTCTACACTCATATTGTCCGTGGATGAAATGCTAACATTGATCTGAGACAAAACTCCAGGGCATATCACAGGTAATGACCTAAAATGACAAAAGATTGAATATTAAGCTTAACACTAACTACAGACTGAGTCTAATGCTGGACCAAGAAAAAACTTTAACTGTGAACACTAATTGTCACTTCAACTGATAAAAGACTGATCTAAATCCTATTCAAATTCTTATTTAGCCCTTTCCAAGGCAACAAGATCATCATGAACAGCAGCCTCTGGCAGAGCCATAACTGGTCTTTGTTGATTTCTAAGCCTAAAAATACAAGTGATTCCAACACTGACCAAAACACTATCCCTCGTTGTAGTCCATCTAAGGCTGACCCACAAACAGCTCTGACATTAGTTTTATAACGAAGCCTCTTCCTACCTACAGACTAAATCTTCATATTGACCAAAATTTGAACCCAAATCTTGTATACTGACTTCTCAATGAGGTATAATCTAGGCCATACTGGAATAATGACAGCTTCCAAGTGAGCTTTCATACCAATCAGAAACAGACTCTAATCCTTGACACAGGTTGAACCATGGCTATACTTCTGGGGCCTAATGTTGATATCAGGCTGAGCCTTAAATTTGGTTACATGGTCCTTTAACAAGGGATCCACACCAACTTTTAAAGATAGCAACAGACTGACTAAGCCTTAACCTAAGCAAAGCCTAAAGCCAAAAGCATTCCACATTATGAACCTGAACCGTGACCATGGCTTGAACTTTACACTATCCCTTGACAAAAGCTTAACCATGGCCTACCGATTGATCTATAAATCCTGCCAGACTAACATAACCAGGGCCGTTATTTCACAAATTCATCTTCTTAGACTCAGGTATTTCTTTTCCTGGATATATTTTCAGGCATACTTTCTACCCACAATCAAGAGTCTCACCTTTCTATGTGTAACACACACACACAAACACACACACACAATCTAATAAGCCTTGCAGAAATACTACTTGTCACAGCTATGTATTTTAATTACTAATCTTATTTATTGATATATCCCTCCCCCCAATTAGAGCATAAGCTCCAAAGGAAAGGGATGTTACTTGTTTTATTCCCCACTTCTCTAATCCCAACATCTTGAATTATGCCTGGAAAGTTGTAGGTACTCAAAAAAATATTTGTTGAATGGATGAATGAGTAGTTCCTTGTTACTCTTCTGCCTCTTATTTGACCTCTCTGTGTTATATTCTAGTAATTATACTTTATTTCCTCTTGGTTCATCTATGTGGCCATTTCTTCTCAGCTTCCTTTGAAAGCAAGGAAGCTTGACTTCTTCTACCTACTCCTTGAATATAGTTATTTTCTAGGATTCCAAACTTAATCTTCGTCCTCTAAAAACTACTATTCTAAACACTAAGTGAAATTTAATCCATATTTGCTTAGTTAATTACCATCTATATACTGAAGTCTCTCAAATGTTTAGTTCCAACCCAGACCTCTCTCCTGTGCTTCAGACCTATACTTCCCTGCAGCCACTGGTTATCTCCCCTCAAATGTTCCACAGACTCCTCAAATTTTAAGTGTTCAAAACTTAATTTCTCCTATCCTTCACAAAACTTGTTACTCTTTCTGGGTTCCCTATCTAAACGAGCGGTATGACCACATACTCTGTCTTCCAAATCAGAACTTGAGAGTCCCGAGACACTCCATCCTTTCCCTTACTTTCCATATCCAAATTATCACCAAGTCCATCTGATCATACCATGTCCTTGCTTAAGATCCTGAGATAGTTCTCTACTATTTTCAGGTTAAATTTTGAACTCATTAGTATGGCCTCCTATTCCTGCCTGATCTAATTTTTTGTGGGGGGAGGTGAGGGGAGGTGTTCTCTGCTCTTTCTCACATTCTTATTCCTCAGTATAAAATATGGTTGACCTCCCTACCCCCAGATGCCTTACCAGTTCTTCAAATCTCACCATTCAAGCATGGCTTCTTCCAGGAGTAGTATGAGTTCTTCCACTTCTATTGTCCTGTAGAGTCCTATGCAGACCCTTTTTTAGAGCCTTTTCACATTGTATACTCCGTCTCCTCTTGTAGATTGTGAGATACTTAAGGGCAAGGGCTGGTTTCTAATTCTGTAGCAATAGTGCTTAGCCCAGAGCCTTGCACAAAGCAGTTTGCTGAGTAAATTATTCAACCCATTAAGTCCTCTTATTTTTTCACTTCTCTTTTAAAATTTTAGGCAATTACCTTAGCAAAATGCAAACCCTCTTTGTTTGCATTCATTCCACTTGTGAGTCAAAAAGTTGTCCTGGTCAGTAAAATTGTAGTAACCCAACTGTAATGATCAATTCAGCTATAAGGATTCATCTCTAACAAAGAAAAAAAGTCAAAAATTAGGAGTGAAATCAACCTTAATAAACCATCATTTTCCTCAGCTTTTAAATGGCTTGAAAGTGCTAGATGTCTCCATCTATTTCTTTATCTACCCCTTTTTAGCACAACTTTTACTAAAACAATAGTTTATTTTTTTAAGATTTTATGTATTTATTTGACAGAGAGAGAGACTCATGCGAGAGCAGGAACACAAGCAGGAGGAGTGGGAGAGGAAGAAGCAGGCTTCTTGCTGAGCAGGGAGCTGGATGTGGGTCTCTATCCCAGGACACTGAGATCATGACCTGAGCCAAAGGCAGATGCTTAACAACTAAGCCACCCAGGCGCCCCTAAAACAATAGTTTCTTAAAGAAATATACACTTATTTCTTATTATTCATGTTGTACTCTCTATCTGTTCTAAAACTGTTGCATTACACCAGTGACGTGGCAACTGTTCTTCGTGGCAACGATATGGCTTCCTTATGGGTTAAGTGGGCTTCTGTTGGCCGGGCTTAGATCACATTGCTCTGCCTCTTATGATACTACCTCAAAGGAAAAATGTGACACCCTACTAGAAACATAGTATACATTTCCCCCAGAACCTTTGAAGTGATTCTAATGCAGATGGTTCACACGGAACACACTATGACAGGTTTAAAGGACCAGTTATTCTAAGTCTATCAGAGCATAAATAACATTTTTAAAAGTGGTTCAACCAAACTCAATGAGAATTTTAAATCACGACATAAAGTGCTTCCCCCAAAATGCTAATAGCTTAACCAATAGTAAAATAAATCTTGAACCTTCATCTACCCCCACAAGCACAACACCATACGCCAAGAAGCGAGAGTCTGTAGGGCACATTGCAAACTACAACACCCACAATACCCTCCCACATCTGAACTCAGTGTTGATCCGACCGGAGGTAGGAATTGTGGGTATACAGAAAGAAGGGCCTCAACTCCATCTCCCATAATCCTTTGTCCTCACTTGAGTCTCTCCGCCAATGCGGATACTAGATCCCCCCAGGAAGCACAGCCTCCAGCGGCCTAAAACTACATTTCCCATGAGGACAAGGGACGGAGCCTCAGGCTTCCCTGGTGACCAGTAACCAATAGGAGAGGCTGAAGCCGCCGTGCTGTGGGTGAGAATCTGGCCCTGGGCCTGAGCGTTCGGCCTAAGCCGGCTAGCACAAGGCGCGGAGTTGAGAAGACCGTTGCGTGACGTGAGGCGCCGCGAGGGCGCTGTACTCTCAGAAGCTGTCATGCCGGCCCGATTTTCCATGGCTGTATAAGAAGTAGCCCTTCGGTAGCCGGGAGCTGGAGGTCAGAGAGGCAGAAAGCCCGAGTGGCTATGGCTGGGGACTGTGGGACCGAGGGGGGCTAGGGAGGAGGGTGCTTCCGGGCCGCTGTCTTCAGCGTTTAACTCCGCCCAACTCCGCCTCTGCCGGGGAGGGGGTGTCGGGACTGGGAGTCAGGGGTGGGTTTTTGAGTTTTTCTACGGCAGTTTCCTTGAGCTTTGAGCCTTGGGAGCGCGCCCTCTTCTTCTTTTCCTACTTCGCCCGCTTTCTTTTTCTCCTCACAACGCCATCGTCTGTCCCCGCTCCCGTCTGGTGCCACCTCAGAAATCTGAAGTTAGGGTTCTCTACCGGGATCTTCCTTAGGCGACGTCTGGACTCTCCTTACTACTTGGAGGAGTTTCCTCTCTTCCCTCAGTTTACATTTCAGATTTGGGCACACACCATTCCCAATGCACACACTCCCCAACTTCCTCTGGGGGCGTGGGAATTCCTCGCCACGCCTAGGGAGTGACTTTTTGCCAAATTTTCACTTTTGCTTCCTTGCTGGTGAGATGAAGATCGTCGCCCTCTCTTTATTGGCCCTTCCAGCCACCTGGCTCTTCCCTGACCAGATCGTTGGAGTGGAAAGGGTTTCTCATCAGTTTCTAGAAGGGGTGGGGAGTAGTAGATAGAAGAAATTTCGCTTTTGAGGAACGTGTGGTTAAGGTTCAGTGCAGTGCTTTGGTGAGAGGCAAAGGCAAGTTAGACCTCTTAAAAACCGAGCGCTTTTGGGTTTTCCAGTACGGACTCATACAGCACTAATATTGACAATGATTTAGGGGGCGTACTGACTGCGGAATAAATTAGACGGCGAAACAGACCGTATCAATTATTTTATTATTACAAAAACATGCAAAAAATTTGTAATACTGATGGGGTTGGGAGTTGACATTGTCCTCTGTCTTCCAGACCAGTCCTGGTAGGCTTTGTGAAGGAGGTGAATTTTAAATTTCAGCTCCAGAGGAGTAAAGAGGATTTGAAATGGGCAAAGAGGAGGGAGAAAATGCTTTCTGGTACTGGAACTGGTATCTGAGAAGGGTAGATTAAAGAGAGAGCACTTTTGTGAAGGGCGGGCATGGGTATGCCTGACTGGAATAAAAGGTGTCATCAAGGAGAGATTGTGAAAGAAATAGTGTTGGAAAGCCTGGGGTCATAATAACAGGATACTTTAAAGCATCCACATAGTTTGGATATTATTCTATATCAAGTAAAACTAAAGACAAAAAATTAAGATTGGGTGATTTTTTTTGTGTGTGTTTTTTTTTTCATCCTAGGGGAACCTGATTTGAGATCATTTCTTGGAGAACACAAAGAAGTGTGGTGGTATGTTCCAGGTGTGAGTTTAATTTAAATCCAAGAAGAACTTTGCTTTATAGATGTTTTATTAGTCACTATTCTTAGCTACACTCTACAGTTGTCATTTTAAAGCCTGGTGCTGTAAATTTATTGTCTTAAGAAATGTATTTGCTGTCCTTATATGTTATGTTATCTGAATTGTCATTTCACTGGGCAATAATAATCACTATTTATTGAGCCCATGTAATGTTCCAGGCACTATCATAAGCACTTTGTTGCATTATCTTAAGAGTTTTACAAAGTAGGTACTATTTTTCCCAGTTTTCTAGAAGAGAAAGCTAAAAGGCCGAGAAGCGAAACAATTTACCCAAAGTCGTATGGATTGTAAGGAGTTGATTTGGGGCTTGGGTGTATAGATCTCTGGCTTGAAAGCCCATGCTCTCTCTGCCATGGTTTACTAGTCTCACTGTTCACTTTTGTTCTTGACTTTCCATTTGTGGTAAGGAAAGATTATTGTGTTGATCACCCTGGCAGAAACCCAAATGATTCACTTTTAGTTTCTACGTCAGTATGTGTGTGCTGTAAAGTAACTGCCAAAACCGAATTAGCTTAACTGCTATTGCAGCCGTAGCTAATTGTGTCTGCCAAAACTATAGTCAGTATAGCTATTTCTGAATCAGATAAATTCTCTTTAAAAAACATGTCTTACATGTAAGCTATTTGGACCTGGACAGTACTTTAGGCTTCATTATAGCTTTTGTTTTAAGTGACCTCCTATGTCACTAGGTCTCCTTTGCTCACATGCAGTGCTCAGGATGCAACAGAATATGAGATGTGAGCTCTCCCTAGGTCTATCTGGGGAGGTATATGACTGTAATTCTGAGATAATGTGTAGTATAACAGAGATAGGGACAAAGTGCTATTGGAAGGGTAAAGGAAGGAGTGTCTAACTGTCAGGGAGAAGTCTTCTGTAAAGAGGTGACCTGACAGGTCTTGAAGGATAATGAGTTTGCCAGGCAGAGAGCAGCAGAGAGGAGGCATTCAAGATTAGAAAGAACAGTCTGTGAAAGATATGTGGCTGTAGAAGAGCAATATTTAGGAATTCAGCATGGCTAGGGTATAGATTGTTTGGGGAAAGGAAGGTTTGTAATGGAAAGATAGGTTGGGGCTCATTTGTGAAGACCCTGAATGCAGTGCTAAGAAATTTGGATGTGCTCAGGGTGCCTGGGTGGCTCAGTTGGTTAAGCATCCGAGTCTTAATCTCAGCTCAGGTCTTGATCTCAGGGTTGTGAGTTCAAGTCCTGCTTTGGGCTCCATGCTGGGCATGGAGCCTACTTAAAATAATAATAATAATAATAATAATACTTTTTTTAAAAAAAGAAAAAAACTTGGATGTGCTCCCATAGGGCATTGTTTTTTCAACTATAGGATATCTGCCAGTGGTGGTTATGTTGTACTTCCACGAGCATTTTAAGTTTTAGTAATTATATATTCTGATATGTCTCATAAAAGGTAAAACTGAATTACATCATCAAGCCTAAGGTTATGGAGGAAATGGCTTAGTAAAAATAGAAAGTGAACAAGTTTTATGTTTATTTAAAGACAAATGTTATGTAAATAATAGTACATGTGGTGTGTGAATATGATAGTACTCAAATAAAATTTGGGAATTAATGATTGTAGGCAATAAAAAACATTAAAATATTTTAGGAGAGGAGCACCATAATGAGATTTTTACTTTAGGATGCACTGGAGGGGGGCCTGACCAGTTAGGAAGCTAGAGATGATGAGGACCCAAGGGAGCTGCATATGAGAGGAGGGAACAGATAAAAGAGACATTTAGAAGGTAAAATTAGTAGGACTTCGTAGAGGTGATTATTATATTCTGTCAGTGTCATCAGAATTATTTTTGAAAGTCTTATGTCACTTGTCTGTTATCCTTTATATTCTAAGATGTGCATGTTATTGCCCAAATCAGTCCATGGACATTATATACATGAGGGTAACAGTGTTTTCACGAATGGGTTTGGATTGCACACAGGCATCTTCACTGCCTTACTGAGTGCCCTTGACAGCAGTGGCACAAATATTCAAGGCACTGGTAAGGAATATGAGTATGATCTGTGACCCTTAGTCATCTGAGGAACTCCTCTTTCAAGACTCAGTTCAAATATCAACACCTCTTTTTTAAAAAATTTTTATTTACTTTTTAAATTTCTTTTCAATGTTCCAGAATTCATTGTTTATGCGCCACACCCAGTGCTACATGCAAAACGTGCCCTCCATAATACCCGCCACCAGGATCAACACCTCTGAAGCCTTTCCTGCAACTCTCCCTGCCCCCACACTACACACAGACACATGCAAGCATACACGAAACAATGTTAGGCTCCTGGCCTCCATGGAACCCTGCACTTACCTCTGTCCTAGGCTGCACCACACTATAGTGTGTCAGTCTGTGGATGTGTCTGGCTCTCCCCTAGACTGTGAGCTCCTTGAGGGCAGAGGCCGGGTCTCTTTTATCTCCATACCCAGAGAATCCAGAACAGCTCTTAGCACTTGGTAGATAAATAGAAAATGGTTATTGGATGAAAAAGATGGATAAACATAGTCATATGAATGTAATTCAGAACTTTGGTACCATAGTGCCAAATGTTACAAGAAAATTAGCTGTGTGCTACATTAGCTGCTTTTGCTGAATAAAGCAGTAAATTAAATTTTTTTAAATTTGTTTGACAGACAGAAATCACAAGTAGGCAGAGAGGCAGGCAGAGAGGAAGGAAAGCAGGCTCCCTGCTGAGCAGAGAGCCCGATGCGGGGCTTGATCCCAGGACCCTGGGATCATGACCTAAGCCGAAGGCAGAGGCTTTAACCCACTGAGCCACCCAGGCACCCAATAAAGCAGTAAATTAAAGTGACCTGAATGCACAACTTCACTAGAGGTTTCTTTCTTTCTCATTTTTTCATTTTCCTTCACTCTCCTGTGGTCCCCTTACCTTTTTCATTCTCATCAGTTACCCACCCAGCCACCTGTTCCTTAGGCCTGCTCATTGCTTTGCTCCACTTGACAGAGTTCACATTGTTCCTGTCCCAATAGTCTGCCAAGGATCCATTCCTCCTCCACCCACCAAATGCAGTTGACTCCATCCTTGAAATCACTCTCAAATGGATCTCCCACTCGTAGATGCTACTACTGGGACTAATTTGATACAACCCTTCTGGAGAGAAATTATCAGTATGTATCAAAAATCTTAAAATTGGACATAGCTTTCCATCTACCACTTCAATGTCTAGGGCTCTATGCTGAGGAAGTAAATGTGATATTTCCAAAATTTTAGCTCTCAGGATAAATATCCCAGGAAAAAAAAGAGAAAAACATAGCATTTTAAATGTCCCCAGTACTAGAGATTTGGATTGAATCAATTATGCTATATCTATAGAATAGATTACTAAGTAGCCATGTAAGTTGATGTTGCTTAAAAAATATTTAATGATGTTGAAAATTGTTTATGATATATTAAGAGAAAATTCAGGTTATGAAGCTGACAAATTCCAGTTTAAACACACACATACACATGCACGTGGCCACACACACACACACACACACACAACTTCTAGCCTGGATTACTACTGTCTCCAACCTGCTTCCCTTCCAATCCATTTTCCACCAGTGCTGACAGAATGATTTTTCTAAATCGCAAATCTGAAGCTATCCAGTTCTGTATAAAATAGTTCAGAGACTGCCCATTGTCCTCAAGTTAGAATCCAAACTTCTTAGATTGGCTTATAAAACTTCTGAAAATCAGCTCTCTGCTTTTCTCCCCAGTGTCACTTTTTCCTCCTGTGATTTACTTTTTCTTGGTGTCTTAGGCCAGTGCCTGACATATAATAGGTGTTTAGTTACTGCTAGCCAAATGTTGATGTGGACTGTATGGGTTAACTCTTGTGTGCCAGGATTTCATTCCATTCTCAGTAAAAATATTAAATACATGCAATAGTTATCCCTACTTTACAGATGAGGAGAATTAATTTAAATACATAGAAGTGGGAAGAAAAATCATCATTATGAAGAACATTTTTTAAAGGAAAAAAATCAAAACTTCTTTCTATAACACAGTTCTCTTCATTTTCCTGCAGCCTCGGCCAATCTTAGTCAGTGTACGCTCTTTGTAGAGCTTTGTACATTCCCTTGGGCAAGTTCTATGTGACCACAGCATAACAAGAACGGTCCAGACTAACATGATCTCACCATGTCACAGTTCACATTGCCCTATTGTACAGAAATCTTTCCTTTGTGTACATGACACTTCATGCAGGAGACACAGAAGAGCTCCAATTGCTTTGTTTCTCTTTCTGTTTTGAAATTCTATGTCTTTTGGGATGGGGATGTCAGCAGAGATCTACGGAAAACTGTGATAGAATTGAATGTACAAGAAACAATGTGTCTCATGGGAGCCAATGTCATTGGTTAATTTATTTTTTTAAATGTCATGTAGATGTATTTTCCAGCAATTTCTCCCCAGGGAAGACCTTGGTTGAATTCAACTGTTAATCCTATTTACAGAATGCAGCCCATGCGTGCACTATATTCCTGCATTGTTAAGTGGTCTTAGACATATGTAGTGGATTACCGTAACGACATACATTCAGGTGAATATGGGATATCTGATTTTCTCTACAAAATGTATCAGTGTTCATATTGTCAATCAGGATCCTGCAGCGTGGTCTTTCCTTCATTTGCCTTACAAATAAAATCCATTGTGCAGAAATGGATGCTTTTAAAGGATAGAAGTCCTAAGCATGAATTGTCTGAATAAAATGATATTACTTTATAAGGAATTATTGCTTTTAAATAATCCAAGAAAAAGAATCTGTAATTCTCTTGTTCCATGATCAGATAAGTTGAATACAGAAATTACAGATAGAGGTTCAATTCATTTGATGGATTATTGTGGGCTTATTATGTGCAAAGCACTCTGTTAGACACTGCACTAGATACTTACAAATACCCTCTTTCAATGCCTTCCAGACAGAGAGGCAGAGACAGAGGTTGACCTAATGTACACACAAGAATGAGTGTGCAAGAGCAAATGACAGAGAAGATTTTAACAAGCAGGTCCATCATACAAATGAAAATCTACCCAGCTGAAAACTGGGATATGCGCCAGTAGGGACTTCTTTTTTTCCCCCTTCTTTCCTCTGTGGGATATATAGGCAAAAATGAGCTACCGGATAGCTGATAAGCAAATGATCTACTTCTCTGTTTACAAACAGTTTGAGAGAAGGAACAGTGACTGTGTACAGCCAGCCCTGCACTAGCCTGCTAGTGATGTGAGAGTTATGACTGTGTCAGCTTTTCCAGGGTTTCTCTCTGCTGCGGAGATTTGGCAGACACCTCAGACAAATTTTATGTCTCTTAAATCTTCTGCAAGCTAGGCTTGGCTTATAGATTTATGTGTACAAAAAAAGCGACATGTTTACCAGTTTGACATTTTTGAAGATCAAAACAGACTCAGTTTTTTTTTTTTAATTCAGCATACACCTCAGTTTAGTTTACAGAAGGGGCTAATTGCTTTTGCTGTTTGTTTAAAACAGCTGAAATGTTTACTTTCCAGAAGTGGCAACAGATCATATATCTAAAGATTTATATTCCAGGCCTCAATGTTGCTTCCTCTTTTTCTTGCCTACGAGCGTCAAGTTTTGCTAAAGTCTTCATTTTCTTTCTTTCTTTTTTCTTTTTTTTTTTTTTCCTGTACTGATACACAGTATAAACCAATGCAGGATGGGAGGTGCTGTGAAATATATAGGTAATGTAGAAGAAACATAAAAGGTCATTTTTATTAGTTCTGCCCTGCCCCCCTTTTTGGCTCTCAGTTTTTCAGTGGTCCCGTCCCAGCAAAAGGTTGTTCCTTGGTGTAATAATGACAGGTGAGAATGTGAACTGGAGAACTCTCAGTGACTACCTGTTAACAAGTCTGGTCCATATGTATCTGTAGGCAGAGCACAAATGGAATTTTGGCTGTAATTCAGGAGAATCAAAACACTGTGTGGAGAATGTTACGTAAACAACTTTACTTCATTCAGTGCTGAACTGTGAAAGATAATGACGGGGAAATCCCTAGTAAGGGCCCTTCTTGGCCGCTCCAGCTGTTCTTCTTTTTAGCCAGCAACAGCGGCCAGTAAGAGCTTCCCGGGGTAGAAACTGTGCCACAGTAAGACCCCATAATATGTCCTCCCACTATTTCTCCTTCAGTCAAGTCCTCAAACATACTTCACTAGGATTACTTTGGTCACATAATATTCTAATTTTTACCTTTGGAGAGATACTGAGTTTGAGTTCAAAGAGCACTTGATACCAAGCTCATTTATTCAATAGACATTTGAGCACATATACAGAACCAGACCCTATGGTAAGCACTAAGAAGAGTGATCAATTAGAAGTAGTCCCTGCCTGCCCTTGGGGAGCTCACAGTTTAGTGGAGAGGGTGGAGATAAACGCCCAAACCAATAATCATATTACAGTAGGAAAGATATATTATGTCAGAGAAGGAGGTAATATACAAGGTGCCCTGGAAACATGATGAAGGGAATAATTGCTAGAGGTGGGTAACATAGACCAGAGTCTAACTATGCCAAATCACAAAGATGAGTCGAAATTGCCTTTAATCCAGGTGGAAAAAGAGGTGGGTAGGGGGAGCACCAACACATGCAAAGTAGTCACATGTCAGAATGGATAGTTTAGAAAAAGCTAAGATCTTGTGTGTGATTCACTGGGAGTTGGGTGGGGGACAGGACAAGCTGAAAGGTACCTTGTGGCCAATGGGTGAAGGAAGTCTGCTTGCTAAGGAGCTGGGCAGGGGTGATCCAGTACCGGATGTTAAATGTGTGAGTGACATGATTGGATTAGAGGATGGGCTGGGGTGGGGTGGGAAACGAAAGCTAGAAAACATCCACCTTTTAGTTTGGAAGTCTTAGAGAGGTCTGACCCTAAATCACTTGCAATATGTTTAGCAGTGTCATCTGCACTAGGTTTTCTTTCAATATCCAAAAATCACTTTGAATAGTTGTTTCCTTTTACACATAGGACATACCTTCCTGTACTTCCTTCACATGTTACTTAGCTGAATATTCATTTTTCCAACTCAAATCAATGATCTCCGTAGTAACTGGGGCTTGATTACCATGAAGGAAATCAGAGATTCAAAGCTTAGCAACTTGGTTTAAAAAACCGTATGAGGCTTATTTATTGCTTACTGAGTCAGCAGGGCTAAGGTGAGTGCTGGGCAACTCCCCTTGGGGGCTGGGGGGAGGAAAGGGACAGAGGCTGGAAAGATGACAGAAAGTGGCTGTTTTAAAAATGGGCAGCATTCAGAAAGTTGAAAAACCTTAAAGGCCACATCCAGATAAGGGAAGTAGATAGAAGGGCCAGAAGTATATGAATATAAAACAAATACATGTTGAAGGTACCTGTGCTTCAGCCGACTATACTATCTAACCTGTCGGTTTAGAACATATTCTTTCCCCGACTCAGATATTGTAAATGGCTTGCCATTATCCATAGGATGAAGTCCACACTCCTTCGCATGGCCTTTGGACTTTCTGCCATCTGACTCCAACCTACCTTTCCAATCTTCATACTTCTTCTCTCTATGGAATTTTTCTCCTCCAGCCAGTTACCCTTTCAGACACTGCTTTGTTATGCCTTCACCTGCATTGTGAGCCCTCTCAGGGCAGGGACTGTGCTTATTGTGTCTTTGCATCCTCTACAGTGCCTAGCATGGTGTCTTGCATATAGTAGGCACCCAAGGTATATCTATGGGTTGATTATTAGCCCCCCATTCTTTCCAGTTTCTTCACTACTATTGACCCAATATCCTCTCTACTAAAAATGGCAACTGAGACATTAGGTAAAAGGGGTCAGCATTCAACAAATTATCTTTTAACCTTCTATTTTGAAATCATTTTAAATAAAATTTTCAAAAATAATACAGGACTGTCATGCCATTCACTCAAATTCACCAGTTTTTAACATTTTGTCCTATTTTGTTTTTTGCTGCCTTTTTAAAAAAATTATATTGGCAGGGAGGGGCAAAGGGAGAGGGAGAGAATTTGAAGCAGACTCCTTGCTGCGCATGGAGCCCAAGGCAGGGCTATATCCCAAGACCTTGAGATTATGACCTGAGCCGAGATCAAGAGTCAGCCCCTCAACAGACTGAGCCACACAGGTGCCCATATGCTTCTTTAAATATGATATTTTGTTCTGAAACTTTTGAAATTGAGAAAGCTATATTCCTTATCCCTCTCCTTTATTCTCAACCTCTTATGGTGAAAAAATTTAATATACAGAGACCATTAATGAATTGTACAGTAAGTACCCCTATATCCACCACTTAGATTCTATAACTAACACATCGCTCTATTTGCTTTATCACCTATCCACCCATTTATACATCTTTTTATGATTTCAAATTAAGTTGTAGACAACCATACATTTTTTTCTAAATTCTTCAATATGTATATCACTGACAGATGAACAAACTACTTAGTGCTCTGAAATCAACCAGATCATTTTGTTATATCTGCATTTACTATATTGCCAAAACTCCAGTCTACCTGTGTATCTTTGATCTATTTGGCCATGGAACACATGTCTCTTCAATTAACTTTTGGATGTCCTTCCACTTCACCTAGTGCAGTGCCCAGCACATTCCATAAATACCACTTAATGTTGATGTACAGAGACAGAGCTATGGCCAAGGAAGGAATCACAGTAAAACTAGAATAAACCGAGAGGAGTATATGAGAAATGGGCCAAAAGTGAATGGGTGAGAGAGAAGGTAGGGCTTGTAGAATTGAGGGGAGAAAAGGGTTAGCCCACCTGGTACTTCCAGGAGTACTTCTGTCTGCTACTTTCCAACCCTCTCTTTAGAAGGATAGGTTCCAGGAAATGAGGGACAATTGCTGCTCAGCAGACCGCATGACAAGTCTTCTTGCTACTACTTAGGCACTGCCAATTAGTATATTCATGTTGTCTCATGAATATGCTAATCTACAAGCTGCAGCTTAGTTTTAGAGGGTACGGGTGGGCCACTGAAAACTTCTTTCATGCTAAGTCTGTTCTGCAGGCCAGGGAGCACTTGAGTTCAATGAATCTTGGTTTTCTTTTTCTTTACAACTTTTCCTTTCTTGTTCTGTTGCTTATGAGTACAAGGATAGATCTAATATGCATTTATTGAACAATTTTGAGCCAACCACTGTGCTAGCTGCTATCACATCATTAATGTTTCTCAACAACCCAGTCAGGTAGATACTTCTCTTCCCATTTGTCAGGTGAAAAAACTCAAGAGGCAGCATGATTAAGTACTTTGTCCATAAGCCAGAACTAAAGCAACTGAGGTTTGTTTTACTTTAAAGCCCAGTGGTCTTAACCACATTGTCTGATGAAACTTTTTTAAAAAATTGCCAACCCAGTGCACGTGCAAGGAAGTTTGTTTTCACTGTATTGACTCAGCGTGTGATTTATTCTCTAAGCAAGTCCAGCTGAATCACTGAATTCAGAAGGAATTCAGTCATTCAGACTTTAATCATTAGAATGTTAGTCTAGTAATGGATTCAGATTGCTAGAATTCACATCCCATTTTTATCACTTATCAGTTGAGTGAGTGTAAGCAAATTACTTAACATCAGTAAGCCTCAGTTTCCTTACCTATATAATGAAGATAATGTTTAGCATATAGCTGTGTTGTAAGGTCTAATTTAAGAAATAATGTAAAGTACTATGACTTGTCTGGCATCCAGTAGGTGCTTAGGAATTTCTAGATTACTTTCTTTCTTCCCCTTTTCCCATTTTGGGCCGGACAACTCACCTATAGCTTTCATTTGAAGAAAACAAACTGCTCCTGGGACATTTTTTGAAAAGAAACATTCTGAAGAGGAATATTAGGCTTACTGTTTCCAAGGCTAAGCAAACATAGTTGCTTAACTCGTCTGTGAGCGTATTTCAAAGTGAGCTAGAAACAGAAACCATGAGGAGAGTTAGAGGGGTCCATCTCCCTCCTTCCTGGAAATTAGGGCCAAATTGTGACAGTTGTTTTCTATTTTGTCACTAGAGTAAATTTCACAATCGGCATAGACTATCAACCTGGAATATTGGTAACCACAGCCCCAGCCATTCCAAAGTAAGCAAGCTGAGACCAAAATAGTATATAAGTGATTTGACCAAAGTCAAATGGTGGAAAAATTTGGAGAACCCAATTCTCCCAGCTTCTTATCCAGTGTTAATTTTATGGTTCCTCTGTGGGTTCTTAGGCAGATGAAACCAAGTGTTGATGTGTGTGCTCTTTGCAGGAATTTGGACTGATTGGACTCTCGGGGTTTGTTACAAGTTTGATTGATTCAGGAAACAGGAGGATTTTTTTTTTCTGGTTCAAGTCAGCTTACTAGTTGCTGCTTTCAGACTGTTAGCATTACTATTTTGTTTGGGGTTTAGCAAATTGGTATTGTTTCTCCCCGTTTTAAGCTCATGGTTTGATTCAAGTTCTTGGTTCTTTGAAATCTTCCACTGGTATTTTTGTTTTTGGCAAAAATATTCATAAACTTAGGTGGTTAACCGTGGGAACTCATTTGAAAAGGTGGGTCAGGCTTATTGATGGCTGCTGTGAGGCAGCTTGGGTGGATCAGGGAACCATTAGTGCTTGCATTCTGGAGCTTGAAATCAAGATAATGGAATCATTGCGAAGGTTCTTGGTGCATATGTTGGTGTGTGGTTTTTTATCAGGGTGCTCTGATGCTTTCATTCCCATTCTTGCTAATCTGGGTTGAAACTGTGGCCTCCTACTTCATTGCCTTTTGATACATGCTGTCAATAATGTTCTTGATGTTATCCTCATCTTTTCACCGTGAGAAAGAAGCTAACAAAAAATTATCTTCCTTGTACTTTTACCCTTTACTTTGAATCACCCTACTAAGGAACTTGGGGAATATGAATTTCAAGCTTAAATGTGTGGAAGAGTTCAGTTGCAGTGCCCAAAGGCAGAACAGCCTGATTCTGAAATACAGCCTTTGTTCCTTTTTTACCAGTGTGGTTTAAAAAAAATCTCAGGCAGCCTCCTTTGCCAAACCTGAAATTTGGCCGACACTTTTGTTAGTGGTCAGCCATGCCACAGGTAAGGCTGTGGTGGGGTGGGGGTGCGGGTTGCAGTTATGAAACCTCTGGAGAACTGTATCCCACCTGCCTGGCTTTCTACATGCCAGATGAAAGTGAGTTCTGGTGCTAGGGCTGTCAGTGGCTTTTTCAAGCTGTTGACTGTTTACCTAAGCATTTGGAAGGCTAGGATAGCAGCTGTGGTGGTAAAAAAGGCTATTTCCAATACCTCAAAAGGCAAGCACTTTCTAGGAGGTGAGGTTTTGGATGATTCCAGCTAGTATGTTTCTGCTTAGGAAAAAAAAAAGCTCTCACTTTGGATTCATTTGCTCTCCTTACCTCCTCTCTCTTGCCCACCTTTTGCTCTCCTCCCCTCCCAGCCCTCTCCTTTCCTTTCCCCTTTTAATGGTTCACTTCTTAGCTACCAGTCACCCAACTCTTTGTGATTCATATTATCCATTTTCCCTATTGACGTAACATAGATTTTGGATACATATTTACTGGTATTTTCAGTATTGGCAATGGCATTCAAAGGGGGCAATTAGAGAAAGTTTTCTTTCTTCTCTTAGGAAGTGGACTCAGAGCACTTGTTTAAGGACACAGGTGGCATTAGAGGGGGCCAAGGAGAGCTGACATCTGATATTTTTGCTATAGCTCCCACTTTTTTTTTTGGCTGCTTCAGATTTAGCCCATGTGGACAGACACACACTTGGGTAACCACCATACAGATGGAAATCAGGACATGTGGGATTTGGCTGAACCATAGGTCCCCAAATGTTGCCTGGATCATTTAGTGCCCCAGGTGTGGCCACCCAGGACTTCATGTGCTAAAATTGTGTTCCAGCTTAAGCCAGCTGGTCACTGTATATATAGTATCAAGGCAGCTTGGAGCCTCATAAAACATGACTTTGGATTTTTACCTTGTGGATTTAGACTTCGCTGATCAACCTGAATCGTTCCACACACACTGGGAAGTAAGGATATACCAGGTTAATAGAAAGATTTAACAGAAGGTGGTGCTCATTGTCCTGTAGCTTGGATTCTAGATGGGACAATGTTAGACCATACAAAAACAAATGAACTGACTTTCCAGAAAGGAAAGACGGAATTAGAGGGCTTCCGTTTCTTTAATAAACTTTGGTGTATTATGTATCAGATTTAAAATTTTTTCCTTTAAAACAATTTCCCCTCTGTGGCGCTTAAAGAGAACAGTGCTGCCTTCCAACTTTAAAACTGAAAGAATTGAGAATTCTTTTTATGAAATTATATTGGCTCTTTTTATTTTTCTTATGTGATAGAGGTGCCTGACTTCAACCGTTTGGGCAGACTTTGTTTCAGAGTATAACAATAATAATTCCATACAATTGTATAGTCTTTTAAAATTTATAAAAGGGTTTTTATATCTATTATCTCATTAGCTCTTCATAGGAGTCCTGTGAAGCAGTCAGGATAGGTACTATTGTGTAAAATTTATAAACAAGGGAACTTAAAATAAATGAAACAAGATGGGATTGGGAGGGAGACAAACCATAAGTGACTCTTAATCTCACAAAAAACTGAGGGTTGCTGGGGGGAGGGGGGTTGGGAGAAGGGGGGTGGGATTATGGACATTGGGGAGGGTATGTGCTATGGTGAGTGCTATGAAGTGTGTAAACCTGGTGATTCACAGACCTGTACCCCTGGGGATAAAAATACATTATATGCTTATAAAAAATTAAAACAAAACAGAACAACAACAACAACAACAACAAAAGGGAACTTAAGCTCAGAGAAGTTAAATGACTTGTCCAAGATAACACAGCTAGAAAGTTGTAGAACTGGAGCCTGAATCCAGGTTCCCTGATACCCAGCCCCAATATTCCTTCAATTGAGTCATGTTTCCTTTCTAAGCGACTGTCTCCTTTTTGTTCTTACTCATGATTAGTCTTCAAATTGGTTTTAAAAGTGTGCTTCAGTTTAGCAGATGAGTAAAACTGAAGCACTTACAGGCAAAGTGCCTTCTTAAGGTCATCTGTGGGGAGAGGCTTGCATATAGCTTTTAGCTTTTCATCTTGACTTTAACCGAACTATTTTTAGGTATACATAGGTTGTTTTCCAGTGTTAAATATATGCACAAAAGTTGTGTGATCTTAGTGTTTATAGGTGTGAAAGCTGCACCTGGGGAATGGAACTAGGGATGAAAAGTTGACTTAAAATAATTAGCTTCTTGCCTTTCTGTTAAGAGATGTCTGATTCGATATAATTTAATTTCTTCATACTTCCTTTGCTTCCAGCCTTTTAAATACAATTCTTTAGGGGAAATTAGCAAATATTCATTTTGAATGTTGATTTCTCAGGAACAGGAGTAGCTAGAGGAAGGAGAAAACAGAGGGGTGACTTTTTATGCTCTGTAAGACTGGGGAAACATTATTTCGTTTGGAGCTATGAGCTAAGATTTCTTCTAAGGCATGCAAATCGTAAAGTTCTGATTTGTCAACTGCATGCTGTTTCTTTAGGCACTGATGTATGAAATCCCGAACGAATTCTCCGATGAACATACTGCTAATTGCTTCTCCACCTGCTCTCCAACCTCCTCCTCCCCACCCCCTCCACTCCCAATTCAGCCTATAAGTGTCCGTCATTGGAGATGGATGGTGACACATGCAGTAATAGCAATTCATAAAAGCCAGTTCCAGCCCTTGTCTTCAAGGCTCCTGGATTTTCCACTGCCTGCTTTTGTGTAAGTGAAGTGGATGGAAGTGCTACTGGCATCAGAATCCACCTCCCTATGCTCCGTTGCTAGAGCTCAGTTGCTCGGCTGGAGCTGAGCTAAACAGAAGCATCGGATCTAAGCTGAATTGTAACTGGGTTTTTTTTTTCCCCTCAATAGGGGGGTGGGTTGGGGTAGTGTGTAGTGAGGTTTGGGGTGCTTTGGCTTTTCTTTTTGTGGAGAGAAGAGGGTAAGGGGAGAATAACTCACATTAGGATACAACGTGAAACAGTTCCCTGAAGAGGGTCACGATGTTCCTGGTACAATATACAGGTATAGTATGTTTTATTTTATCTGAAATTTCCCTTTTGTTTCAAAGTGCATTCCTCTCTTATTTTGCCTCCAGTTCTACTGTACTGAAGGACAAATAAGGTTCTAATGAACTAAACAAAATAGCTGCATGAAACATGCCTGCCCCTTACTATAATGTTTATACCAGATTGCTGTGTAAAATCTGGGTTTTCTGTTAAATTGGTAGTCCTGATTCCTTAACTGTGCGTGCTTCTCTGCTGTATTCTTGTGTTGAATTTTTGAAGTCTTACGTCTGCAACTGGTAGTATGTGATATAGCCCAGAGTGTTTGCACAGAAGATACAGTGCTTTGGAAGCAAAAAGCAATTTTAAACACTTAGTGTGTTGTGTTTCTCTTGAGTTTTTAACTCTCATATTTGTTAATTGGTTGTCTAGATTTGGGATATAGTTAAGGGAAACTTCAAATAGGAAGCATTCCAGGATACATTTATTTTGGTAAATTTATTTTTATTTCATTATTTAACTCAGATTGATGAACATGATCTATTATTGTTGTTTGTTCTCCTGGTAGGAAAAAAAAAAAAAACTCCTGGAAACAGCAAGGCTAAACATGCCAGTGGCAGATCATTTTGTATTGTAAAGTATCATTGGACCACAAGTGTTCCTTAAGTATTCTCTTAAGCTTTCAGAAACATATTGGTTCATAATAATGAAGAACTTGAAGACTGATCAGACATTGGTGAATGTTGTTTAAAAGACTTCTTATACAGCAGTTAGAAAGGATTCTTCCAAATGAAGAAACCTCGAGAAAGTTTCAGTTTCCTACTGAACAGAACAGAAGCTTAGTTCCTACAACTATATGTTTTTATGAGTTTAAATATCATTTATTGTCAAGGACTCTCACCTCCATTCATGCTTTATTGTCCTCAAAATACTGTGCTCCTGTGCTTAAGAGGTAAAAGATCATGTTCTGTTTTGACGCACGGTTTGACAGTTGATTTCGCTCCTCATTAATTGGACAGCATGCAGATGATGTGGAGAAGTGAGTGAGTGACAGTATTTCGAGGTTACGCTGCAGAGCATACAGTGAACCTTAGTGCCTGGACCAACAGCTGCTGAATTGAATTGTCTGCAATTAAAGCAACAGCAGGTTTGTGTAGTCTCCCTGCAGCCTGTTTATTTGAATTTATAGCTTCAGTTTCTTCTTTGGGTAGCGGTTGGTTTGTTTCACTAAGTGTTGGAGAGTTGTGCTTGTTGGATGTTTTCTCCATATCCCGATGCATGCTTGACAACAGAAGAGCCATCTCTGTACATTTTTAATGTGAGAAGTTCTTGTGGTTTTTCTCTTTGGATTAAAAACAGAGACTATCTTGTTTTCTCTACTAAAAAAGCAAATAGATACATTTTCATGGAAAATATTGCTTGGTTCAATAAATAGAGGTTTCTCATGCACCTGTATTACTGGTTTAAATTGCTGGCAGTGAAAAATGTTGGACTTTGTTATGCTATTGGATTACTATATCTGGGAAGAAGAATAATGTGCTAATAGTGCTAATAAAAGTGTTTATGTTAAAAAGATACTCATTTCTCAATTCCAGGGTGACCTAATGAATGATGTCAAACCCAACTAGGTGCCTTTTATGACTGAATTTTATTTGCATGTCACTAATGAATACATATTTAATTTCCTTATAGTTTTACTCTATTAAAAATAACTTCTAGTTACAGTACAGTTGTTGGTTATTGGCTGATAGTGGATGTGGTGTAAAATATTTACACAGTGATTTCACATATACTTGATCAGCTTATCCTCATGGCAACCCGGTGTGAGGGCTGTGACATTATGATCTCCATTTCAGAGGTAAGAAAACTGAGACTTCCAGGATAAGTAACTGGTCTGAAGTCTCACATCTAACAAGTGGCAGAGCCCAAACTCATGGGTTAAATTATCTGATTCAAGAATTTGTGATTTTTCTCCTCATATACTGGACTGCTTCTCAGTTGTTGGATCCAGGGTAAATTTGACTTAAGCTGTTAGTCAAGAAAACTAAATGTATTCATTTTCTTAAAAGAAAAAAAGGTCTTATTTGATAGAACTCTAGAGACTTTTTTCCAACATTTTAATATTTTATTTTAATATGTGCATGCTTTCCAGAGTAATTTTACAGATATATAAAAAACATTAGTCTTTTGATTAATTTATACATCAGTATGAATGAAGGTAGAGCCTTGTGAAATTTGGGGGAATTAAAATGTTCAATCAAAAAGGTTAATGTGAAATATTTTCCTTCTAAAGCAGGCTAATTTGTTTTTAATATTCTAGTCAATAAAGATATACAGCTATTTTCATGAAAGTATATGTATTTTAAAATACACTGGCCATGAATGCGAAGTGGTACATGTTTTCAAGTTTGCATATTTTATCCAGATCAACAGAAAAAATATACAGCTAACTCAGTTTCATACTTTCCTTTTTGTTTCTCTTATCTATCTACCTATCTAAATAATTAGGCCAGCTTTCTCATCTTTTTAAATTTCCAAATGGTTTCTCAATTTTAAATTCAATAATTTAAAGGGGAAAAAACATTTTCTGTCCTACTGAAGAAGGGATTACTGTTTAAAACTGTGTTACCACTTCAGCAGACAGCCCAGATACTTAAGGAGTTCCTAATAGTTCTCTGGTAAATGGTTTTAAAAACCTCTTTAGGAAACATTCTTGAAGCCATCATTCTTAGCTCTGAATTTATTAGAGACTATGCCATAGACTGGGGAAATGATTGGATGCTCACACCATAGACAACTCTTCCTCAGTGTTTGACAATGAATATTTGAGAATATTGTCAAGAAAAGGAACCAGAGATAGGGCCAGTATTATTGGGACCTATTTATGAGACTTTTGGAAAGATGGTAATGGATATATTGTCTCAGAGACTGTGTAATTAGAATTTATCCTTATCTAGGATGACATCTTTATATTTTAACATATCTTAAGGTAAAGCTATTATTCCTTGCTAGCAAAAAGGAAAAGAGGATGATATAAAGCCCTTTTTATCACTCTTGAAACTTAAATGGAATTTGACCCTTAAAAAAAATGCAGGAGGGAACTTGGGGGAGTGGGTCAGGGTTAGAGGGAGGAGAACTGGGAAAACTGGGGCTTTGGATTAATTGGAAGCTACATATTAAACTTGGTTGCAGGTGACACATTTTCTATGCAGTTGAAAGCTCTGGCTAATACCCCTCACTCCATTCCTCTTTCTGGGAAGAAACACTCTAAATATAAATGAAAAGGAGCTTATTAGGACTTTTTAAAATTTGGCATTTTCTGATTGGAGAAAGGAAAAGTGTTTCATCTGCAAAACAATCATTTTTCCCCCGATGTTCTTTGAGGCCAAGAGAATTTAGAGAGGGAGTAGATTTCTAGGATCTGGCTATTCAGGGAGCTGAAGTTGGTTGGTGAATTTTTCCCTTCATTATATCTCTGAGTATGTTGTAGGGTCATGAAGTCAGGTCTGATAGATGGGGGTATGAGGGTAGTATACACCAGCCAGTGGTGTGCTGGAGCTGGCTTGCACTAGCTTATGTAAGGGGATCACTAAGAATATCTACAAATTTAAAAATTTACTCATATCTGTCTTTTTGCAAAAAAGACTTAAGGTACTCATTATGTGCAATAGTTAAGGCACGCTGTCTATGCGGGAGAGTATACTGCAGATGCCTTTTGATCTTCTAAACTACACTGATCCCCATCCCTTGGATGCAGCACTAATGCCTTTGAGAGTTCTTGAACATAGCAACAAGTAAGTGTACTTATACACATGATAACAATAGCTAGCATTTACTGAGTACCTACTGTGTACCAGGCCATGTTATAAATACTTTATATGTATGAACTCATCAACTTTCATAGCAATCCTATGAATTGTTTCTATTTTAATGTTAGGAAAACTGAGACACAGAGTTTAAGTAACTTCTGTACCAGGCCACACAATTACTAAGTAGCAGCATCAGGATTCAAACACAGGGAAGTCCATCTACAGAACCTATGCCCTTAACTACTATGCAATATGTTCTATATCTTTAAGGGCACTTCACTGAAGAAGGTGTTTGCCTTTGGTATGCCACCCATTGTCCGTACTTTTGGAAGACATAGAAAGTGTAGAGCTGTCTTTCTGCTTACCAGACTGTGGACAGTTCTGCTTTTTTCTGACCCTCACTGCTGGTCCTCTATTGCCAGAGTCAAGGTGGATCGTTGTATCCCCAGCATCTTCTAAACACTGCCACTAGACATGTTCTTTCTTCAGATGTTCAGCTAAAACAAAATCTCATATTCTGTTCCCTCTCTCTCAATTCCCAGCTTTTTGCAAGAACAAACATCGTCTGCCAGGGTGCAGTTTTACTTCTGGGCAGCCAAATAACCAATCATAGGACATCTTCCCTGCATCTACTCTCACTCCATTTTATGCCTAGCTGTTGGAGTGTTCTTCTTAAATGCTGATCTTGTTATATCACCTTTCTCCTTAAGCATCTAAAGGCTTTGGTTGTGGTGTTTTTTTGCTGTTTTCCAAACAGGCATTCAGGACCATTCATGGTCTTGTCCCAGAGACACGGAACATTATCTCTCACTACGCAACTTTCTCTAAACCCTGTTCACTTCTAGACCACTTCTAGGTCATGAGGTACACCCCAAATTTTCAAGCTCTTGTGCTTTTCCTCATGCTGTTCTCCACATTTTAATTACCGTTCTTCCTCATCTTTGACCACCCGAGTGCCACTAAACATTTAAAGTTCAGCTCAAACGTCACCTGCTCCTGTCTTGTAATACTTGTTTGTGGTCTGTCTTCCCCCACTAGACTGAGCTCTTTGAAGTTGAAAAACTTATTTTAGTAGGCTCTTAGCACCTAGCCTAGTGCCTTGTACATACTTAGCACTTACATGCAATATTTAGGTCTTCAGAAACTGTATCACCAAAGTCTTTCTCCTTTCCTGCCAGCACAGGGTTCAAAGCTCTTCCCAGAGCCCGAGAGCTCCAGAAGCTGAATGGCTAGATAGCTTCTGCCCTGCCTACATATTATAGAATATTCTGTTCAGAAGATTTGTTTTGTTTCTAGCATAACTATTTCCTTGATTTTTTTTCTCTGTATTCACCTTTGTTCAGATCGACTATACTTTGGAAACTCCTTCTTTTGCCTTTGTGGAACACTTCGCACGTTTGTAGAGAGACAAGGTCTTGCCTGTGTACACATATACATACATATCCACACAAGAAAATGAATCAGAATGTGTAAAATGATCAATGAAGATTTCTAATGCATAATCATAGTGTTTCTCAGAATGTGCTTTAGCGACTAGTTGTGTCAGCGTTAGCTAGGACATATGTTTCAAATGCAGATTCCTGGATCCCCACCCCTGATGTACTGACTCACTCTCTGAGTTATCTGCATTGAGCAAATTCCAGATGATTCTTCTGTACAACTGATTTTTGAGAACCACTGTCCAAAGTCAAAAATAAAATGTTAAATCCCAATCTATATTCTCTACAGATACGAATATTAACTGTGTTATGAAAAAACTGTCATTAAAATGGTTTAGATTTTTTGGTCTGACATTTTAAGTCTTGGTCTTCTGATATTTAACCCAGTACTGTCCAATACAACTTTCTGTGATGGTGAAATTTTCTATGACTTCATTGTCGCATAGCAGCCACTAGCCACATATGGCTTTTGAGCACTGAAATGTGACTGTTGCAACTGAGGAACTGAATTTTTAAATTCAGTTAAATTGAGATTTAAATAGTTACATGTGGCTATTCAATGCAATACTGGAAGTGTAGATCCAGAAATGTTGGCTATCTAGAATAAATAATTTCCTTAGGGTCTAGATGGCTACAGTGATCATTATATCAGTAAGTAATCAAACAGGAAAATCATTTTCTTTGACATAGAGGACATTGCTTTCTTTTTTTGAATAGTTTAAAATTTAAAAATGGCCTAAAGTGAGTTATCCTCAGAAATGATTTACCCAATTATGATCTCAGTTAAATTTAAATGAGATCTACACTCTGCATTTCTCATCAGTACTATTTTTCTAATCATATTGGCTTGCTATTGAGAGCTGGCTGATAAAGCCCTGGTTTCTGAGCTAGGAATAAGAAAGTTGAATTAATCAGAGGAAAGAGCTCCTGGCTCCAGTGTTTAGGTCATAGACACTTTTAGAAATTTTAGCTCTCATAGACCTGTTAACCTTTCTCTTTTGGATTGATTAGCCCCTTAGCCACTCATTACTCATTACTTTTCGGCTTCCATTTCTTTTTCTGACAAATCTTCCATGAACCAGTAGTATATCCCCTTGCAGCATGATTTCATTATTTAAATAGCATTGAGACTTTGGAAGAGTTTGAATCAAAAATGGATTATGTTTACGTAAAGAGACATAAATCTAGGTACCCTGTTTTAGTGTGTGAAGTTCATCATGTGTATTTTTTATACTTGGTGGCTTTCTAAATGAACTGAGTGCCGGAATCTATGGTTTGGGGGGAAAAACATGTAGGTAAAATAATGTACTAGACTATTGCTATCTGTGGAAACTATATGATAAATAATTATGCCTGTCTGACCTGCTGCTATCACCTGGATTCCAGTTCTTCGTACTTTTTTCAATTGCTAAAAATTTTAGCACATCCTAAAATTTCCTTTTCTCCCTTCACATTCTTCACTTGCTTTGGCTCTGGTTTCTGTTTTCAGTGGATGACAGACCACCCCCCATCCCACCCCCACTTTTTTTGTACCATTCAGACTCCCAGAATCTATTGTTGTATCCAGCCTCACTGAACTGCCTAGAGGAGTTCAGAGCACTCTGTAAATAGGTTCTTTTGTTTTGAGAACTGAAGAGATGGTATCACAGCTATAGTTTTGAGAAACGCATAAAGACAAAACACATTTGAAACTAAAGGAAATGGTTATCCCCTTGCCTCTCCCTTCCCCCCTAAAAACAAACTACATCTATAATTTTCAGTGACATTTTTACTTTATTTAGGAAGCCAGATATTTCTGCTTACAGTGAAAAAGCTTACTCTAATCAGGACCCTTCATAATTCAAACCAGCGTCGAGAAGGAAGCAAATATATTTTAAAGGTATATTATAGAACTATGCTAGGATCTTTATGTAAGTTATTTCATTTAATCTGCATTAGCCATCTAAACAAATGTTGTTTATCTGCATTACCCAAGGATGTATATACCACTAACTTGTCTCTAGCTCTGTGCCTAGACTCCAAAGCTTGCGTCCCTGTTGCTTTTTTACTTACACATGAACTTAGGAATGGTTGTCTTTCCTGTCTGGGGTGTGTGTGTGTGTGTGTGTGAGAGAGAGAGAGAGAGAGAGAGAGAGAGAGAGAGAGAAGGTTCTCAGCACTAGGGTGTTTCCTCACAAAAATCCCAGATGAGTAAAATGAGAGAACGTAAAGAAAGCATTCTCCATGTTAACTGTCTACCAAACAGGAGTTGGGATGTATCCAGTTAAAGCTTCTGATGAAGAAGTTGTAAAGAAAGCCTTCTTTAAATTCTTTATACACTCTACTCACTGCCACTCCCATCTGCTGTACTAAATTGCTAACTCTTGCTGCTAAATGTGTTTGTCATTTTCCTGAACACTGCCCTTTGGTTTAGAGATGGGGCCAGAACTGCAAAGAACTATAATTTTAATGTCCTTTCCTGAGAAATTTCCTATAGAAAATTTGCCCCGCTTATTCAGTGGAAATTGTAAATCTGGATTCACCTAAACTTTTGATAAGGACTGTGAAGAATATAAAATAATTGTGACAATGCATATTCAATAAAAATTACAATAATCTGCAAATAAGTCAGACTATTCTGGGAAAGCTTTTTGTGTGGCATATTACATTTTTTTTCTTGGTTGCAAATGTCATACAAAGTGGTTATCATCAAAAGTAAATTTGATTCATGCTTTTAAAAGTCTGCAGGTGATAAGAGATAGTAAATTATTATGAAGAGTGCAATATGATCTGATATTTAAAAAATGAGTATATTTTTGAGTAACTGGCATGGATATAGACAAATAACTTCTTAGAGCAAAGTAGTGAGAATCCCTTTTTAATTGGTAATAAGACTATGCTGAAGTTTCCATTCTCTGGAATTGAGATGCTTGAAATGGAAATGAGCAGTTGAAATGTTTAAAGGATCCAGGGAGAGTGGTTTATAAGGGTGGGATACAAAGTAAATGCAATAAAGATATTAGTTTGATTAGTGACTATTGGTGCCCATGACTATTTTGAGTGGTGTGAGCAATAAAGAGCACGATCTGGCAGAAAAAAGGATAAACATAGGCAGAAATATGACCATTGGAGAAATGAGCCTGAGATTCCAGTAGTATCTTTCCCCCTCCCAAATAGCATTGCCTGAGTGCTCTCCTCTTGGGCCTTGTGAGGGTTTTAACAAGAAGGGAAAGAAAAGGTCTGGAGAGAAAAGGTCTGAAGGACTTGAAGTGACAAGGGCATAATTGTTTTGTTAAATATTTACAGTTGTTTAAAATAAAAAGAATTCCCACCTAGCACAAACTCTCCAGAACATTTTCTTTGCTGGCGTCACATCAAGACTAGATGAAGCACGAGCTGTGGGGAAGAACCTCACTCTAACATGGAATATGATCTCAGGCAATGCCCTTCTTGGAACTTCTCCATGGAGATTTATTACTGGAAGTAACAGAAGAGCTATGTTAGGACATTAGAACACAGTTCCAAGGCATGAACCCTGAGGTTAGGATTTATAGTACAGCTCCGGTATACTAGCTGGACAATGAGTACAATTTCATTGCAGATGTTTTCCATTTGAGATTTTTGATATAGGGGTTTTGTGTATGCCTAAGATATCAATGAGCCAGGATAAGTCAGAATTACTTTTAGCTGGTACTGACTATATGTGTTGCCTGTACTTCACCAGTCCAGGTGGAAGGTACTTGACTTGAAGCTGTTCAGTCATTTCTGATCCTCGGGTCACTATTGGTAAGCTGCCCCTAGCAGAATATTAAACTGCCCCTTGCTCTTATGAAACAGATGATGGATAAGCAGCTTTTCTCACTGTGTCCAAACTTTCCTTCTTCAATATGGCATCATTCCAGCTAGTTCTAAAATGTAAAATAGAGTAGAGGACTGCTATCCCAGGAGGTTTTAAATCTAGATCATAATGGACCACTGGACAGATGATTGCACTTTATGATCCCAAGTTAAAGTTATTGACAGAGAGAAAAAGCATTATAGAATGGAGTGCCAGTTTCTTATGGCATTCATGGATTCAGGCCAAAATATTTGAGTCCTTCAGCCAAGAGGTTCATTCTGGAGCTTGGGAAGCAACTTGTAAAAATCAGAACCCTGCATATTCTATATCTGATGAAAGGACGAAGGATGATAGAGAGAAAAGACAGAGTCCGGAATGATTTGTATTCATTAACTTGATTATTATCAGTATTAAGTGCAATGTGGGATCCTCTTCTTATTAATATTTATGAAATGCTATCCTTAAGCCATAGACTACAAAAGAGTAATCCAGTAGATGGGCCATTGCTAAATGACTGAGCCAGAGATAGCATATAAATATTAGAAATGGCCTAGACCACAGCATCAGGTTTTATTATTTCATAAGAAATCACTATTGGGGCTTATGAATCTGGGGGGAATATGTAAATACTCATTCCTGACTAATGAGGAAATGATTAAGAATGAGAAAAAGATTTATAGATGAAACTTTATAATGTATGCATTTTGATAGAATCTTTGGATTATAAGAAACCATAAAGTCTATTAAGTCGTGTTTCCATCTTCCACCACACACATATACAGTCTGTTACATGAACCCATCTACTCAGTCTTCTAATGGTCATCCAGTTTATGCCTGGATACTTCCAGTAATTTGCCACTTTCCACTATGAAGTAGCACATTTGATCTTTGAATAGCACCAGTTATTAAATGTTTGCATAAATGAGCCAAAATATATCTTCAGTGTCCATCCAATGCTCCTAATCAGGCATAGCACCATTCACACAAAATGCAACATGAATTGAACCCTTTGGAGTTATATTGTGTGCTGGCCCTGATTCTGCTTACCTCTTGGGGCTTACACCAAGCAACCTCACCCTTTTTCCATATGGTAACCCCTCAAATGTTGGAAACAATTATCGTGTGCTTCCTACGTGACTGATTTTTTTTTATTAATGGCTTTATTGGGATATAATTTACATACCATACATTACTCTCATTTTAAGTATATAATTTAATGTTCTTCAGCACATTCAGTGCTATACAACCACCATCAAAAATTCAATTTTATAACATTTCATTACTCCCCAAATAAATAAACCCTGATCCCTTTAGCCATTATCTCCCTAACTCCGCATTCTCTCCAGTGTTAGATAGCTACTAATCCATCTCTCTATGGATTTGCCTATTCTGGACATTCCATATGAGTGGAATCATGGGAAATATGTGCCCCTTTGCATTTGGTTCCTTTCACTTAGCATATTTTCAAGGTTCATGCATGTTGTAGCACATAGCAGTACTTCATTCCTTTTTATAACTACACACTATTCCATTGTATTGCTCTACCACATTTTGTTTATCTGCTCATGAGTTGATGGACATTTGGGTCATTTCCACTCTTCAGCTATTGTAAATAATGCTGCTCTGAGAATTCATGTACAGGTTTTTGTGTGGACATATGTGCTCATTTATTGTCAGAATATACCTAGGAGTACATACTTGAGGCATATGGTAACTATGTTTAACTTGTTGATGAGCCATCAAAATTGTTTTCCAAAGTGGTCACATAATTTTATAATTCCACCAAGTAATGAATAATGGTTCCAGTTTGTCCACAATCTCGTCAACAATTATTATTATCTAATACTACTAAGGAGTCATTCTAATAGGTGTGAAGTGGTATCTCATGGTTTTGCAAATACTTTCTATCACGCTGTAGACTGTTTTTTCACTTTTGTGATTGTACCATTTGCAGTACAAACATTTCTGATTCTGATGAAGGCAATTTATCTATTTTTTTTTCTTTTGTTGCTTATGTTTTGGTGTCACACTTAAGAAACCATTGCCTAACGCAAGGTTGCAAAGATTTATTCCTGTGTGTTCTTCTAAGAGTTTTGCATTTTCAGCCCTTATGTATAGGTTTGTGATCTGTTTTTAGTCCATTGTAGTATACAGTATGAGATCAATATCCATCTTTATTCTTTTGCATGTAGATACCAATTGTCCCAGCACCACTTGTTAAAAAGACCATTATTTTTCCATTGCATGATCTTAGCACTCTTGTCAAAAATCAACTGATGGTAAATATAAGGGCTTACTTTTAGATACTCAATTCTGTTTCATTTTTCTGTATGCCTATCCTATGACAGTACCATCCCTTCTTGAGTATTGTGGTTTTATAGTAATTTTTGAAGTTGAGAAGTGGGAGTCTTCCAACTCTGTTCTTCTTTTTTAAGGTTATTTTTGGTTATTCTGGGTCTCATACATTAATACATGAATTTTAGAATCGGCGTGTCAGTTTCTTTTTTTTTTTTTAAAGATTTTATTTTTATTTATTTGACAGACAGAGATCACAAGTAGGCAGACAGGCAGGCAGAGAGAGAGAGAGAGGAAGAAGCAGGCTCTCCGCTGAGCAGAGAGCCCAATGCGGGGCTCGATCCCAGGACCCTGGGATCACGACCTAAGCTGAAGCGAGCCCAGGACCCTGGGATCACAACCTGAGCTGAAGGCAGAGGCTTTAATCCCCTGAGCCACCCAGGTGCCCCTTGGTGTGTCAATTTCTTTAAAAAAAAAAAAGCTAGCTTGGATTTTGAAAGGGATTGCATTGAATCTACCTATAGAGTGGCTGTTGTTTTAAAAGGCACAAACATCATTTAGAATGGGACCCCAGGAAGGTGACTCCATACACAGTTTCCATATGCCCTTTCTTACTAATAACACCACCTCAGAACTAAAGCTTATACCTTTTACAACTAATCTTTTATTTCTGAAGTAGCCAGAATCCCCATGGTGTAAGTAATATAAGACAACCAAATGAAGTGCCCGGTTCGGTGACCAACACATCTCTTGCATTTGACTGAGATTTTTCCTATCGAAGTGAAGAAATCAAGAAACAAAGTTGAAGGAGAAAATTGGCTAATCAGAGATGATTTCTTTTCATACATTCCTATCCTGGAATGCAGGTGTGTGTGTGTGTGTGTGTGCATTTTTTTTGTGTGTGTGTACATGTTTTGATGTCAGTGTCTGTGTGAGTGCTGAGTGGCTGTGTATGTGAGTGTGCATGTTTCTGTTTTAATCCATATGCTCAGATGTGTGCATATGCTTATATGTGTGCAAGTATGTATGTGTGTGTTGTTCTCGTGTCTTCTGTGTTGTTTTTGCTTTTGAACTCTAGCAGTAGTGCCTTTGGATAATGAAATAGAGTGTTCCAAATAAGCATTGTGTCATTTCATCCTTTTAGCTGAGCTTATTGAGATTTCATAGTTACACTTGAATCTGGCTGTCCCACCTGTAAAGGGGGTTTATAATCCATTTTTTATTTCTCTGTCTTTTTCCCCCATATTTTTTTCCCTTTGCTTTATACCAGTTTCTGCATTTGCTTCTTGGTTATTGAACAGTAGCTCCATTAGATTTCTGTATTTCAACCTACCTCTCTGCTGCTGTGATCACCTGTGCTAACCGTGGGATACTGGTTTATTGACCTTTGTTCTTTTTTTCCCACCTCTTACTACCAAGGAGTCAGTTCTACAAAGCCTTTCTAATTCCCTCATACCCCATGCCACAGACGGTGCCAAAAGTGCTTCCCAATTACAGATGAAACAACATGTTTCTAGGCCACAACAAGTGCTTCTTAGAGTATGGAGTATGAAGCCAGTCCTTAAGAATAATTCAGTTTGTACATTAAACCTTAGTCAACTAGAAGGCTGGTGGTATATATATATATATCCTCTAGCATTTTTTTTTAAATTCTCCCTGCCTTTCTTCCTTCTTTTCCTTTCTTTCCTTTTTTCATTTCTCTGATTAGTATGATGATCATGAAGAGGTAGATTGGGAATGAAGGTAGGTAATAGCTGGCAAGTTATTAAGTCTAGGCCAATGCTGAAATCAAGTAGAGAGGGGATATTCCACTTTGGGGAAATATCAAAATATCAGGGGCTGGGGAGACATCTTTTGAAAAGATTTCTTGGAGATTTCTGATACGATCTTCAGTGGATATTACACCAGGCTGGTTGAGGATCACTGAGATAAATAAAATGACTGCTCTGTCATCCATAAGCATTTTACTTTTCATCAATCTGAAATGACTCTCTGTATCTTAATAATTGCTTCTGCCTTACAAAATGAAACAAAAGAACAAATTCTGGAGACAATAGAAACTTAACTTAGAGCAACTTCACAGATTGTTCAAAATGTTTGCAGTTTGCAATATCCGGGAGCCAAATGAGGTAAAGAAGCTCTTGTGCTCCCTGCAGTGATTCTGCATCTTAAATTCTAGCAGATTATGCGGGGATGGGAACAGTACTCTCTGAAATGGACAAAGAAAAGATAAATGCTCTGGGGGCTTTTCCTAGCTTCAAAATACCTTTTCCACATAATTGTACTAATTAGAGACTTTTTTCTTTAAGATACCGGTGTCCAATGAGAAGGTTAAACCTCAATCATATTTTAGCATCAATTATCTTAATCAGATATTCACATAAATTCTTATCTGAGGTTTCTGCCTGAGTGGCTTAAAAAGGAAGGTGTAAGAGAGGTGCATGCATTTCCTTATCTTCTTCACCTGTTTGATGGTGTTCTGCGAAGGAACTTTCAAAAACACTTCTGTGGTAAAGAACTCAAGTGTTGGGATAGGATGAAGGTACATGATATAGGTTAATTTGATTCTTAGTTTGTCCCCATTCTTCACCTTTCTGAATCCTATCCAATTTACCAAACTCAAATTCTACGCATCACAAAAGGCCTCCCCCTTTTTGGCCAGGCTACATTGATCCCCCCTTCTCTGAATTGCAACAGTATTTACTCCGTGTACCACCCAATCCAATGTTCAGTTTGGTATTATGTCTCCTCCTGTTCTTCAGTGAGTTTATATGTGCTAAAATTGTTCTCCTTATACAGGACTAGTGATATATGTGTACTATACGTGACTGCTGGAAGGAAATGATTGTAAGTTCTTGAAGGCAAGGACTGTGTCTTTCTTATTCTGTTTTTTTTTTTAAGATTTTATTTATTTGACAGAGAGAGAGACACAGCAAGAGAGGGAACACAAGCAGGGGAGTGGGAGAGAGAGAAGCAGGCTTCCCGCCGAGCAGGGAGCTGATTCGGGGCTCAATCCCAGGAACCTGGGACCATGACCTGAGCTGAAGGCAGTGACTTAACCAACTGAGACACCCAGGTGTCCCTTATTCTTTGCTTTATTATTCTTCATGGCATATAGGATGGTATATTTGGGTCCAGGGGAAAAATAAAATAACTACTGTTATAATTGAAATTTTATTTTATGCTGTTACCTGCCTTAAACATACATTTGCAAGTGGATGCTTATGATTGATATGCTTCTTGAAATGGCGTCAGTCACTCTGCCTAAGCTGAGCATTCTTTTCTTGCTTTGCACTAACCTTAGTTCATGATGGCCCTGGCTAATCCTGATGGCTAAGGCCTTGATTCTGGCTTTTCTCATATTGAACAGTGAGCAATTAGAAATGCCATTCAGTAGCTTCATGAACTAGGATAGGTCCATTGAAGAAAATATAGTAGTTTTCTCTTATTTCCAAGATTTTCAAATCTGATATTTGTATATCAAATCATCACATTGTATACATTAAACTTACACGGTGTTGTATGTCCGTTATATCTCTGTCTGGGGGGATAAAAGATCTCTACCTGGTAATCTCAATAGTTTCTTTGTTAAAGTTCTCTCTGTAGAAATAGTGGGAAAAGTTTGTTTAGACAAAACCTTTTTTTTAAACATAAACTTGAAAGGGCAAGAAAAAAAAATGCCCTTCTAGAAAGACAGAGTAGCTTTTAATTCTCCTTAGCAGTTACTAGAACAGTAAATCACAGTAGCCATTGGCAGAATGTGTGTTAAAGGGATTTATATATTTAATCATTCCCCTCTACATTTCCTCACCCTTGTACTTCATCCTTGTAACATCAGGTAGAATACAGTGCTAATGATTGCTTCTCTTACCCCCAGGTTTAAGTTTAAAATTATGAATGCTGTATAATGAAATGGTGATTTTTATTCTGTCCTGGTGGTAAAAAGGGATTTGCTGATGTATAAAATGAGACAAAGATAAATAACAAACAGATGTTCTCACAAAATGTTCATTAAATCCCTGCCTAGTGAAAGATGCTAGATTACATGTGTTCAAACTCTAAATGTGCTAGAGAATAAGGAGCTTTTATAACTTAATGCTCAATTTAGGAAAGACTGTATAACTTTCTCTGTAAAAATCATAGTAATCAGTGACTTACAGTCTCTTCCTCATTTCAGAGTGGCTTGTCATGAGTGTTTTAAAACTTTTTTTATTGATTTTGACAGTTCCAATTATCCAAACAGTCATCACCTTATTGAGAGATTATGAAGTAAAGTTTAAGTGTCCTGCATTGTAAGGCCCCACATAGGGGTTATCCAACATGTAGAAGTTAAGACTTTTCCTTGGATCATCTCCAAAGAACTGTCTGCTGTGGGGATAAGATGGTGATTGTGGGGGAGTAAAGTTGATAAGGGGGAGCAGGAAAAATACCACCTTTACTTTGTTTTTCTCATTCTTTCATAAAATGTAGTTTATAAAATTATAGTTCTTGGCATAGTGTATTGCTTACAGCAAGGACTACTTGCTACTGGTAGTTCTGCTGTGCTAAGTGCTAAGCGGGTGTTTGTTTCTGGTAAGTTGTAATATCTAGTTGATGTTCCAAAGCTGTGAAGGAGTACCCAGCTACCTGGGGAAGAGGGTAGCCAGAAAAGGTAAGTTCAAAGAGATAATATTTAACCTGAATCTTGAAATATGGAAGAAGTTCATTAGAAAATAAAATAAAAACTTCTCAATCAGAGCGAATAGCAGATGCAAAGACACAAAATCCTGAAATGACATGAGAAACTTTAGATGGACTCCTAATGATTCAGTTTGGCTTTGTGCTTCAGTTTTTTTCATCTGGAAGTTAGGCTAATAATGATACCTATATTAAATGGTTGTAAGGACTAATAATGAGTTAATGTATATAATTTGGACAGTGCCTGGTATATAAGAAGTGATTAATAAGCCTTAGCTCTTATCATAATATTGATAACTGGAGTTTGGCATTTGGATAGGAAAGTGGATAAAAGCAAAATTGAAGTAATAAGTAGAAGGGGGAAGATTATAGATTACCACTTTGATAAGGGATATATATATTTTTTTCTTATAGTTGATTAGAAACTATTATGAAGTTTTAAGCTGGGATTTTAAATAAGTGACCAGATTCACATTTTAGGTCACTCTGTTTGCCTTTTGAAAGATCTGGATGGGGCAGGGAGGGGAAAGTATTTGTGGGGAAATTGGAGCCAGAGGGATCAGTTATAAAACTATTGCAATATTCTACGTAAAAGATGGTGGAGGACCTAAATTAGAAGAATGGCAGTGGAAGTGAAAGACGGGTGCAAATTCAGGAGCTACTTCAGAGATACTGGGTATCACAGACTGGCAACTGACAGATGTTTTGTTTGGCCCCTAAAGTGTTTGAATTTGAATGCCTTTATTTATTTATTTGTTTGTTTATTTATTTATTTATTTTTATGTAGGCTCCATGCTAGAGCCCAGTGCAGGGCTTGAACTCACGACCCTGAGATCAAGACCCTAGCTGAGATCAAGAGTTGGATGCTTAACCAACACAGCCACCCAGGCGCCCCAGAGTTGAATGCCTTTAAATGAAACATGCATTCTCTAGTTTGACTTGGGCTTTGTTACCTCTTATTGTATTACAATATTGATGTTAATCACAATATCACAAATTGATGTTATCTGGCCCTTTATGGGTGAGTGAGAGGGAGGAGTTAAGGATGACCCCTAGATTTCTAGATTGGATGGCTGGATGAACAAATCAGCCTAGATTGGGAATTCAGGACTATGAAAGAATTTGAGAGAAAACATGAATTACGTTTTTAGTATATTATGTTGAAGGTATATGTAGGATATTAATCAGAATACATGTCTGTGGGTCAGGAGGTGTCTGCATTAGAGATACAGATTTGGGGAATTCATTAGTTTGTAAGTGGTAGCTGAAACCATTTAGGCAGATGATGTCACTCATTAAATAGAATGCTAAAAGAAGAGGACTACACTCAACAAGATACGAGTCAAGTGATCAGAGGTAATGTGAAAGGAGGAAAGAGCCCAGGCATAGTGTAGACCTCAAAATATAGACTCCTAGTGTAGATTCATAGTATAGAACCACTTTGAGTGGTTCCTAACATGTGGCCCATGGACCCATGGGCTCCCCAAAACTCTTTCAAGGAGTCTGAGAGGTCGGAAACTGTCTTCCCAATAATTCTAAGATGTTATTTGCCTTTTTTTAAGTTGATATTTTTACTGCTGGTGCAAGAGCAATGGTGGGTAAAACTGCCAGTGTCTTAGCAGAAATCAAGGGAGTAGCACCAAATTATGCTAGTTAGTAATTGTATTCTATACTACCATATACTTAAGTTAAAAAACAAAGTCATTTTCACTTAGTAATTTCCTTGATAAACCAGTAAATATTACTAATTTTTTAAAAATCTCGACCCTTGTATACATCTTCTTAAAACAACTTTATTGAGGTATAATTGATACACAAAGAACTGCATGTATTTAATATACACAATTTGATCAGTACATATCTTTTTAATAACCTGTCTATCAAAATGTAAAGTATGCATAAAGTACTTCTGATGCGTACCTAAGTATGATAGTGTTTCCAAGTAAAGCACCTGCATGATTGAGTTGCAAACTGAACTAGCAGCTTTTTACACAGAACTCCAATTTTACTTGAAAGAACAACTAACAAACTACTCAGACTTGGGTGTCTGGCAACCATTTTCTCAAAAATAAAGTAAGCCCATCACTTTAAGGAATGTAGCTGACAGTATTTGTCAACAGTAAAATTTGAGCTTTCAAGTGAAAATGAGAATTTTGGAACAGTTGTATCTGCCATCATAAGCTTGAGAGCTCCCCAGTATTATGGCTTTTTCTGATGAGATCAGCAGTGATATTACTAATGTGATTTTTAAAATATTGTATAATGAAATATGTCACCACTTGGAAAATCTGCAGAACTCAGCAAAACAATATTTGTCAAATGATCAATGCATGATATAAAAGCATGCCTGTGTAAAAGATCCATAAAGTATAAGACTAGAATTTAAACAGTGGATTTTAATATAACAAATTCTAAAAAGTTCATTAATGTGGATTCAGATTCCCCATTACATTTATCTTAAGGAAACTATCACTGTCAAATTTTGGTGTAGTATTAGAGAAGAATATCCACAACTATCTGAAAAGACTACTCAACTACTCCTCCATTTTCCAATTAAATATTTACATGTGGCCAAATTTTCTTCATATACTTTAACCAAAGTGCATACTACAAAAGATTGAATACAGAAGCAGACATAAGAATCCAGCTGTTCTGTAGTAAACTCTCTGTAAAAAACGATTTGCAAATTTTTAAAACAATGCCATTATTCTCATTGTTTTTATTTTGTTTTTGAAAATATAGTTATTTTTCATACCCATGTTATTTATGTTAACATGTATTAGATTAATGGTTCTATTTAAACAAATAAATCAATACTTAAGATGTTATAGTTATAATTTCTAATATAGTAGGTATTAATCGATATAACCTATAAAAATCAAAGTCTCTTTGAGATTGTCAGTGTTTTTTAAAAAGTATAAAGGGGTCTCAAAAGCGAAAAGTTCTGGAACTGCTGTGGTAGACCACTGAAAAAGTTTGTGGGGGCTACAAATGCTGACTCTTGTCTTACTGTTAAGTAGCCTCGGCTCCTACAGGGAAACTGAGATCATGAAAAAACAGTATGGAAAAATATGACTAAGTGCCAAAGCAAGTGGCATAGACAGTAGGCATTAACCAAGAAAAAGAAGAGTGTGAACTAATGTGGTAAGGGATTTGTTGGAATGGGAGACCTGGGCATAGGTAGGATTCTGTAAAACAAGAGTGGGGAAGATTCTCCAAGCTTGACAATCACCATGAGCCAAGTCCCAGAGGCCAAAATAAGCATAATGTGTTCTAGGAATAGTAGGAGACCATCTTGACTGGAGTAAATAATTTGCAATGGTAAATGGCAAGAAATTAGTTGAATAAAATAGACTAGAGCAGATTATGGAAGGCTTTAAATGTCAGGGCGAGGAATTTTGATTTTACACACAACGAGAAGCTATTAAAGCTTTGTGATTCGGGATGATGACATGATGAAAGTGATATTTCATGAAAATTAACCTAGAAGTAGAGTAAAAGAGAGATTGGAAATAGAAAGACTACAGATCAATGAGGACAATAATATTGAGGACAATATTATAGCCATCCATACGTGAAGTGATGAAGACCTAGTTGTGGGAATGGAAAGTAAATAATGGATACAAGAGATATTGTGAAGGCAGAATGAATAGGACTTGATCAATTAGGAAGAGGAGGTTAATTTTGTGATTGGATGACTGAGAGAATAACGCTGTCATTGATGGAATATAAAAGAGCATAGGGAGACCCATTTTAAGTAGTTGGTGATGACTAGGTAATTAACTTGTTTGTTCAAAGTATGGGATCATCCTGATGGAAATATGTATGCATAGGGGGTCACTAGATAGGAAGTTGGATGAGAAGTATAGAACTGAGAGACAACATGGGCACCTGAGTGGCTGAGTGGGTTAAAGCCTCTGCCTTCGGCTCCGGTCATGATCCTAGGATCCTGGGATCAAGCCCCGCTTCGGGCTCTCTACTCAGCGGGGAGCCTGCTTCCCTTCCTCTCTCTGCCTACCTCTCTGCCTACTTGTGATCTCTGTCTGTCAAATAAATAAAATAAAATCTTAAAAAAAAGAGAACTGAGACACTACATTAGAGAGATGATTATTGGATTTAAGGAAATGAATGAGTTTTCTGAGAAACAAATTATATAAGTCAGAAGCCCAGGAACTAAGACATATGATCTAAAGTATTGGGTTTTGATAGGGAATCAGGGTAGAAGACTGAAGAAACAATTGAAAACTGTTAGGAGAACAGAATAGTATCAGAATACAGAAACCAAGGAAGGATAGAGTCAAGAAGGAAATAGAAATCCACCATTTCAGATTATATAGAGAAGAGATTAAATATATAATGTAACCTCTGTGAAAGCAAGGCTCTTTGTATTATATGTTTTACTCAATGATGTTTCCTAAGTACCTAGAATTGTACTTGGCACATAGTGTATATGATGAATAAATAAATGACTATATTTGGCTAATGCTGCTAAAATGTTTTGCAAACCTTACAAATAAAAGAAGGAAAATAATTAATGAGCAATATCCTCAGATACAAACCTCTGTAGATATATTGATTCTATTTGCTTATCAGGCATGTTATTGGAAGCTAGCAGAGTGTTGTTTAAATGCACAGTGAAAATGGAGGTGGATTCTTTAGGTACTGACTTGCATGTGAGGCAGCCAGAGAGAGGTACATGATGTATGTCTCTTTGCATAACTCCACGACAGAAACACATCTGGTAGCCTTACCTTCCAGTCCTGTTAGTCCATGCTGTTCATCTGTATAGGATATATTCCTTTGCTGGTGGTGTCTGATGCAGCAATACTTCATTGAAATGAATAACCACTTTAGAATTTAAACAGAATCATAGCAATTAAGAAATTTGATTTTTACATTTATTTTGGTATCATTTATAAATTTTAGTTGCAAGTCTTTTGAAAGCTCAGTGCTTTGGTTAGGTTGAAAAGACTATGTCCAATTTGGTGGTTAAAGTAGTTTCTTTTGTTTCAGTTTTGGCATGAGTTGCCATAATGGACACTAGAGAAATATAGGTGAATTTACTGGAGGAAACAAGTTATTTGATATTCATGGATTTCCTCACAAATGAGTTATATAGCAATGACTGAGTTTTAAGTTTGGATTTTGGTATTAGTTATTATCAACTGCTCTGTAAGAAAGTTATCCCCAAACCTCACATGTTAAATAGCAAACATTATCTTATGGTTTCTGTGGGTCAGGAATCTAGACATAGCTTAACTGGATGCCTCTGGCTCAAGATTTCTCATGAGGCTGCAGTCAAGCTATTGGCTGAGGGTGTGATCTCATCAGATGGCTTGAATGGATGGATGCTTTTAATGTTACTTGTATGGTTTTTGGTAGACCTCAAGTCCTTGCCATGTAGGCTGCTCCACAGGGCTGCCCCATGACACAGCAACTAGCTACCCCAGAAGAGTGATTCGAGAGTGTGAGGCGGAATGCCCAAGACAGAAGCCAGTATCATTTTATGACCTAATCTCAGGTGTGACATTCCATCACTTCAGCATATTATAATTGTTAGAGGTAAGTCAATACATTCAGACCATATTCAAGGGGAGGAGATTACACAAGGAATTGTGGACACCAGGAGGCTGAGCTCATTGGGAACCAATTTAGCAGCTTCCCAACCACAGGTTTGATGACACCTGTTTTACCTTCAAAACTCACAGCTGAAGTTGTAGGAGAGAAGATTCAGAGCTAAAGTCCACGGTTTTGTGATGAAACCAGAACACATCTTGTCTCCTGAAGTATGAAAATTTGTATCTTCTTCTGTAAAGGATTTTAGAAAAGTGCCTAAAGCTTAAACACGTGTATATTAAGTTATATATAATTTTATAAACACACACACATGAGTTTTAAAGACATAGTATATTTACTGAAACATAGTGTGAGAAGTAACTGAAAAGCCAAGTAAGAAAAAAAGTTAACAGAGATAAAATTTATCTTTCAGTGATTCTTTCAATTACAAAACCACCCAGAAAGACAGCAGAAAATGTTTAACATCAACAGTAACTACATTTTAATTTCTGTGCTGTTATTCAGTTAATGTAAGTTAATATGAAATAAGATACAAGCTACAATTAAATGTAGCCCCCATATTTTTAGTGCATCTTTGAAGGCAGAGATAAAGTAGACTAAACCCATGAGGAATTGAATTCTAAAAACAAATATAGATTCCCTCATAGTTCCTTTTACCTTTTCTTTAGCTCTATTACCTTTTAGTTTAATAACTAAAATTATAAAAATACACATTTTTGATGATAAAATGGTAATTTAGCAGGAAGCAGAACAATAGTCTTGTAGCAGATCTTTAAATTCAATTTTTAACTAAATTAATTTCATGAGGTCTGAGTTGTTCTAAATCCAGAAATTATAGTATTCATTTACATTCATAACCCATTTCCCATTTACTCTGAATAAAAGATATAACCCTGTCCTTGTCTATAGAGACAAAGAAAGGAATAAAGTAAGAGAGAAAAGTGCTTTATTAATCATAACAAAATCAGATGCCTGTTTGAAACTAAGGAAGGAGAAAATATGTATATTTTTAAAAGAAGTATATTCATGTACGTGTATTGCAAAAGGGTTACATTTATGAAATAGTCACTTGCAACGACAGACAACTTTGCTCTCTCTCAAAAGGGAAAATAAGTGAAAGAGGAAGAGCTTGTATAAGATGGTCTCTAAGGTCCCTCCTAGATTAATGTTCCATGTTCAGATTAAAAATTTGAGGTTTAAGTATTGGTTATTTGTCTTAACGAGAATGAGAGAACATACACAATTAAAATCTGTAGATATCCCTAAACTTCATTTTAACCTAAACTTTATTAGAGTCAATACCAAATGTGTGTGTGTGTGTGTGTGTGTGTGTGTGTGTGCATGTGCACACATGTGGTCAAGGCATCTGGGCTTGGAGGTTATGGAAGTGGGGCAGTGCCGTGTACCTTGCAATAGGATACTCAAATCTTTCTGTGTCCTACTAAGGAATGTAGGTAGTTGGTTTACAGATAAACTATCTTTGTATTTTCTGTAGATTAGGAATCCATTAGCATAAGAAGAAAGCTGCGATTAGTCCTCCCTATGCCCTTGGAAATTCTGTTCAAATAGGCCTTTTTTCTCAAATTCCCCTACTAAGGTTGTTGCTCCATATTTTCTCATTCCCCTCATAGGTTCTGTTTCATACTCATTTATTCATCAAAATTTTTGAGTGCTTGCTATGTGCCAGGCATAGTTCTAGGTGCTGGAAAAACATCTAGTACAAAAAAAAAAAAATCTCTGCCCTGTTGCTTAGGTCCTAGAAGGAGAAGATAGGCAAATATTATACACACACACACACACACACACAGTCTTCAGTGATATATGTGAGATATATATATGTATATATATAAAACATGATAAGTAATTATGTGTGTGTATACATATACGGTCAGTGGTATGGAAAAAGTAAGGCAGAATTAGGGGGATTGAGAGCTTTGGTAGGATGCAGGTTGTAGTTTTAAATAGGATATTCAGGGTAGCCTCATTGACAAGGGATATTTAAACAATTATTTGAAGGAGAGTGGCTATCTGAGGGAAGGGCATTTAAGCAGAGGAAACAACCAGCACAAAGACCTTCAGTCAAGAGAGTGTCTGGATGGTCAAGGAGCTAGTGTGGCTAAGGGTAGAGTGAGTAAGGGAAGCAATAAGAGATTAATTCAGAAGAATATAATTGGGGGAGAGGGCAGCACTTACAGGGCCTTGCAGCCATTGTAAGGCTTTGGCTTTTACTCTTAGTAAAGTGAGAAAACTTTGGAGGGTTTTGAGCACAGTAGTAAGGTACTCTGACTTTTAAAAGGATGGTGCTGGCTGCTATCTTGAGAAGAGATTATAGGGGTATGGATAGGGTAGAAGCAGGGAAACCAGCTAGAAAGCAACTGCAGTAATCCAAGCAAGAGATGATGGTGGCTGGGAGCAGTATGGAAACACTATTAGATAGTGAGAGAAGATAGATTCAGGATATCTTACGAGAATCTAACAAACAGGATGTACTGATAGATTCTTTATGGGGTATATAAGGGAAAAGTCAAGGATGAATTGAAGGTTTTTTGGCCTAAGGAAGAAGGGGACTTTTATTGAGATGGGACTGATTAGGTGGAATAAGCCTGACATGTACGAGTTCACTTCTGCACGTTTGTTTGTGATATTTGATAGACTTGTAAGTGGTAATATCAAGTAGGTAGGTGGGTATAAGAGTGTGTAGTGCAGTGGAAAGTTGTGGGCAAGAGCTATACATTTGGGAGTCTTGTACATATGTAGTATTTAAAGCGCAGGGGGTGAAGACAGAGAAGAGAACCAAGGACTGAGCCCTGGGTCAGTCCATTATTAAAGAGTTGGGAAGGGGGCGCCTGGATGGCACAGTCGGTTGGGCATCCAACTCTTGGTTTTAGCTCAGGTCATGATCTTGGGGTCATGAGGTTGAGCCCTCAACGGGTTCCACACTTAGTGGGAATTCTGCTTGGGATTCTCCTCTCCCTCTGCTCCCCCTTCCCATCTCAAGTAAATCTTTTTTAAAAACGGTGGGGAGAAGAGGAGGAACCAGCGAAGAAAACTGAGAAAGAATGGCCAGTGAGAGGTAGGAGGAAAGTCCAGAGAGCATGGCATCTTGAAAGCCAAACTGAATAATCTGACCATTGATTATAATCTCTTTTGTTCTCTCTATTGCTGTTGCCTTCCTTAGTTCAGCATCACATCATTACTTATCTAACCTATAACAGTCTCTTAATTGGTCTTCATGCCTCCCTTCTTACCCCTCTGATGCATCCCCTACACTGCCCAACTTTTCTATTTAAAACACAAGTTAGATCCCATCACTTCTTTGCTTAAAACACTTACTCTATTTGTAGTTTGTGCACACTCTGATGCTTCTCTCCTCCATGCCTCTGCCTCTGCTCATGTAGTCCGTTGTGTCTGAGATACCTTCTTTACATTTCTCATTACCTAGTTAACTCCTACTTGTCTTTAAAAACTCAGCTCAGGCACTGTCTCATTTAGAAAGCCTTCCCTGGTCTTTCCTCAGTACTTCAGTCATGCTTAATTTTTTATTGTTGCCCTGACCATACTGTTTTGTAATTATCTGTTTTTCCCATTTAGGCTGTTATTTCTTGGAATGCAGCAATGATATTTTACCTGTCTTTAAATGTTTGGCACCTAGCACAAAGCCTGACACATAGTAGGCACCTAATAAAGGTTGAATGAATGAGTGAATGAATGAATGAATGAATGGTCACTTTTTCTGCTTTGGATATGTTGGTTTCAGTGTAGAGGGTTATAAATTTTTCTCTATAACTTTGAATTGCTTCCAATTCTTCAATTTAAAATTCTAATATAATAGTTATAGTACAGAATAACTGATTTGCATCTCAGATGCAGGAGCAGCATGCTGAATAATAATATGCTTTGGGTTTGATAGCACTGGAATATTATCTCCCCCAGTGTAATCAATATACATCTGAGTCACTGTAATATAGCCAATCCTCAAGATAGATTCGTTAGGTTCTGCATTTACCTCTCTGGGATATGTTTACCATGTAAAATAAGTTCTTATGGGAAGACTGAAATTTGTTTGTACCTCTGGGGAGAAAGAAAGAAGGTATTGCCATCCTGGACTTTTAAAAGGGTACTAAATACTCGTTTACTGGGGCACCTTGGTGGCTCTGTCATTAAGCATCTGCCTTCAGCTTGGGTCATGATCCTGGGGTCCTGGGATCGAGCCCAGCATCTGGCTCCCTGCTCAGCTGGAAGCCTGCTTCTTCCTCTCCCACTTCCCCTGCTTGTATTCCCTCTCTTGCTGTCTTTTTCTCTGTCAAGTGAATAAATAAAATCTTTTTAAAAATACTCATTTATTATAAGCTAAAAAGGTAAATTTTTTTCCCACTGGTGGCCTTTATTTCGTGGGTAGAAATGTAAAAAATGCCCATGATGATGCATACCTGTCATCCACCTGATTCAGTTACTCTATTTTCAATAGGGTTTTATGAGAAAATAATCATATGTCCACCTAATACCAGTCTCAAAATATGTAAAAACATGTAATTTCTTTCAATAGTCCATTATAAATCTTTGTCTGTGATTTTATCTAAAATTACTTGAATTTGTTCATTTCTAATTTTTAAAAATTTCACTATATTTGAGACAGAAGAGTTTTAGTTACATTTTGCTGTTTAAAGAAATACTTTTTAAATATTGAGGTAAAATTTACGTAATGAGATGCATCAATCTTCATGTACCTTTAGGTGATTTTAACAGATGCTTATGCCCTTATAATCACACCAAAAGGGAGACAGAAAACATTTTCATTACACCAGAAATTTTCCCTATGATCCACTCTAGTTGATCTCTAGCCTACACAGGCAACCTCTATTCTGTCACCACAAATTATCTGTTACAGAACTTCATAGAAATGAGATCAGGTACTATGTACTTTCTTGTGTCTGGCTTCTTCTCAGCATTTTTACTCTTTAGATTAACCCATATTGTTGAGTATTATCAGTAGTATGTTCCTTTTCATTGTTGAGTAATGTTCCATTGTATAAATTAACTATAATTGATTTAGTCATTCATCAGTTGATGCATTTTGGGGTTGCTTCCAATTTTTGTCTGTTTTGACTGTCTGCTCTGGACATATTAATGCTAAGCACTGCTTTACTCTATCCTACTTTTTTTTTTTTTGAGAGGGAGCAGTGGGGAGGGGCAGAGGGAGAGGGAGAGAGAAAATCTTAAGTAGGCTTCACACCCAGCACAGAGCCTAACATGGGGCTCCATCTCACGACCCTGAAATCATTGCCACTCTTCATTTGCTGTGAATATGTTTCCTGATCAAAAGGGATTTTATGTGGAATTCATGATGGTGGATGAGACATTCAATGTTTTTATGAAACTGACAAACTTTTAGAGTGTGCCATTTTAATTCCCACTGGCAGTATGAGTGATCCAATTTCTCTGCATTCTTGACAGCATTTGGTGATGTCATTGTTTTTTATTTAAGCTATTTTGATAAATGTCAGTGATATCTCATTGTGATCTTAATTTGCATTTCCCTAAAGGCTAGTGATGTTGAATGTCTTTTCATCTGCATATTTGCCATCTGTATATCCTCTTTGGTGAATGTCTCTTCATGTCCTTTGACCTTTTTCTAATTGGATTGTTTGTATTTTCACTGCTGAGCTTTGAAAGTTTTTTTTATATATTTACGTACATGAGTACATTGCCAGATATGTGCTTTGCAAATATTTGTTTTGTTTTGTTTTGTTTGCCAGTCTGTAGCTTGTCTTTTCATCTGCTTAATAGTCTTTCACAGAGCAAAATTTTAGATTTTTGATGAAGTGTAGTTTATGAACTTTTTTTCTTCTGTGGATTGTGCTTTTGTTGTTATGTCTAAGAAATCTTCACCACACCCTAGATCCCATTGACTTTCCCTTATGTTGTCTTCTAAAAGTTTTAGTTTCACATTTTACAGACCCCATAATCCAAAATGAATTAACTTTTGCTTAACATGTGAAGATTACATTAATGTTCATTTCTTTTGCCTTTGCATATATAATTGCTCTAGCATCATTTGTTGATTACTGCAGCTATATAAACCTTGAAATTGGATAGACTGATTCCTCTTATGTCATTATTCTTTTTCAAAATTGTTTCTTTCTATTCTAGTTCCTTTGTCTATCCAAATAAATTTTAGGATGTTTATCTATATTTAGAAAAAATCTTGCTGAGATTTTGACAAACATTGCATTTAACCAATAAGTCATTTTTAAAAGATTTTGTTTATTTATTTATTAGAGAGAGAGAGAGAGAGAGAGCATGAGCACAGGTGGGGGGCAGAGGCAAGAGGGAGAGGGAGCAGCAGGCTCCCCAGTGATCAGGGAGCCTGATGAGGGGCTTAACCCCAGGATCCTGAGATCATGACCTGAGCTGGAGGCAGTTGCTTAACCGACTGAGACACCCATGCCCCCCCTCCCCCGTATGTCAGTTTGGGGGAGAATTGACATCTTTATTATGTTGAGTCTCCCAATCCATGAACACAGTAAGTGTTTCCATTTATTGATATCTTTTATTTCTTCATCATTTATTATAGTTTTCAGCATATAAGTCATGCACACATTTTATTAGGCTTATACTTAAGCATTTCTCTTGTTTTTTTTTTTTTAATTTATTTGACAGAGATCACAAGTAGGCAGAGAGGCAGGTAGAGAGAGAGGAAGGAAAGCAGGATCCCTGCTGAGCAGAGAGCCCGATGCGGGGCCCGATCCCAGGACCCTGGGATCTGACCTGAGCCGAAAGCAGAGGCTTTAACCCACTGAGCCACCCAGGCACCCCATTTCTCTTGTTTTTGAACAATTATAAATGGTATATATATTTTTAATTTTGGTGTTCACATGTGTATTGCTTGTATATAGAAATAAAACTAATTTTTGTAGTTGGTATTGTATCATCTGACTTTGCTGAATTCCTCATTATTTCTAGGGGATTTTCTACATAGACCATCATGTCATCTGCAAATAGGGACAGTTTTATTTCTTGTTTCTTGTTTTTATGTTTCTTATTTCTTTTTCTTGCCTTATTACACTGGCTAGAACTTCCAGTATGGTATTAAATAAGGGTGGTGACAGAAATTATCTTTGCTTGGTACTAATAATAGGAGGAAAGTATTCAATCTTCTGCCTTTAACTAAGATGTTAGGTGTAGTTTTTGGTAAGTATTCTTTACTAAGTTGAGGAAACCCTCCTGTTTTCTGAGACTTTTTCAAATGCTGTTTCTGCATCAGCTGATATAAGTATGGGATTTTTTTCTTTTTAGCCTGCTTATATGGTGGATAGTATTGACTGATTTTTAAATACTGAACCAGCCTTTCATCCCCAGAATAAACCCCACTTGGACATGATGTATAATTTTGCTTATACCTGCTATCATTTTAATTGCCTTTCCTTTATAGGTAAAGGTGTTTTTCTCTCACACTGATTTCAATATATTTTCTTTGTCTTAAGTTTTCAGTACTTTGATTATGATGTATGTTGATGTGTATTTTTTTGTTTGTCATATTTGGGGTTAGCTTTTTGATTCTGTAGGTTTATTGTCTTTGGAAAATTTTCTGAAAATTTCACCCATTATTTCTTTGAATAACTACTCTCCTCCTCTTCTGGGAATTCAATCATACAAATGTTAGATCTTTTGTTATTATCCCACAGCTCCCTGAGGATCTGTTCACTTGTTTCAGTCTATTTTCTCTTTATTGCTCATATTAGCTATTTCTATTATTCTGTCTTGAAGTTTAGTAATTGTTTCCTATGTCATCTCCATTCTACTGTTGAGTCTGTCCAGTGAGTTTTTTATTTTGGCTATTGTATTTTTCAGTTCTAAAATTTCCTCTTGGTTGTTCTTTATATCTTCTAGTTCTTTGCTGAGACTTTCTATTTTTTGATTTGTTTAAAGCATATTCAGAATTGCTTCTTCAAGCATGTTCATGATGGCTGGTTTTAAATGTTTGTCAGATAATTTCAACATCTGTGTGATTTTGGCATTGGTGTCTATTTTCCTTTGAGACTTTCTGGGTTCTTGTTAAGACAAGTGATTTTTTTTATTGAATCCTTAGCATTTTGAGTATTATGTTATGAGACTGGATCTTATTTATAACTTCCATTTTAATAGGTCTACTCTGATGGTATGCTGGTAGGGAAGTAGTCACTGCTTCATTACTACCACATGGAAGTAGAAGTTCAGCTTCTCTACTCAGCCTTCAATGATACTCTGGAAAAGTGGATGGGGACCCCATTACTGCTGATTGGTGTAAACTCTAGACCTTTGCTCCCCTCTAGACCTCTATCACCCTGACTGATGGAGGGAATGGCGCCTCATTCTCTGCTCACCTTGTGGCCTCTGCTGACATTGCTGGTTGGGAATGAAGGACCCATTTCACCTTCTCTGTTATACCACCCCAGCAGACACATTGAGAAACCTCATTAGAGACTGGAGAGGGTGGAAGTTTAGGTTCCCTGCTTAGGCTTTGCTTATGGGGTGAGGGTAAGGCCCAAATTTTTCTTATGTTTTTTGTCTATAGTAGGGTAATTATTGTCTAAAAGTTTTCTGTATTGCTGTTTGCCCCTTTCTTGTACTTTTGGCTAGAGAGATCAGGTTTTCTTGAAACTGGTTTTGTCTGTGTCCGTTGGCATCTCTGAGTTGGTGGCTTCTCCAATATCCAGTCTGGGATATATAAAGTAAAAGAATGCCCACAGAAGTCACCACTTTGTCATTGCTTGGGTCCTAAAGTTTCCAGCCAGTCTGCCTTCTTTTCTCCACCTTTTGGAGTCTTCTTATGATTGTTTTGTGTGCTTAAAATTGTTTTATATGTAATGGCCAGGTTTTTAGCTGCACTTAGTAGGAAAAATAGGTAGAAGCGTGTCACTTTAACTTGTTCTGGAACCAGAAATTCGGATATACTTTTTATTATTCTAATTTACAACCTATAAAGTGTTTTTATACAATTGGATGTATCAGCCTACAGACTCACATTTGTAATGTTCAAAATGGTAATTGAAATTATTTATTTCAATCATGTCTTCTCTCAGCCTTCTTTCATCCCTTGAATCATAGAGTTGACCTTCAGTGAATGATCTTTTCAGCTTTATCATGACTTCCTTGAATATCCTGATGGTTTTCCCCAAATTTCTCAACTCTGTATCTATTCTTACTTCTAACTCCAAACGTAGTAATTTTAGTGACCTCCTGGATTTTTTTTTAATAAAGGGAAAAGCCCCAACAAGTCTTCACTTCATTCACAGCTGTGCTCTAATGTCACTTCTTCAAAGTTCCCTTTCATGACCATTCTCTGTACACTTAATTCTGCACTTAACACTTACTCTGTACGCTTATTTTTTCTTATCACTTAACACTCTGTGATATTTGATATCTAGGTTATTTGTTGTCTCTCCTTCCCCTAGATAAAACCTTTATAAGGACAGGGACTGTGGTTTGTTCACTGATGTATCCCTCATGCTTAGAAAAGTCCCTGGCATATACTAGGCTCTAAATAAATATTTTAATGGGCTGAATGAATATACACTTCATATAGGATTTGAGTAGATGACTGAAGGGAAAATACTAAGTCCTGGACACTTAGTCTAAGGAATTCCAACTAACTTGTGTGGCACTAGACAGTAACTTCCAGATCAGACATATACAGAGCAAACTTAGATTAAAATGTGTGAGGAGAAGAAAATAATTTTTTACTCTCGTTATTTTTTTCCCTCTCATCTGAGCCACATTTCTTGTTCTATGAAAATATTTTAGAATAAGAACAAAGTCTTTCCAAAGATGGCATTTGTAGCCCTCTGATGGGGAATGGCAAATTCAAAAATTGAAGACTCCTGACCAAAGATTTCCACATTTTTCTTAGATAATGGGAGTAAGTGACAGTTTGGCCAGCTTCCCCAGGTGCATTAAAACTCACGTGGTCCCTAGAGTAACTGGATTTATTCCAAATCCAAGTCTTCCAAATGAAGCTCAAGACCTTGAATTAAATCCAGTTTTTACAGGAGAGTAGTTAAAATGAATAGAAGAAAGCAGTGATGTCATCTGTTGTCTGCAGTCAGAACCTTGCCATATTTCTCCCCACAATGTGACTTTTGTTGCAGCTACCTATGAAGCCCCACATAGACTGGGATCTCTTCACTGGTTACAGCAAATGAAGGGATGTGGCCTTTTCTCTTAAGATGTCATTGCACCTTGGAAGAAGGCTAGAAAGTAATGAGCTATTTCTTACTTTATATTTTAGCTTGATACCTCTCTAAGCAACTCATTCCAGGCACCGTAGATGGGGGGGCTGTTTTACACCCTCCCAGGATGTTCATAAAAATATGTCCATTCATAAGACATATTCAGAATAGGACTTGTATATAGTATACCATAATAAAATATTAGGGCTGTGCTAAAACAAAAATGGAATTTAAACTCACTTTAATGTCTTTTCAAATGTAATAGCCTTCTAGGGAAACACAATTCAGGTTTGAGAACATTTGTTACATACAACACTTGTCCTGGATAACTGATAACACCTGAGCTATAAAACTACAGAACCACCTGGCCCTTCCCAGAAAGATTTCCTCCTGAAATTATATTGTTTCTTAAACAGGCAAAGCTTTTACTCAAATGAGCTGTCTCTAGCAAGCTTTCCGTCAAATTCTCTGCCATTGGTGCAGTTGCCTTAATTTTACTTAAGTGCCTGCTGGCTGACTTTGACTCCAAAAAGACAAAGCATATCTTATGAGACAGAATTTAAGCTTGGGAGGAAAAAGAAAAACAGTTGCCTTCTTGACCTCTCTGCCTTATCCCACTACTAATGAAGATGAGAAGGAGGAGAGCCAGAAAATGGCCCTCATTTCTAACTTGATTTACCCACTTAAGAGACTTACTTATTTCTTGGAGCATACAAATATCTCTGTATTAACCGGCTTGTTGAAAGGTTGAAATGTTTCCTGCCAAAGCACAATTTAGCCCAATTATTTGCTCCCACAAAATTATATCTCAAATGGTTGAGCAGAATTTTGTCCTTATTTGTTCTGCTGACTCAAGTTGGGGGAGGGGCTAAATAATGGAGTGTACTTTTTGCTTTGTTTTTATTCTAATAAAATAATCATCAAAAGCAATTGTAGATAGTAGATTGAATAATGAAGAAATTTGGTTTCTTGTAACACTGTGCTTATAAGAAAAAATTCTCTAAATTATGGAAGGTGCTTTTATCTCTACACATTTTGGCTGAACTGCAATGAACATGAATAAGAGAACAGCCTTATCCATCCATCCATTTATTCAATATTTATTAAGTGCCTGCTAACTCCAGGCATTGTTGATATAGCTACAAAAAAAAAAAAAAAAAAAGAGAGAGAGAGAAGTGGATCTTTTCTTCCATTTAGTGGGCCTTGATGGTGTCCTGCTCCTTAAAACCCTCTTTCATCTGAAGTCCATCCTCATTTTATTTATTTTGTCATTTTATTTATTGTTGTCTTCCACAACACGAGGGTGAGTATCTCCAAGGTGGAAATCCTAGCCTGTTTTTTTCTGTGATATTGGGCAGTCAACAAATATTTGTTGGATTAGATTGAACAAAGATTTTTGAAGGTGTAGGTGAGGAAAGTTTCAGGGTTAGCCATAGGAATATTAGATGTAGAAGGGCCCTTAAAGGTCTCCTAGCCCATAGACTTCAAAAGGTATCTATATAGGTACCTTTAGGGCTCTTTCCAGGGAATGGGGAAAGCCCAGCAGAGGGATTGTGGAACTGTTATGACCTTCACTGTGCTTCTAGCATAAAATTTGCACTTCCAACCTTTTTATATGGAGGGTATTCCTATAATATTTCATTTGAAGAAAGGTTTGGCTGCTTAAAACAACAGAAAACCACTTAATTGGTCCAACACCTCTACCTTATAGATATTTTATATAGGCCTAAGAAGGTTAGGTAATTTTTTTCTATGTCACATATTTAGATAATCATACTCTTAAGACTGAAACCTAAATTTTCTAATTTCCAATTTGGGGTTCTTTTTATGACATTCTGTTGCTTACTAGTTCACAACTTTTTTTTTAAGATTTTTATTTGTTTATTTGACAGATCACAAGTAGGCAGAGAGGCAGGCAGAGAGAGAGAGAGGAGGAGGCAGGCTCCCTTGTGAGCAGAGAGCCCGATGCGGGGCTCGATCCCAGGACCCTGGGATCATGACCTGAGCCGAAGGCAGAGGCTTTAACCACTGAGCCACCCAGTCACCCCTAGTTCACAACTTTTGCATGACTAACATAATTCTTGATATAACTGAAAGAAGGAATGTTAAAATCTACTTGATCCCCCCTTGGACATGGTTCAGCATCTCTGTACTTAGTAACATGACTGGCACACATAAATGCTTAATGGTAGGTGTTGTATAGGTGGTAGATATCCATGACTGATTCTTTCATCTGTCCAGATTGTGAACTCTAATCCTTTTAGTCTTTTCTCATAGCACCTCCACCCTCCACCATAGTTGCAGACAGCTTTCTTGCTCTTGTTCTCTGACTGCAGTCATTGGGGTGGACTGGGTGTGGAAACTGGCTCATGTATAGGAGGTTCTAACCATAGCTACCACTTAAATGGTTTTAGCTTACATATTTAATTATTCAACACTCAACAGTTGTCTGTTGAGATTAAGAAAATAAATGGTTGTAAAACATGAGCTGTACTAAAACTGCTTTTGAGAGTTTAGTTGGGTTTTTTGTTTGTTTATTATAAAATGTAAGCATTGTTGTGCCATCATTTAACTGTACCCTTCTCACTGCATCTCTACAGATGCAAGTTTTGTTTTAATGAGTAGTTTTAGCTCTTGCTGTGGTAGCTTCCACTTTCCTTCGCCTTGCTTGTTGCCTATTTACTTCCTTTTTCAGTTGAATGTGAACTGAATTCTCTAGTCCGGATTACCAATATCACTGACAAGGATTTTGAGCTTTCCTCAAGGGGAGGTTTCTTGGAATTGTAGTTTTTCACATTTGCAGACAGGTCCTTTAGGACCAGTTTAGCCATAATGCCCCCTCTCTGACACAGATATTTAAGGCTGCTTTAGAGCGGGTCTGCTGCCACCAGTCACTACTACTATTGCCATTACCAGTGCAATGGGAGAGAGGGGATTGGCTTGGTAAGGCCAGACAAAATTGGGTTTTCTTTGTTTTTCCAGTTTATTCTCGCTCTTGGAAGCTGTTACTTCATACTTATCAGCATCCACAGAGAAAAGCATTGTAACAAAAGTTTAGAAATCAAAGGTGGATCTCACCTCCACTTTAAAGGTTCATACTAAGTTTGCAACATTTAATTTAAGGCTACTTTCACAATTTTCACAGTTTTCTTTTGCTTTCCACTTTTTTTTTTTTTGCCTTAAGGATGACTTTGTTATAATGAATGACAAGTATATTGTATCCTTGTCCATCATTTTGAAATGGTTGGATTATCATAAGGCAGTGTATCTACTGTGGTATAGATTTTGATATCATGTAGAATTCAATCTTTTGAATTTATAATTTAATCATTTGGGTATTCATTTTTATTTGTTTACATCGATAAAGATAACTTTGGCTTTTCTGTTCATAAGAACCATATTAATATCATTCTTAATTACAATAATTAGGTAGTACAGTTATCATTTTTAAAGTCTAGAGTTAAAGAAACCTGGATCATCATCATTTCTAGATAGAAGATGGCCAAACTATTTTTAGAAGAGATTTGAAACTGGGATCATTAGAAGATTCGAGAGTATGAGACAATGACTTGGTAAGCTAGTTAAGTATGTTCTATTACTAATTAAGTTTTTTTTTAAAGATTTTATTTATTTATTTATTTAATTTATTTATTTGACAGAGATCACAAGTAGGCAGAGAGGCAGGCAGGGGGATGGGGAACTAGGCTCCCTGCTGAGCAGAGACCCCCCAGTAGGGGCTGGATCCCAGGACCCTGGGATCATAACCTGAGCTAAAGGCAGAGGCTTTAACCCACTGAGCCACCCAGCCGCCCCCTAATTCAAGTTTTTATACTGTTAATGTATATAGATTATTCCTTAAAATGTATCTCTAAGTTAAACAGAAGACTAGGCAGCTGTCTGGGTTTTAGTCCTGATTTTTCTGTGGATCCTCTGTCTGCTGGCCTTTTTTTCTTAGAGGTTACCTAATAGATACCACTTTGCTAATGCATCAACTTGATTATTTCTTATAATTGGACTCAAGAAAACATCTATCACAAATAGAATTAATATCTAAGTAATATGTCTGTGCCATAGAATAATATATTTTTACAAACTTGGGGCATTTTTTAAAATACTGTATCCTGATAGGAGCCACCAGCTGCTCATAAAACCAGAAATTATGCATGTATGTTAATATATACAGACAGTTAAAAACAGACTCAAGGTTTATTTATTTGTTGATCTTAAGTATGTCAGACCAATACTTATATATCGTCTAAAAAACACCTTCTCCTCCAAGATCTATAAAGAACTCCTCAAACCCAACACACACAAAACAGATAATCATGTCAAAAAATGGGCAGAAGACATGAACAGACACTTCTCCAAAGAAACATACAAATGGCTAACAGACACATGACAAAATGTTCATCATCACTAGCCATCAGGGAGATTCAAATCAAAACCACATTGAGATACCACCTTATACCAGTCAGAATGGCCAAAATTAACAAGAAAGTAAACAACATGTGTTGGAGAGGATGTGGAGAAAGGGGAACCCTCTGACACTGTTGGTGGGAGTGCAAGTTGGTGCAGCCACTTTGGAAAACAGTGTGGAGATTCCTTAAGAAATTAAAAATAGAGCTTCCCTATGACGCTGCAATTGCACTACTAGGTATTTATCCCAAAGATACAGATGTAGTGAAAAGAAGGCCATCTGTACCCCAATGTTTATAGCAGCAATGGCCACAGTCATCAAACTGTGGAAAGAACCAAGATGCCCTTCAATGGACGAATGGATAAAGAAGATATGGTCCATATATACTATGGAGTATTATGTCTCCATCAGAAAGGATGAATACCCAACTTTTTATCAACATGGATGGGACTGGAAGAGATTATGCTGAGTGAAATAAGTCAAGCAGAGAGAGTCAATTATCATATGGTTTCACTTATTTGTGGAGCATAAGGAATAGCATGGAGGAGATGGAGAGGAGAAGGGAGTTGGGGGAAATTGGAGGGGGAGATGAACCATGAGAGACTGTGGACTCTGAGAAACAAACTAAGGGTTTTGGAGGGGAGGAGAGTGGGAGGTCGGGTAAACCTGGTGGTAGGTATTATGGAGGGCACACATTGCATGGAGCACTGGGTGTGGTGCATAAACAATGAATTCTGGAACACTGAAAAGAGATTAAAAAAATAAAAATTTAAAAAACCCACTTTATCCTCCATTTAATGAGACCTTAATGCCTACCTTACTCTGGGCTCTTCAAAGATTCATTTTTAACCAAAGTGTGAAAACACACTCCTTTCCAAATATAGACAGTTTAATTCACTCTTTTCAGGAGACTTTTAAGTACCTTCTTACTTCTCATTTATTACATTCTTCTGAATTTAGTCTCAGGCCTTTAAAATATTTCCAAAAAAAATGATTTTTGGTCCCTTTGTCATAAAACTCTACTTCCTCAATGGGAACAGTGATTTGTTGGATACTGTCTCAGTCTCCTGGTTTGGAAGTCTGGATTTCCCTCTTCTGCCTGCCTGCCACAGAACAGGCATTCTAAGCTTTATGGAGACCCAGCATGCCCATACTTAAATTTATAAAAGAAAAATCAAAAGCAAGACCACATGAAGCTTGGTGGTACAGGGATGCCACACTTTATTTAAAAAAAATGTGTTTCTAAGAAACCAAATGTATAAATTCCATATCTATAAAAACAAATCTTACTTGAATGTACAATATTAGCTTTGCATTTTGAAATATTCCTATGTGGACTGCATCTGGCATTTTAAAATATTACTATGTGGGACTCTATCCCCAAATAGAATTTTTCAAGAAATGACTTGGATTTCTCAACGTGATCTCCCATGGTCTCTTGTGGTTTTATCCCAGTGAGTCAGGTGTACTTTCCTGCCCCTTGATCACTGTTTTGCTATCACATATTAATATATCAGAATGTAATTATATATTTCTATATTTATATGTGAGATATAGTTAGAATTTTTATAGGAGCCCTATAAACTATGTATTTATCTATTTACCTAAATTCCATGGTATCCAAGATGTAGGCACAGTGGGCATTGCTAGGGGTTGCTCTCTTTTTTTCTGTATGTTGCCATTTATACTAAATATTCTTATTTTTCCTCTTAACCTTTATGCAACATACTAACTCTATCCACTACTGAAGTGTAACCACTTCTGAAGTGAAACAGCATCTATCTAACAGTGTTGAAAATGCTGTTGGTTTTCTTTAGACTAGAAAGTGGACACTTGTCTTTTTTCTTTGCACCAAAAGAGTTTAACTCATCTTCAGTGTTGGCAAAGATAATGTTCTTCTGATTTGTTTTTAAAAGGATATGCACTTGTAATCTCATTTTAGACTTTCATTTTACTCCTTAACTATTCTGCCCCTTGGCTTCATTTGCCTCTTCATAGGGAAGAATGCATCTGAGGTTTTCTTTGCTTCTCCTCTTGCCATGATATGAGACTAGTTTATGGAGAAATACATCAACTGTCTGCTGTGCATTTAAATTCCCCACTTCCCTGCTGCATTTGTGTGTAGCAGCTGAAAGACAAATAGATGAATGCAAGGCCATTTTTGTCAGTGAAAGTTTTTGGATACATACATTACTGAGCACACGTATCATTAAATACAAGTTTAATATCTGGAAGCAAACGTGGTAGTATATCAACTTTGTCCACAGAGGAGAAAAGGGGTCACTGTTTATGAGAACTAAATGGAAGCATATTCTTCCTTATCAATCAAAGAAATTAAGAGATGGGCATTGGTCTTTTAGGCCATCTGGTTCCTGCCCCAGGGACCAGTATAGGATTGGTCCTTGCCTTATTATATTCTTAGCGCTGATTATTTTTGTTACCTATTCCTGTAGTTTTTCAGTAACTTCAAATGCTTCTGTAACCATGGTTCTTCAACTTCTCTTGACCAGAGAAGTTCAGGTTGTATGTCACTTCAAAAGAGATGTCCCCCCTTCTTTTAAACTTTCAGTAAGCTTTATTCACCAAATTTTATCAAGTTACTGGGACTCAACCTTTTTAAAGATTTTATTTATTTATTTGACAGGCAGAGATCACAAGTAGGCAGAGAGGCAGGCAGAGAGAGAGAAAGAAGCAGGCTCCCTGCTGAGCAGAGAGCCTGTTGCAGGACTCCATCCCAGGACCCTGAGATCATGACCTGAGCTGAAGGCAGAGGCTTTAACCCACTGAGCCACCCAGTCACCTGGGACTCAACCTTTTTAAAATAACTTATGTCTACTTGGCCCTAACTTTTTCCTTACCCGTTTTTTGGGGGTTCTTTGTTTGTTTTTGTTTTTTTCTTACTGTTCTGAGTGCTCTCAAACAATTTTAAGAATTTTGTCACCATACAGTAATTTAACATTGTCAACATCTTAAAATTAGACCTCTGAGACCAGCTATCATTTCTTACAAAGGATAGAAATGGGAAGGGAAGGATGTCCAGAAACTGCCTCACTATGTTTTGTTTCCCTTTTCCTCTCCCCTAAACTCTCTAACTTCCTTTCTTCCTCTTCTCCTTCTCTTTCATACACACAAACACACATATACATATTGGTTTTATGTCAAACCAGATCATCATGGTGCCATTTGGGTGGGGGTGGGGCATGTAGGGAAGAGAATGGAGGACCTGAAGTGGAATTTGGGGCATGAGAATCAGATATGTTAAAGAAGCAATGAATTAGAGAATTTCCAAGCCATTAGGGACCAGACCATGGAGAATGTTTCCTTAGTTACACAAGTGAGGAAAGTGAGGCCTAGGGAGTTAAAGCCAAATTAAATTGGCTGACTTCTCTGGAGTCCATTGTTTTGTTCCTATGCTAAGTTGAAAACAAAAAATTACGAGAGTTAAGAGTATAATGTCAACATCCTGGATTTCCCGTCTGTCCATTAATTCATTTAGTTAATCATTGCATATTTATCGATTAATTGTTTTGTGCCAGACACTGTGCTGGGTGCTAGGGAAACCATATGGCCCCTGACCTCAAGGAGTTTATAGTTTACCAAACCCTAGGGGGAAATAGAGAAGCAGAGAAATAGGCAATCACAACATAGAATGATATGTTTCCATAGCACATGTAGGATGCTAGCAGAGTATATAAAAGGCATCCCCTAACCCATCTTTAGGTAGCTGGGGATAGGTTCCTGGCAGAGGTTACCCAAGCCAAAGTGAGGCAGAGTGTTCCAGGCTGATGCTAAAGTATATGCAGTCCCTGAGGCAAGAACTGAAAATGGTTCAGTATGCCTAGAGAATATAGAGTGGTTAAGGGTTGAGAGGAGAGGGGGTTAAGGGGGTTAGTTAAGGGGACTGTAGAGTATGGGTAAGACTATAGAGACAAGCAGGAGGCAGGAGCCAGGTCATAAAGGACCTTATTTGTTGTGTCAGGGAGTTTGAAGTTCTGTGGTCTAAGAGTGATAAGTCGCTGAAGAGTTTTTAAGCCAGGAAGTGACATGATCATGTTTGTCTTTTAGAAGGATCTCTCTAGGGGCTTCTGGGTGGCTCAGTCAGTTGAATGTCTGACTCTTGATTTCGGCTGAGGTCATGATCTCAGGGTCATGGGATCAAGTGCTGCATCAGGCTCCCTAATGGGCATGGAGCTTACTTAAGATTCTCTCTCTCCCTCTCCCTCTGCCTCTCCCCCCTCACCCCACTCTTTCTCTCTCTCTCTTAAAAAAAAGGGGGGGCGCCTGGGTGGCTCAGTGGGTTAAAGCCTCTGCCTTCGGCTCAGGTCATGATCCCCGGGTCCTGGGATTGAGCCCCACATCAGGCTCTCTGCTCAGCAGGGAGCCTGTTTCCCTTCCTCTCTCTCTGTCTGCCTCTCTGCCTACTTGTGATCTCTGTCAAATAAATAAATAAAATCTTTAAAAAAAAAAGAAAGATCACTCTATCTGCAGCTGGAGAGCTGACTGGAGTCAGAAAGATATGTGAAGAGCCTGTTGGAGAAATCCACGTGAACTGAGAGATTGATAGTTGGGGTTAAAAGAAAAGTTCACATTTGAGATAGGAGGTAGAGTCCATAGGACTTGGTTACTAGATGTGGGGAACAAGGGAGAGGGAAGACTGTGGATAATTTGGGTACTGAATAGCTAGGTGGGTTGTGTGCTGTTTACGGACATGGAGAACATAGAAGAAAAAGCAGGATTATTGAGTAAAACTAATGGGTTAAATTTGAAGTACCCAAGGCTGCCCATACCTAGAACAATCTGGACTAGAGATATGATGTAGATATCAGAGTTATGAGCCTATATAGAGATATGATTTGAAGTCATGGGATCCCCAGAGCCAGTCTGAGGATCAGTTGCCCTTAGACTTTATCTGGCTTTAGTTGTCAGATACTATAGACCCTCTCCCCATAAAATTTGTAAATACACTTCTGCATGCAATTTTAGGAGCTTCTTAGACCTCTTGAAGTACATCCATGAACCCTTATGATGTCTAGATTAAGAAAGAACCTGTGGTTGTGGAATTAGAAGAAAAGCAGTGAGGCACTGGCATCGAAGAAGCGAGTAGAGGGTGAGGAATCCGTGAAGGAGACAAAAAGAGAAACCGGAGAGTTGGGGAGTTTCACAGAAGGCAAGGAAGAGTTTCAAGAAAGCAGGAGTGGTTGGCAGAGTTAAGTGCTGTAGCAAGAAAGAATGAGATAAGGACTGAAAAGTGGTGACTGGCTTTAGCAGTAAGACTGTCAGTGACATTTGCAGGCATTGTTTCAGTAAAATGCTGTGAACAGAACGCAGTGATTCAGGAGTGGATAAGAGGAGAGGAAGTAGGGACAGCGAGTGCTGGCCACAAGTTTCCAAAGGGCAGAGTATGGAGGGGAGGCTTGTCTTTTGTTAAGACAGAATTGAGGGTACTGAGTATCTTTTAGAATTTTCTTTAAATTTGTCATGTCATTTTCTGAGTCCTTACTATCAAAAAAGAAAAGAACAAATAAGCCAAAGAAATTAGGTCTGTAAGAAATAGTGTTTCACAGCTTTCTAGTGCTTCCGTTGAATATTAATAAATGATGAATTGTGGTTTTAAACCCTTACAGTTCTATATTTCTTCTTCAGTTTTGCTTAAGGTGTCCATCTATCCAGAATCTACAATGCCTCAGGCAGTACTAAATTAGCGCTATAGGTGTATTCAGGCCAGCCTGGCTGGGAATGAGAGAGGCAATAAGGCTGGCTTTAGACCCTTGATTGAGGAGCCAGCATTGTAATACCCAGCTTAGTAATTATGGGGGCTTTGTGTTTGCATGCGTGAACCTTAGTTAAGCTTTGTCACAGGTTTTCCAAAACAGCTGGGGCTTTTGGTCTATGAAGACATTAATTTGTGTCTCCAGGGGCTATGCATAAATCAAAGTGGGAAAGAGGGAGGAGGAGCGAATTTCTTTGTGTGAGTCCCAGCTCCCTGTTAACTGTTTAATTGAGGAGAAGGAAAGAGCCCTATGACAATTACTGAATTAGAGGTGCACTATTATCTTCTGCTTGATGTATTCGTGCTTGGTGTATTTATGCTAAGAAAGGCAGTAAACCTTGTCTCCTCTAAGAAGGCCCTGCTTTGTTGACCTTCAGCAGAAATGTAGAATCAGATTTCACAGTTCCTGTTGTCTCAAAGGGAGGCTTAATGTTGGTGGTGATGGTTGTTAATTTAAACTTTGGTCCTCTTTTCTTACCATCTGCTGTGTAGTGGCCTCTCTGTCATACTTCAGGGATAACAGCAAGAATCCCACCTGGGGAAAGCAGAATAATGGCACAGGCCTTTGGAAATTCTGCTGTTTTTTTCCCCTCTAGCCACAGAGAAGATAATTGGGAGACCATGTCATCATGGAAGGAATTGTCACATTGGAGCGAATTAGCAATGGGGAGTGAACCTGGACCTAAATTCTTATGACCTTTAGAAATATCAATATAAAAAAAAGAAATATCAGCATAAATGATGCTGTGGTGAGCCAAGCCACCCCCACAACTATTGTGGATTTATTGTTCAGCCACTGCATTAATTCAACAACAATGCCAGAATGTTGAAAAACAGAGGTTTTTCATGGTTTTTCCTATCTTCACATATGCTGCCTTTTTAGTCTGATGGAGAAATAGATGTTATCAAATAGAATATACTCTGTAAAATACTATAGGAATTCCTACCCTACCGGCGTGTGTGTGTGTGTGTGTGTTTGTGTGTTTTACTAAACATTCTCTTTTTTTAAAGGTTTTATTTATTTATTTGACAGAGAGAGAGAGATCACAAGTAGGCAGAGAGACAGGCAGAGAGAGAGAGGAGGAAGCAGGCTCCCCACTGAGCAGGAAGCCCGATGCGGGGGCTCGATCCCAGGACCCTGAGACCATGACCTGAGCTGAAGGCAAAGGCTTAATCCACTGAGCCACCCAGGTGCCCCTTACTAAACATTCTTAACATTTAAAGGCATGATCATAGAGGGTAAGGATCATGTTCTCCTCTAAAACAGTCCTGTGATGCGATTGTCAGAGTTCAAACACCAGAATTCATAGACCATGTCTCATTATGGTGTTCCTTGACTTAGAAGCCAAAACCCACAAATTTTATCAGTGTTTTATCAGATTTTTAATTAATAAATATAACTAGCACTCTTGCTTCTTAAGACTTCTATGGGTATTGTATCTATAGACTTAATAAGAGTAGAGTAACAGCCTTCATAGACTGTCTTCTTAGAGGATTATTTAAAAAGGGGGTAACCTATCTATAAGATCAACTTGCACGTTGGAAATCTCTCATAAACCGATTATTTTATATGCACCAAGAGTAAAAGGCATTGTTCTACAGTAGTTTGACTATTATCTTAAGATTTAAATTAATAACAAAAATTTTAAACATGCTTATGGTATGATTGCCAGCACAAGGTAATGGGTGATGTATGTTCTCAGACATCTCCCAGCATATTACTAAGTTGAACTATGAAGAATGTAATATCTACTCAGGGTCAGGTTCCAAGTCATTCCTTATGGTTAATATATTATACAAGTCTTGCTCAATGTAGCTCTTTCTATTGTACCTCAGTCGCAGGCATTGAGCTTTCTCATTCAGCATGGCTATATAACAGTAATATTTGTAAAACACAATTTCATTAACTGCTTTAAAATTAAATAAGCAAGAGGTTGGGAAAATAAATATTCAACTATTTCGGTTCTCTATTTAAATGATAGAAGTTGTTTAAAAATCCCATTTTGTCTGGGCTATTCCTTAGCAATAACTGATTTAAAAGGTAAATATGGTACAGGAAAATATAATTTTTAATTTATCCATAAAGCACAGACTAGAGCTATATATTTATAGATCCAGAAGAGACACTACAATTTAATCCAACCTTCTCCTTTTACAGATGTGGAAACTATGATCCAAATAGGTAAAATGACTTACCTAGGATCATATATTAAGTTAGTGGCGTATATAGGGCACCATCTCAAGTTCCGTGATTCTTGCTTAGTGGTCTTCTCAGAATTTTGTACTGCCTCCAGAAAATTGGAAAGGTGGAAACTGAACTCCAGCCTTATACTTTCAAAGCATACACTCTACCTCTCTAATGTGCCTGGAGGTGCTTAGTCAGTACTAACCAACAAGATTAAAATTATTATATTTTTAATTCAATGAGTTACATAGGAAAGCAGCCACACAAAACGGATAGGAAGAGACACTTTGGCAGTAATGCCCGTCAGTATATGTGGCAGGAATTAGATTTACTGCATTATTATGCATCATAACCTGCAAAGAAAGCAGAGTCCCAGGAAAGAGCTACTGGACCTGGCCAGTACAACTGCTCTGCTTCAATAAGTAACTTGAAGTTTTGATGGGATTGATCACCCATTAGCCTGTGGGCCAGGAAAAAGGAAATCAGTGAGCAAAAAGAATAATGGTGATATGAGAATACACCTAACCTCTACCTTGCCCACATATGCCTTTACCTGAGCTGTATCTTCCCAAGATTAAAGAACCTTAAGATTAAAGTCCCACTCTACTCTGCACGGCGTACGTGGGTCAAACCTCTGGAATAATGCTTTCTATCCCAGGTACTACATCTTAAGAAAAATGCTTGACAAACTAGAATAAAACAAAGATGGTCAGGGGCTGCAAAACCTGCCATATTAAGGAAGGTTAGAAACTGCAACTTTGTGCCTGAAAAAGAGAAGAGTAGAAAATAAGAAGGAGACTGATGTATTTTTAAGTACCTACTTAAAATACCTGTGCCAGGCATTTTGCACATACCTCCTTTCATCTTCATACAACTCTATGACCATACCTCCTAATACAGAGTTAAGAGTAATAATACATTTTAAGAGTAAGATAAACTTAAAGATCCATTTCAGCTCTAAAATTATATGAATCGAAGTTGGTACATCTACTGGTTAGTGAGCAGCCATGCTCTTTCTAGGCCTTTTGTGGACTTTGTTGAGTACTCAGAGCTCACAGTTGGACAGGCTTTACTTCTGTTACTATGTAGATGAGCTATCAGCACAGGTGAAGTGTAAGTTAATGCCCTGATCCATCAGCTGGAGAGAGGCCATTTCAAGGGTTTGGTGCAAGAAGAAATTTAGAAATCACTGGACAAGGTCAAAAGAAATCCATTAATGAAAATTGATTAGCTTCCAGGGTTCTCTTTTCTAATCGCAACAGTTTATAATCCAAATGAATTTAGTACCCACTTTCACATTCCAGCTCTTTCACTTTATCTTAATAATTCCTTGCATTAGCTTACCATATGGTTCTTCCCTTTCCAATCTTATGATGATGTCATTTACCTATTCTTTCAGACATCTTTGTATTTCTAATATTGGCCACTTACAAAAGCCATCTGTGATTCATATAGCATTCTCACCTAGAGCACAAAGGGTTTCATTTAATTTAAAAATACAAGTGTATACCATGCCATGAGGAAAATAGCAGCTAGCTAGCTAACCCTTTCTACCTCGCCTTCAGCCTTCCTTTACCTTTCTTTGGCTACCTTTCTAAAATAAAGTATTGTATGAGAAAAATGAGCTCTTCAGGAATTCCATTACTGTCAGTGGTAGAAGTGAGAAGACACTATCATTAACCTTCTTTGCTCGATGGCTCTTGAGAGAATTGGAAAGGCAGCTAGGAGTATGGCTTATCACCATTTCCTATGGCAGAGATGACAGCGGGCTGTCACCTGGGAAGGCAAAGGGGCAGAGAGAAGCTAGTGAAGAGCTACTCTGGAGAAATACAAACATAAAAACTTAAGACTTTTCAATCACTTGCTCCTCCAACTGTCTGGAATCCCTGTAGAAAGCCAACTGAGTCTTTAAATGTGTCCATTCTTTTTGGAGACTCACTAATCAATTTGGCATTGTGTATTGTACAAAGGATCAAAAATCAGGGTCTGCCTACACTGATTGTGATCCAGTGTGTCTTGCCAAGGTTATGTGAGTTTTTTTAAAATTCCCAGATGTTCAATCCCCTAGAGAAGGGAATTCACTAACTATGGTCTACTTATGTTTCACAGGTAGCCTTTCTCCCAATTTAACTTTACTAAAAGCACCAATGATATTTCAGAAACAATGTATGAGGCTTATATTCTTAGAACCATTTTTATTTACCTGAGGCCTTTGATTTAGTCACCCATAAACACTTTCTTCGGAAATTCCATGATTCTAGGCTTAGCAGTGACCCTGTAAAATGGTTTTCTCTCCATTTAGTTCTTGCCAACTTAGCCTCGACCTGGAGGTCCAAAATACTTGTAGACTGTCATCTTTAGTGAAGATTAACTGAAGCCTCTCTTTGGCTGATGGTGAAGGAGAGTTCAAAGATTGTACTGGCAGCACCATTTGCAATCATAAAAAAAGGTTCTCCTTTTGAAATCCTCTCCCTCTTTCTAGCAGATCTGCCTATGTCAGGGGTACACTTTTTAGCGGAATCTATTCCTCAAGTTGCTTTCAGTGTACATTATCCCCAAAGGCGAAATATTCATGGCAATACATATGACATAACTTATGTCAGTAGAGTAATAGAATGGCAGGGCTAAATGGGATGCTCTAGAACTTCTAGCTTGATATCCTTATTTTGTAGATGAGGAAACTGAGGCCCAGAGATGTTGAATGACTCATCTGAAGCCATACAACTAATTAGTGTCAGACCCTAGACCCAGGTCTCAGGACTCCTGATCAAGTGCTTTTTCTGCTAGGTCATGATGCTTCATGCCTAGCTATTTTTAGGATTTATCTGTTATAAATATACATATATATTATATATAAGCATATATTATATAGATCTGTCGGTTATGTATTCCATGAGTGGCAACATAGCCTAACAAGTAAGAGTAGATCCGGGTCTGAATTTTACCCCTTATTACTTGTGTGGATTTACACATCTAACTTAATCTCTGAGCTTCAGTTGCCTCATCTGTAAAACTGAAATAATGATACCCATCTGTTAAAATTATGGTGAGAATCAAATGAGAAAATGTATATAAAGCACTTTGCATAGTGCCCTAAACATAGTAAACTCTCCAGGAATGGTTGCTATTTTTACTATGTAGCTTTTTTCTACATAACTCATTCAGTTCTCCCTCCCCACTCCTAAGGTTGAGAATTCTCTTGGAAATCTTAATTTTATTAACAATAGTATGCAAATGTGTTAAAATGCAGCAAAATGGTTTTCGCTAACCGGAGTCTAGTGTATCAGGTTTTTGCTAAGTTAATTGCAACCTAATTTGGTTCTGCTCAGTATCACATCTATTTCTACAAACAGAAAATTGTCTTTTCTAGATTTTGATTGGCAGGAATGGTCTTAGAAACTTTATTGAATTACATTAGTGTTGCTCTGTGGTGGAGAAGACACTTTCGTTATAAGCCTCTGTTCCTATGTGCTTATCTTTTTCATAAAATTACCATTTGGACTGAAATATTTTCAACTTGTTTTCTATTTAAGAAGGGATGGAAAAAATTGGAGGGTAGGAAAAAATGGAGAAATTTCTTATAACATTTTATTTGACTACTGAGTAATCACATTTTAAGATTTTCCTGTTTGAGCCTGTGGTTTCAAAATGTTAAACCCCCATAAGAACCCAGAAATGCACAACACAATTATTTTAAAAAACAGCTTGCAGAAATTCCACAGGAAGCAACCATGTATATATGAGATCAGAGTCTTATAAAGACATGGTACCTGGCTCCGGAAGCTTTCTTTTTCAAATTATTTTGACAATTCCAGTTTTTTTAACAAATAAGTTTATTTAAAATTGGGCCATGCTGTTTTATATTTCCAACTATCTTCCTTTCTCAACTTGGTTAAGAAATACTTGTCAGGAAAAAATAGAGGTACAAAGTAAACAAAAAGAAAAGATTACAAAGGAATAAAGGAAAACAAGGATTCATGCATGGAGCTGGAGGCTCAACTAAGAGGCTAAGGAAAGGCTAACCAGAGATTCTCAAGATGAGAAGCCAGAGCCCAGTGAATGCCCTGGTGATTTTGGTCAAATTGATGTCACCAGGATCTAAGAAAGATGGGGTCCCATTGCAAGGAGAGCTCTGTTCATTAGAGATAGTCACACTACGAGGAGCGTGCCTGAAGACCTGAGAGGGCAGTGGAGGCAGCTGAAAGAGAGCAAGCATTTAGGCTGGACCTAGGAGTAGAAGTGGAGTACAGAAACATCAGAAGCCGTAAGAATACATAGATGTCAAAGTTGGGCTCTAGAGTAGAAGCTAGAGAAACGAGGAACAAGAAGGGACTGTAATCATGTAAAACAGTATTAAGCTACCTGGTTATTGCAAAATTGACTGCAGTTTACCTTAACAACCCTCATTTAAATTGTAAACTCCATCAGAGTAGGACTGATATCTCTTTGTTTACTGCCACATCACCCACACCAAGAGTCATCCTTGGCTCACCATAGGTCCTCACTAAATATTTTTTGAATGAATGAATGAATGAATGAATGATATGTTTAGAAATTTAAGCTGAATAAAGATCATTATATATGTGAACTTCCTGATTGTGCTGCATTGGAGTAATGAGGAGGAAAAGGTGAAGAAGGACCTTCAACCCAAGATATAAAACCAATGGCAGTGGAGACCCAGGATCAGGGCACGGGTGGTTTGGAGGGCTGCCTTTGGAGAGGGTTCCATTTGCCTTAGAACAAAATTGCCTTCATTTTTCAGATCTCCTTTTGCTGGGTCCTGAGCTGTGCTATTTTGGGATTAGAAAGGAGGGAAGCCAAAGTGATGTCGTCCTGAGGAAGAGGCTCCCCATTTGATATCTTACATGCTATGGATAGCCTATGGTTGCTATTCCATTGCCTTATTAAAAACAAAAAAAAATAGCCTTAGAAATCAGAAAGGCTTGTCTCCTTTTACTCTCTTAAGTTCATTTGAACCTGTACAACCCCTCTGTGGGCTTGTTATGCCAGCTTCTAGAACAGTGCCTAATACTTAGCAGGCACTCAGTAAATATTCGTGGAATGAATGACCCTCCCTGGTTATGCAGTTTTGAAAGACCACCCAATATGCTGGGCCCTTTTCCATAGTCCCTTAAAGAAGACAGGGCTATATCGGGATGAATAGTTACGAAGAAATTGGAGAAAAGAAATGGAAAGTAATTATAATTTTATATATTCCCAAATTCTGGTGCATTTTGGGGCATCCCCTAAGTGTCTCAGTTGAGTTACAACTCCAAATCAACATATAAAGCAGTTCTTTTAAATGTGCAGTACTAAGACTCAGGGACAGTTAATACCTCCTTTCCTTCTAGGGTGAAAAGGAAATTTTGTGCTTTCTATATGTGTCATTGTACCTGAATACTTACACTTGGGGTGAAACTTAAAACATTTGTGTCTTTCTTGTGTTTCTCTGGCCCATCTGTTAATAGGTTATACTTAGATATGTAATTCAAGACTTCCTCACTCCTAATCCCAAAGCATTTGAGCATAACCAACGTTTTGCTAGAAGGGGGTGGCATGTGTAGGCAGATAGGCTTTCTACAGGATGAGAGTTGGAATTTAAATCGCAAAAGGTTTATAAGCAGGTTTTGGAGGCTCCCACTCTAGAAGCCAGGAAGCAAAACATCATGGACAATATTTTTAATACTAGGCTAGATGTGTAGGATGTAAAACTAGTACAGGAAATATAGAACAAGAACATTTGGCAACTGTGCGCTTCCTGTCTAAAATAACTGCTATAGAACATTAGTGGGAGGTAGTATACTAGAGTGAATTTTATCATTTTCCTTCTTAGACTCCTTATACTACTGAATAATATTATAAATTTTTTTTCTCTTATTTTTTGTTCTTAGGTCACATCCCAACTGTGTATGTATAAGGGGATATCTATATTTAGTTTCTATCTTTAGGTACATTTGTTTTCCTGAGTTACCTCTTCAACAACTGACATGGTATTGTTCGGGCAAGACATTTATTTTGAGCTCTATAAGGCTTCTGATGGGAGTTCTGTAAACTCCAGCTCTAAATTGATGTTGAAGAATCAATAAACTACTTAGCAGAGGAATAAATGACTCGAGGTAAAAATAACCAAGTAAAATGTAAGTCCTGCCTTCTGTGCAAACATGTATAGTGAGAAGGAGCATATTTGATAGAGCCTTAAATGGTTATCATCCTCAAGGTCCTGTCCCTCATCCGGGTTAACTTTGCAGATTATTTGTTTCTTTCATTCAGAGAGATATCACAAAGGAGATCAGAACCTGTTGATTACAGTTTGGCAAAATGTTTGGGATCGTGAAACCAGCCAGATTCTTTTCTTAGAAAAGTCAGAATTATTGTCCTCCATTTAGGGTATCTTTATTTGCTAGTAATGTGTCAGTTAGTGATTGTAGAGGACCTAAAGAAGAACTCTTGCCTTCTTGAAATCTTCCTTTTTTTGATTTATTCTAAGGACTCTGTCTCTCCCCATTTGATCATTGTTTCAGGTATTTTTCATGGGATCCAGGGATTAATTAATTCATTTCATAATTGAGCAAAAAATATATTGAGCACCTGCTTGGTGCCAGATACTCTGTTAGATATTATAAATACAATAGTTAAAAAAAAAAAGATATACAAAGTTCCCTGCCCCCATTGAACTTTGAGGCAGACAAGTGAACAGAAATAAATGAGTACATATATAAAATTCTTACTGATGGTGATAAGTGTGAGGACAGACAGCTATGGATGAGAAAAAAAATGGCAGGACCTACTGAAATACCATGGAAAGAAGGTTTCTTTGAAAAGATGCATTTCAAGCTGAGATGTGATGAAGAAAAGGCGTCTGTCACACAAATAGCTTGGGAGATGGCAAGCACAGGTTAAGGCAAGAAAGGCTGGGTATGTTGCAGGAACGGAGGGAAACCAGCATAGCTGAGTGAACGGGACCATGTCATGAAATAAGATTGGGAGAGGTAAATGGTGCCACATCATACAAGGTTTATAGGCCTTAAGAAGTTAGGATTTTATTCTAAAAGCAGTGGGAATCCATAGAAAGGTTTTAAGTACAGGAATCATATGAATTGTTTTATATTTTTTGTAAAGACTACTTTGGCTGCCTGTGGAGAGTGAATAAAAGGTGGGCAAGAATGGAAGCACCACCGCTAATTAGGCTATTTATTTATTGAAGGAGTCTAGGTAGGAGAAAATGCTGGCTTGGATAAAAATGATGTTAGCAATGGGGCACCTAGTTGGCTGAGTCGGTTGAGCATCTGACTCTTGATTTCAGCTCAGGTCATGATCTCAGGGTCCTGCCCCGCATTGGGCTCCATGCTCTGTGGGGAGTCTGCTCAAGATTCTTTCTCACCTTCTCCCTCTTCTTCTCCCTGCTGCTTGCTCACTGTCTCTCAAATAAATAAATAAAATTTAAAAAAAATGATGTTAGCAAAGATGAAGATAAATGGAGAAATTCAACATGGATTATGAAGTTAGAACCAAAAGGCAGGATTTACTGATGGTATGGAAATCAGAAATGTTGAAAGAGTAGAAGTCAAGGCTGACATCTAGTAGAAAGGGGAAAAGTGATGATGCAGAAGAAAAGTAATATCAGCAGGAGCAAAGTCTTTGAGCAGGCAAGAGATGATGGCATTGGGGAACACTCCTTCCATTTCAACAAAACAGAAGAGAAAGAATGGATAAAGATCTAGGTCAGTGTGTAGACTTGGTGATGGGAAGATGAGAGAGCTCTTTCTAATGGCTTTTGTTTTCACAAAGTATGAGGCAAGATCGTCAGCTAAAAGCAGGAAGCGGGAGAGAAGTGGGAAAGAAGTGGAAGGATTGAGGAGAGAGGTGAAGATATATCATGGTCACTTTAAAGAATGGGAAAGCAAGTTTAATGCAGAAGTAGCATTTTGGGGCAGAGATGAGTGCTCAGTTGAGGCTTGTGATCATATTGAATACTTCAAATGAAAGTAAAGCCCATCAACTCAGCTGTGTGAATTTTCTGCAGTCACGTTCAGTAGCTCAGGTGCAAGCCCACAAAAGGCAGTTCAGTTGAATTCGACTTGTATCTTGCCATATGAATGTATCTGGAAGAACATAATGTGGTAGAATGGAATGAATGCATGTCTAGGGTTTGGAGAAGACCTGGGCTGTAATGCAGTCTCAAGCTACTTGCAAACCATGTGACTTTAGGCAAGTCCCTTAAACTTGGTCTGCCTCCTTTTTTTCATTGGTAAGATAAGAAGGTTGGACCAAATAATCTTTAAGGTTCTTTCTGGCTCTGAAACTGTGTGATTACTTTATCCCTTTGGGACAATTCCCAATCTCAATCAGTTTCTCATTAATATAGTGTTGTGATAAGTATGTATACTCTGGAGCCAGACTGCTTGGATTTGGATTCTAGCTCCACCATTTCCCAGCTGTGTGACCTTGAATAAGTCATTTTACCTTTCAGTGCCAGTTTTCATTTTTGCAATGGGCATTACAATACCACATATTTTACTTAGTAGGGTTACCGAAAGGATTAAATGAGTCAATGCATGTGACACTCTTACAACAGCTCCTGTACTGGGTCATCAACAAACGTTAGCCATTACCCCCAACAAGTTCTAGTTCTACATCATCCCTTCAGACATAAAATGTCTGAAAGATTGGAATTTCTTCTGCTTGCAGGCATGCATACCACCTGACACCATATTTAGAGTACATCATTTTGTTTCAGATTGGCAATGTGGCATAGAAAAATTATTCTGGGACCAAATGAGCCTTGGTTTAAATCCTGAGCTTGCCTTTTACTTAGCTGTGAGATCTTGAGTAAATAAATTAATGAACTGATATTCAAAGTCCTCTTCTACAAAATAAGGACAATAGAAATATTTATCTGATAGTTTGTGGGAGAAAATGAAATGAGATAGTGCGTGTGAAGTCCATGATAGTACAGGGCTCAGCATACAGTAGGCATTTAATCAAAGCAATTATTACGATTATGGTACCCTGCCCTAGTATTTACCTTCTTATGTCAGTTCTTGAGGTATAGACAACTTTTGTTCCTGTTACTTGTTATTTTCCTGAAGCACGGAGGAACAACAGTTAGCCCATCAGAGAGAAAGACCTGAAAGTAAAAGCAGTATTAGCTGGTACATTAGAGACAGGGTAAAGCTAGAAGGGTTGGATTAAAGGGGCGCACATTGTTATTTGTTAAAATAAATACTGTAAACACATAGATTTCTTTTTAACATTGAAATCTTCCTTTAAAGTTTAAATATTGTCTGCCAGTGAGAACAGGTTACTAGAGTCCAAGAAAATAGTATGCCTGATCTATTCCACTCTGTCTGAGAAGGTCACCATTGCCTTTCACTTCTGGACAATGGCACCTTCCACGGATCCCTGCTGATCAAGCTCCAGGGAAGTGGCTGTTCCTGTGAAGTCCGTGAGCTCCTTGATGGCAAGGCTTCACGTGAGGCTGAAAATGTAATAAAATCTCATTCATATATGACCCTCAGAAAACTGCTTTGGAAGCAGCACCTACTTTGGTTCCTATATTTGAAAATACCCTACTGAGTTGTATTGATTTTTTTTAAGGAAAAGAAATAGGGAGGAGAGCAGTTCATTCCAATGCTCTCGTGTACCAGTATTCAAACTAGATCATTTATAAGGCTCAAAAGGAGCTCAATTAATATCAATGTTTTAATCTCAGTGTTATTTTCCACATGGCATTAATTAGGAAGATGAATCAGACTCAACTTTTTTCTTATCAGTTATAGTTCAAAAAATATCATATTTAATTCTAGCTGAAATCTTGGTCATTCTTGTTAAATGCATTGCATCTTATCAGCCTGCTGATTCTTGTGCTGAACTGAATGACCAGTGTTAATGCAAAACTTTATCAACTTAAACAAAAAGTAAACTTTCATCCCAGTCCTAATATTTCCTTATATATGCTGGTTAAATAAGTAACTTAAACTAAGAAGCTAAATTTCCTTTATGAGAGCCTACAAAAAGCGGATTAGTCACTATGAATTAAGGGCTTTCTTTCTGTCTCAGGTATTTGCTTATGTCTCTTGCTCCAGCTCTAAAAAGATTGTGATAGTACTTGTGATCTTACTGGAATATACTGTTCTAGTGGCTGGAGCATCAACTTGGCTATTGTGATTTGGCAAGTTCACTTCACTTCTCAGTCCATTTTCCCTTCGGAAAAAAGGCAATGATAATATCTGTCCTTATCTGTTTTGTTTGGAGGTTGTAAGATTAAATGAAACATGGATGGAAACAGTTGAGCATAAATATATGAATCTGAAAAATTATGACTCCTCAGGAATTATTTAGGTCTACTTGTATTTGTGTTCTTAGAAAGTCCCTCCCTCTCCATAAACAGATGTGCAGTATACTCCATCACCATCACATTTAAAGAAACACACATAGAGAGCCTCATGTTATCTAATATACTTTTAAAAAATGGTTACCTTCCCCTGTATAGAGTTTGATCAACACATTAATATTTGGCTACTTATGCATTCATCCATCCACTCATTGATATATTCAGCAAATATTTGTCAAGTTCCTGCTATGTGCCAGGTACTGTGCTTTGCTGGATGAAATTTTTAAGAATCAAGACAGGACTGATTCTGGGCTCATGAGTTATAGTCTAGTAAGGGAGACACCAGAAAGTTAATGTAAAAGTTAAGTACTATCTTGGGTGATTGTCAGAGTGTAATAGAGTACCAAGAAGGAGTTATAGAACCTGAGATGTAGAGGGTAGAGAAGTTGGAAAGACTTCATAGCTAAGGCCCAAAGAATGAGTCATTGTGGCCTCACAAAGCTGAGGAGGAAAGACTATTCCAGAGGGGACAGTATCACTGCACAGCTCTGCAGCATTTTGGAATGTGTATCCACATTGAGAAATCAGCTCATTTATAGGTACCTCTACCTAAATTTGGAGGTACTTCATGGCTTTTCAGACCTTGTGGGTTATTGGCTCTGTTCCTGGATATACTGTGTAAATGAAATCCTGCCTTAATATGAACTGATTTTGCTCTTTGATTACTTTTCTAACTCTGGTCTATGGCCATACCACCCTGAACGTGCCTGATCTCTTCTGATTACTTTTCTAACTCCTAAAAGTCAAGTTCTCAATTTCAAATGTTTTATTAAGGCCTTCTTATGGTTCTGAGTGTTGTTTATTTTGGTTATCACAATTGCAGATAATTGCATTTGCATTTAACATGAATTTAAATGGTTTTAATGAGTTTCTGAATTTTGACTAGGTTAATTAGTTTATTAGTAGGGAATTGTGTCCACCAACACAAATCTGTTTTATCCATATAAACCCCAGCAAGTGTGTATAATTTTCTGATATTAGCGTAGGTTCAGAAATCACTCATCTGTGTGATTTAGATAGTGACCATTTATTTATAAACCATTTATAAAACCATGTGAATCACTGTCTAAAATTAGTTGAAGTCATTTCCCTCCCAAACATTCTAGGATTTTCTTCATCACTGAGTTCTGGCTACTAAAGAGTTTTCAACTGGGTATGTTTGAACTGTTTCTTGTTCACTTTTAAGAATTTTTTTATACAATTTCAAAGCATCAGGCTGCTGCCTTGTGTTTTCCTCAAGCTAAAAACAGCTTACCCTCCCAATTAATGTATGGACCTAATGCAAGCATGTCAAAGTTCACCTGAAAATAAAGAACCTTGTGGGTAAACAACAATAGGGCATAGTGAGTCATCTCACTGGATTGAATATGGAGCTAATGTCTGCAGATGCTATCATTTTTTGAGGCACAACAAATGAATGACTTAAAATGTAATCCTGGTATGCACTTGACAGTATACTTAGTGAAAGTTTATGATATGTTATTACATATGCTTATCTCTTTATGGGACTTTACTTAAAATAAAAGGGCACCTAAGCCCAACTCTCTTTCACTTTGGAATTTAAAAGCTGATGGGTGACAAAATAGGGCTCAGAGTTAACGTAATTTCTACCATATGTCTAAGTTTAGTTTTTGATCAAAGTGAACATTGATAGTTGTAATGGAAATGTACTTCTCTATTCTTTTATAAAAGTACTGTATTGTGAAAAACTTCAAATACGGGCACCTGGGTGGCTCAGTTGGTTGGGCAACTGCCTTCATCTCAGGTCACGATCCTGGAGTCTCAGGATCGAGTCCCACCTTGGGCTCCCCGCTCAGAGGGGAGTCTGCTTCTCCCTCTGAACCTCTCCTGACTCAGGCTCTCTCTGTCATTCTCTTTCAAATAAATAAATTCTTAAAAAAAAACTTCAAATACAGAGAACATGGTATATACAGTTATACCCACCATACAGATTTACCAAACATTAATATTTTCTGTATTTGCTTCCAGTCCTTTAAGGATACAAATGTCATTGAGCAGTTGATGTTTACTTTGTGTCCCTCTCTGATCCCATTTTCCTACCGTCTGAAGTTGGTGTGAGTCTTTCCCACCCATGTATTTGTACAAATTTTTCACCTAGAAACAGTATTTAGCAATTTTAATATTTACAAAATTTGTATCATACTATACATATCATTAAGCAACTTGGATTTTTCACTCTATTTCTGAGATATATCTATCTTGATGTGCATACATGCCTATTCATTTTAACTGCTGTGGAGTATTTCATTTTATGAATATTTGTCAATGCATTTATCCATGTCCTTGTTGATAAATTTTGTAGGTTTTTTTCTCATTTTTCACTATTATAAAAAGTACTCCAGCATACATCATTGTACATGTCTTCTGTGTATGTGTGAGATTTTCACCTTGAAGTGACGTTACTGGGTTGCAAAGCATAGGCATCTTTCAACTTTATGAGAGACACCTAAGTTATTCTTCAAAGTTGTCATGCCACCATCTTTAGCTTGGGCTGTTATAACAACTACCATAGACTGAGGAGCTTATAAATAACACAAATTTATGTCTCACAGTTCTGGAGATTGGAACTCTGAGATCAGGGTGCCAGGATGGTCAGGTTCTGGTGATGGCTCTCTTCCACGTTTCAGACTACCGACTTATATATCCACATATGGTAAAAAAGAGGACTAGAGAGCTCAGAGGGGCCTCTTTTACAAGGACACTAATCCCATTCTTGAGGCCTCTACCCTCATGATCTAATCACCTCCCAGAGGCCTCACCTTCTAATACTAACACATTGTGGGGAGGTAGGGATTTCAACATATATATTTTGGGGAGACATAAAGCATTCAGTGCATAACAACTACTTTATACTTTCTTAAAGTGGTAGAGGAAGGTTCCTATTCCTCCACATCTTTGAGCACTCAGTATTGTCATTTAAAACATTTTGCCAATTTTGTGGGTATGAAATGATGTCTCACTGTTTTTAATATGCATTGTCTTGTTTACTAGTGAGGTTTAATATCTTTCCACGTATTTATTAACTATGTAGGTTTCCTCTTCTGTGAATTGACTATTCATATCATCTATTTTATTCATCCCATTACTCTGTTTGGTTGTTAGTCTTTTTATTATTGATTTGAAGGAGATTATTCTGCATACTAATTACTGTGCTTTGTAAATACCATCTCCCAGCCCATGGCTTGTCTTTTAACTTTGCTTATGCTGCCTCTGTTGAACAGATGTTTATTATTTTAATTAACTATAATTTATCAAAGTCCCTATTCTTTAAATATAAAACTGTGTGGAAGAAAATAATCATTCCCATATGATCTCAAGTCCTCAATAAATTAAAATGAAGCAACTTGAAGTAAGACACCAAATTGTATTGCTAGCTTCATATAACATAAACTTGGGAGGTTATCTAGAAATGCACAAGAGTTGCAGTCACTAAAAATATAATGTGAATGGACCATTAAAGAAAGTACATAAAGCTATACAAGATGAGGGGCTCCTGGATGGCTCAATCAGTTGAACTTCTGGTTTCAGCTCAGATCATGATCTCAGGGTCATGAATCAAGCCCCACATAGGGCTCCATGCTCAGCAGAGAGTCTGCTTGAGATTCTCTCCCTCTGTCCTCCCCCTACTCTCACATGCTTTCTCTCTAAAATAAGTAAGTGAATCTTTATTTTTTTTGTGTTATGTTAGTCACCATACATTACATCATTAGTTTTTGATTTAGTATTCCATGATTGTTTGTGTAAAGCACCTAGTGCTCATCTTTAAAAAATACTTATACAAGATGAAAAACTCTAGAGATTTGCTGTATAAGAATGTGCATATTGTACAGTAAGTAACAATACTGTATTGTACATTGAAAAATTTGTTGAGAGGGTGGATCTTATGTTACATATTTTTTTGCCATAATAAAAAAGAAACTAAATCATTCAGTACAAAAAAAGGTAATTGTATTCCTTGGACAAGTCATTTCACCTGTCTTCTAACTTTTTTCATATGTAAAGTAAGGAAATTATGTGGTCTCTTAAGTCCTATTCCAGCTCTAAAAGATCTATGGTATATGGAAATAAAGAATGGTTTGGATATGTTCTTACGATTTCAAACATTCATTAAGAATTTTCCCAATTTCAGGGGCTGCCTGGGTGGCTCAGTGGGTTAAGCCTCTGCCTTCAGCTCAGGTCATGATCTCAGGGTCCTGGGATCAAGTCCCGCATCGGGCTCTCCGCTGGACAGGGAGTCTGCTTCCTTCTCCTCCCTCTCTCTCTCTCCCTCTCTGCCTACTTGTGATCTCTCTGTGTCAAATAAATAAAATCTTTAAAAAAAAAAGAATTTTCCCAATTTCAGGAGTGCCTGGGTGGCTTAGTCAGTTGAATATTGCCTTTGGCTCCAGTCATGATCCCGGGGTCCTGGGATAAGGCAGCATCAGCCTTCCCGCTCAGTAGCAAGTCTGCTTATCCAGCTCCCTCTGCCCCTTCCCCTGCTTGTGCTCTCTTGTGCACATGTTCTCTGTCTCTCCCAAATAAAAGAAAAATAAAATCTTTTATTTTAAAAAGGTTTTCCCAATTTCAGACATACAGATTTTCAAGAATCCTACTAGTATTTCTTGGAGGCCTCCTAATATACATCTGTACTCCCTTTTGAACCTTGGGACCATCGATACTGCTAAAGCAATTCCCATGCATGCTCTTAGAAGAACTAAGCTAAGAGAAGCAAGAAGAATGAAGAACAATAAGTTGTAGAAGATCAGAAGGGAAAGAGGGAGTGAAGATAGGTATTTGAAGGGGAAGCCTTGGTACTGTTCTGTATTACCAAAGGCATGTGTTGGTGTCCTGTGTTCCAAAAGTCAGAAAAATGCCTTTACTTTGATTAAAAAAGAAGCAGGTCTACTATATAGAGGTAAACTGATCAAATATGTGGGTCTTGATCAAATGCATCCATCAGTAGTATCTTCTGTAGAAAGTACTTCTCTTGCCAATTTAAAGATGACCCTTATCATGGCTGCTGATCTTTGTTGGCAAATGAATGCCTTTTGCACACTACTTCCATGTGAAAACTATCCCTTGATTTACAGTCAAAGCCATTACTAGATTCTTTTTTAATCTGGCTGTGCTATGGACACTCTGGGCCCAAATTCTGGCTCAGAAACAACTACCTTGGGGCACCTGGGTGGCTTGATCAGTTAAGCATCTGCCTTCAGCTCAGGTCATGATCTCAGCGTCCTGAGATTGAGCCCTACATCAGTGGGAAGTCTGCTTCTCCCTCCCTCTCTGCCCCCTCCCTTCCTTGCTCATGCTCTCAGTCTCTGTCGCTCTCTCAAATAAATACGTAAAATCTTAAAAAAAAAAAAAAAGAAACAAACATCTTATCCGTAAGGTCTGCTCCTATACCCCAGCACTGTCTCAGGTGCATCTTTAAATCATCCCTCTACTTTCCATTGTCCAATTTCTTTTTCCTGATTATCTTTCCATTTCACACTTTTTTTCTGCCCCTTTGTCTATATGTCAGTAACCTGGTTTCATTAGAGAATCTTAGTGTGGTTGGTATTCTTGTGTAAGACTTCTTGATGATGGGGAGCCTGGATGGCTCAGTTGGTTAAGTGTCTGACTTGGTTTTGGCTCAGGTCATGATCTCATGGTTGTGAGATGAAGTCTGATGTCGGGCTTCACACTCAGCAGAGAGTCTGCTTGAGATTCTTTTCCCCCTCCTCTCCTTCTCCCTCTGCTCCTCCCCTTGCTCACTCATGCAGTTGCTCTCATAAATAAATAAGTAAGTAAATAAATAAATAAATAAATATTAAAAAATACTTCTTGGTAATGCTGATGAAACGATGCAAGAAGTCAGATAGCATCCAAGCCTCATAGCAAAATAAAAGGATAGACATGGCTGTTCTGCCTCTCAGTACCCTTTTACATTATACTGAAGCCCCATAAGACCACTAACTTTTCCTTGAATTTACTTTTATATTCTGCAGTCTGTGTCTCTGCTCCAGTGATCCCTTTTGCCTGAAATACTCTCCTCTCTTGGTCCTTCCTCCCATCTGCTCTACTTATTCTTTAAGAACCAGCTCAAATATGACTTACTGAAGAGGTTATGGAAGAATTAGTTACTCCATTTTTTAACCTCTTTGTTTATACTCTTTACATTGTGTTATGTCTGCTTGTTTACATCTGTCCTGCAGGTTCCCCAAACACATGCGCGTGCACACAGACACACACACACACACAATACACATTCTATAAACTTGTTGTGTAAGTGGAGACTTAATTTTCATTTGTAATAAAAATGTGCCCCTTTCCTAATGGGAAATAAAATTTTCCTTGTAAACTGTTCTGTCCACAATTTTAATACATAAAGAATGAGAAGAGGGGGGACAAATACAAGGAGTGACTTGGTTGTGGGAAACAAAACAAACTTCATGTTAGTCCAGTCCAAGTGGATTTATTTTCTCATAGGGAGAAAATAAAAAACAGAATTCTTGGACATATGCCTGGGCCTTATTTAAAGGACCATGAAAGAGCGAATTTTCACTTCCACTCCAGTAGAACCAAGTTCTACAGTATTGATGCCAATCTTGGCAAGTGTGGAACTAGAATCATTACTTTAGGTAGTATACTGTCAACTTTCTTCATGACAGTGTTATAGATGCTATCTAAAGTGGGTATTCCAGCATCAACACTTGTTAAAATTGTGGTGACTGGTTCATTGTGTTTTCAACAGCTGCACATAAATCAACTCCTTCTCTGTAATGGAATGGCTAGGGCAGCTACCAACAAAGATGAAACAATTGTAATTTTCTGATATCTTTAGGTAACTAAAGCAGTGTGTCCCTGTTAATAAACTTAATAAAACTCTCATGAATATTGTCACTTCCTCCTTGTGTCACCTTTATCACCATTTCTTATTGGTCAATAGGGTCATAATAGAATTTACTTCCAGGACAAAGGATTTTGAAAAACATATTCACTAGTTGTAGTGAATCAACTAAAAATCTACTGATTTTATATCCTACATGAGGGCTACTGGGAGACTACCATAAATATGTACTCCATGGCATGCTGAAAGATAAGAAATTGGTGGTTTAGTCTCTCTTCCTTTGAAGCGAGCAACAATAGACAAAATGAAGACCTGTACATTCCACAGCTCGATAAGGTGATAGAAACAAAGTGCTTGGAGAATACAAATCAAGGAGAGGTCCTTACTTATGATATACATTTTTCCCAGAAGGCTTTTTTTGTCTTGGTAGGCTATTTACTCTCCCACCCAAATCATATTTGCTTGTTTGAGGTCTACTGTTTCTGCTACAATAAGTTGCAGATATCTGAGAACTTTGTAGATGTTACGAATTTTGAAATTTATTCCCAAATTGAATATACCCTCCTTTATACCTAATTGGTGGTGATTTTATGCACATTTTGTTTGTTTGTTTGTTTGTTCCAGCTTTAGCTTAATATTAGAACCTGCTCTCCTATTCAGTAAACTAGAACCATTTTCTAAACTGTTCAGATATGTAACTTACCTACTCATATTCTTTTTTTTTTAATTTATTTATTTGACAGACAGAGATCACAAGTAGACAGAGAGGCAGGCAGATAGAGTGGAGGAAGCAGGCTTCCTGCTGAGCAGAGAGCCGGATGTGGGACTCGATCCCAGGACTCTGGGATCATGACCTGAGCCGAAGGCAGAGGCTTTAACCCACTGAGCCACCCAGACACCCCAACCCTACTCATATTCTCTCTCATTCCTCTTTACACCTCAAGATTAGAAAGGGCCATGTCAAGAAGTCTTAGTTTTTTGTTGTCCAAACTCTTAAAAAAACAAGTAGAGGACAAGAGACAACAAATGCTTCTGAGAACATGAATAGGTCAATGCTTTTGTTAATAGGCCTAATCTAATGTACTTACTGATTTGGACAAAGCACTTTATCACTATTTGACATACAATATATTTTAATTATTTATTTTGTTTATTTTCTGTATCTGCTACTGGAATGTGAGCTCCATGAGGGCAGGGATATTTAACCTGTTTGGTAACTCTTGTATTTCCAGAGCCTAGCATGTAATAACTGCTTGGTAAATATTGGTTAATTGAATGAAAGGAAAATTACACATATCTTACTGAGGCCAATATTAGCTCATGTACCAAGGGTAACTACAAGTAAGGAAGAGTGAGTAAAAGGTAACTCAGTTTTACTGAGTATTTTGCTCAGTATCAGATCTTCTGTTGACTCTCTTTTACTTGGATTATCTCAAAAGTTGTATAAAGCAGACAGTATCCTCATTTACAGATAAAGAAATTAATGTTCAAGTAGTTAATTGTCTTGCCCAAAGTCACACCATCAGTAAGTGGCAGGCAAGATTGTTACGCTAGAGTTCAACTCCAGAGCTTTGTTCTTCTACCACACCACTCTGATCTGGGAAGTCCAGGAGAACATTTATCTGTAATACAACCTGCTGCCATTTAAGTTGTAGTCTAAGGGAACTGTATGTTCCCAAGGAGGGCTATATGATAGTCACCTTTATTAAGCAAACAAATTTATATGATAGGAAATCTCTTTGGCTGACACCTATAGAGAGGATATGAATCTCTGCTCCCATGGGGAGTTCTGTCAATAACGAGGCCTGAGTCTAGTTCTGGATCTCCCTCCCATTAGTGAGCCATCACTTCGCCCCTCAATTACCCGAGTTCTCAGCAAAATGGTAGTGGGGGAGTGGTTAGGCCAGATGACTGCCACAGTCCCTCCCAACTCTCAGACTTCTTTTCTCTGAATATGAATGAATAGAAGGTATAACAATTTAATAGGCATTGTTTATTTTCATAGTGGGAGCTCAAATGGCTTTCTAAATGTTACTTTTCCCATTATGTCTTACTGAAAGGTCCCTCTCCCAGAAAGTAATAATGATAATTGGCCCATCATTTTTTAAATACCCTACAAAATTTTCAACAACTCTATTCCAAACTTCACAGTGACTGAACACTGAATATCTTATGCTTTCAACTCACGGGCCTTAGGTTACCAAAATACATGGTTGTATTAATATTCACAATGACTTTTTCTTTCTTATTGGAAAGCAAATGATATTATCAACCACTCTGGAATGTAGCTATAGGACTCTTTGCATATGAGCAAATGTAGTTAGGGGAGGTAGTGTAATAAGTTCATTCATTAAGTCAGTCAACAAATATTAAAATTACATATGTGTCAGGCACTGTTAGGTCTAGAATACTAAATTTGCTGTCTTTAGACCAATTCAATGCCTTATAAGCTATATTGGGCAAGTTAATATCTTTAAATCCCAGTTTTCTCATTTTTAAAAGAAAATAATAATAATTGCTTTACTAACCCCAACCCCCAGAGTTATAAAAATTAAATATGAAATGGTACAAAAATGCCTTTTAAAACCATAAGACACTATTTAGTATTGGTAGTTTTTTTATTTTGGACTCCATGTGTAGGATTTTAATTAATGAGGTTCTTTTAGTCCTTGGACCCCATTAGGATATTTCAGAATAAAAATCATGAACATGAATTCAATTCATTGATTCATCCAAAATATCTTAGTGTGTCATTGGTAATTCTAGAAGCAGAACTCTAGCTCTACTAATGATAAAAGTTAAATTATAGTACCTCTTGCTGATTTAGAAAGACTTCTTTTAAAAATCCTTATGATGCTTGTTCATATTTTAACATTCTATAGATCACTCATTGCTCTTCTTTTTCACAGGAATTTATAGAAATATTTATGCAATCATGTATTCCTTATTTGTTTTAAATTAGTTTGTATGGGTGTTAAAAGTATTTGAATCTGTGAAATGGTGGGTGCTCTTTCAGTGTGGCAGAGATAGCAATTTCCTATGTAGTCAGTCACACAAGGGTAGTATTAACAGCAGTGTTGTTCTGTAACAATAGAAATGTTTGAATGAAGTGAAGTGGGCTACAGGCTGCTGCCAGGATGGGTTGTAAACTTCTCTTCTTCCCTAACAAATGTTAAATATCAGCCAGATTGTGTATATGAAAGCAACAGCTTTGCTGGTTCTATCTGCTGTAATCCATAGCATCCTTTATTTAAATGATGATGCACCCAAAGACCATACCCTGCCTAGTCTGGTAAAGGGAGTCACCTGCAAACAGATACAACTATGTCCATGTGAACTCTATCAGTTAAGCATATTATTGCAGCTGTGGTGTGGCATATTATGGGCTGCTGGTTTCTTTACAAGAAAGCCTTGGAGATGAACATTTGCAGTTTGGTTTTCCTCTGTTCCCCTTCAACTGCAAGCAGGATCAGTAATTGTCATCACAAAATAAAACTCAGTTTTGGGTTTTGACGTTGGCATTGCTCCCTAAGTGAAGCCAACAATAACTCCATTCACTGTCTACCTCAGTTCCATGTCTCTAAGGAAATGAGAATAAGGAATGGTAGAAAGAGAATGAGTTATCAGGGAAAGATGTCCAGAGGATCATTATAAAATAGGTCCTCAGGCATTTATTGAGTGTCTGTGGAGTACAGTGTGGTATGATGTACTGCAGTGTGTGTGTGTGTGTGTGTGTGTGTGTGCGCGCGCGCGCGCATGCTTGTGCTGGGGGCGGGGGCACGGTGAGCAAACGAGATGTCATCTGCTTAGGTGAAAGAAACTGTACTTACACAACATGGCTTAGAAATAGTTCTAAACTAAAAGGAATTCAGGTAGAGTATGGAATGGGTAGCCAGGGTAGGAGAAAGATGCTAATAGTGTTGGCATGATCACAAGTAGTTACTGATGCCATCTCAGACATCGTTCCTAGGAAGCTACCTTTCTCTAAGTTAAGGAATCCTGGACTTTTATTTCTTACACTTTTTTTTATTTCTTTATTTCTACCACATTCAGCTTAAATTTCTCCCAGAAGGGCTTACTTTTTCCCCTTTATTGATGACATTATTTGTAGAAAGAACATTTTTGAAAATATGGAAAAGCAGTTTTGAAGTCCAAAGCTGCCTTGAAACCATCATTGTAGTGGAACAGGCAGTTTTACCAAGAAGTGTGAGATCTCTGGGAATTGAAGTACTAATAGTTTATATAGCAGGGAAGTTAGCAGGTTTGAGAATGTGGAGTTGAGAAATGAATTTGGATCTGAGTTGAGTAGGTATCACAGGAAGCCTGTCATAGACTGACATGAATTCTAAAGATGATATTAACTACTTAGTGGCAAGGGATAGATTGTGTTTTTGTGCAAAGATCCCACACATTAAGGAATGAGAAGTAAGAGGAGGAAAGAAGCTTTAAAGCAAAATCAAAGAGAAGGGGTAGGTGAATGCAAAGGAACAGATCCCCCACAGCTAAAGTCTGGTACATGCATTGAAAGAGAAATCTGATGCTTAATTCCAAAAAGGCAATTAGCCAATACACTGATGCTACTGGAACGTTGACTCCTAATGAATCAACTCATCCTGCCTAAGGAACAGGAAGTACTGCTTTCAACCATCTCTTCTAGTGTTCAGGGCTCCTACAAGGGTTAGCAACAACTTTGGTTACCAGAGACAAGTGAAATAAATAGAGGGACTGTCAAGAGGCTACTAATAGTGGTCCCAGTACCATCACTGGTTTGGCCATCACTCCCCACTAACGTTCCTCCAAACAGGGGCTTAGAAAATAAACCGCAGTTCTGTGTTTGAGATGCTAAAGAAGAGTGTAGAATGATGGGTCTGAGTTAGAAATAATTGAGGTTTAAGTAAAATCTTGATTATTCAAGAGCTCATTATTGGTTTGTAGATTTTCCATACTCTTGGTATTCTTTATTCTCCATTCTGCTGTCTGCCTTTTGGTAATTTTACTGCTCATTAGTTATTTTACAAGAAGGTGGACAGGGAAGGAATAGGAGAATGACAATTTTATCAGCCAATTTTGCTACCTATTAGTGAAAATTCTGATGGGGAAGGAAACAGAAACCATGGGCCAAAATGAGAGGCTTGAGGTCTATATGAATTTCATTTTTCTTCACAGCCTCTATCCCCTGTGAAAAGGTGAACTAATTGTATGGCTTTGTGGGGGGTGGGGGACAGCTTCCTGATAAATGAAGTAAAATCAGCCCCTTTATAAAAGTGCTGAAAGTTCTGTTTTTCAGACCCTTTTATTACTATATTAGGCCAGAAAATACACTATCAAGCAAGTGTCCTTTGGTTCCTGGCGGGGGGTAGATTAAAAAAATTAATGTGACATTTGTAATAGTAAGTTGTGAATTTTTTTAGTGGTGGTGGTCAGAATTGTTCATTTTTCTGAATTATATCTAACAAGTTTGTTATTCATTAACACTATCATCTATGTTTGACCTCTCTCATAGTTATCCCAGCTCCTGTTTTAATCCCTTTTACTAGAATGACTGGGCTGTGTTCTGTTTAATTCATTTCCTTACTCCCAAACTAATTATTTAGGGCTGCTAATTAAGCCACATATGTCATTTTTGGCTTATTTATGAAGCACAGATCTAATTGTGTTATAATGCATGTTTTGGAAATGTTAAGGGTTTTTATCATGGGTAAATTGATTTGGATCACAAAGGGCTATCCTTTGTGGTGGTTCAGGAAGCAATAAAAGTGACATTTATTTTAATAAAATGTAGCATGTAATATAGCTTGTGGTTTACTTACAATGAGGGAGAAAGAAGTCAAAGGCTTAGAAAAATCACTTAATAAAATCCTAGGTAATCTTCAAGAAGAAAAGGAGTTAGAAAGATGAAGAAATACAATTGTGTTTAATAAAATATTTTTAAAACAAAATGTTAGGCAAATCTATACTTGCAGAATTAAATAACAAATGATAATAAAAAGTCAGAAGTTCTTCAGTTTTTGTATAAATTATTCATTTTAAAAAATATTACATATGTTCCAGCAAGAAAATTTTGTGTCACATATACATGAAACTAATATTCTTATGTTTTAGAGGGAGTCTAGAAACAACAGAAATGCCTCATAAGTAATATCAGGTATGCCTTCAGTATTTGTGAGTGAAAGATGTATCATGGCATAACTAGCTCCATTCTTGCAGAACTAAAAGTTCTAATACAGATAAAATATTAGTACCGTTGTTTTTGTTTATTTAAATCCTACCTTTTAGGGCTTAATTAATGTTCAATTTGGAAGGATTGCAATTAAGGCTCAGTGTGCTTGAAAGAAGTTCTTTGTTCAGAATTGCCTGCTTACTGTGATGGCTTCCTCACTTCTTGTTTCTAGGAAATCATTTCTAAATGATTAACTAGGCAGTGGTACAAACTGACATAATTGATTAGTTTTTCATGACTCCTAGTAATTCTTAAAAAGACAATTCTCCTGATGTCTAGAAGCCCTAACAGCCTGATCCTTGGAGTGGTTGTTGGGAGACCCAACCCTGCCACTCGCTTGCTGTGGGACTTCAAACAAATCACTTAACCTTTCTGAGCTTTAGAATATCATATGTTAACTGTATAATCATACTGTGGTCACTTCACAAAGATGTGAGATCGATATGAAGGAGAGTTGAAAAGGAACATAAGGAATAACATGGAGGGCATTAGGAGAAGGAAGGGAAAATGAAGGAAGGGAAATCAGAGGAGGAGATGAACCATGAGAGACTACGGACTCCGAGAAACAAACTGAGGGTTTTAGAGGGGAGGGGTGTGGGGGGTGACTTAGCCCAGTGATGGGTATTGAGGAGGGCACATATTGCATGGGACACTGGGTGTTATATACAAGCAATGAATCGTGGAACACTACATCAAAAACTAATGATATGCTGTATGGTGAATAATATAACATAGTAATGAAAAAAGAAAAGGTAATAGCTTCATTCTTTTGTATGTTGCTGCTCATTTGTTGAAGAGATGGTCTTTTTCCCATTGGGTATATTCTTTCCTGCTTTGTCAAAGATAATTATGTAATTTTGGGTTTATTTCTGGATTTTCTTTTCTGTTCTGTTGATCTATGAGTCTGTTTTTGTGCCAGTATCATACTGTTTTGATTATGACAAATTTGTAATATAACTTGAAGTCCAGAATTGTGATGCCTCCAGCTTTGCCTTTCTTTTTTTCAAGATTGCTTTGTCTATCTTAGGATTTTTTGTTCTACTTCTGTGAAAAATGCTGTTGGTATTTTGATAGGGATTGCATATTTTGATTAGGGATTGTTTGAGATAGTATAGACATTTTAGCAATATTTGTTCTTCCAATCCATGAGCATAAAATGTGTTTCCATTTCTATTTCTAAGACACCCTTGCCTTGTTTGTGACATTAGGGAGAAAGCTCTCAGTTTTTCCCCATTGAGATGATGTGATCTGTGGGGTTTTCTTATATAGCCTTTATTATGTTGGGGACTGTTCCCTCTAAACCTACTTTGTTGAGGGTTTTTATCATAAATGGTTGTCATTTGTCAAATGCTTTTTCTGCATCTTTGAAATGATCATATGGTTCTTATCCTTTCTTTTATTGATATTATATATCATATTTATTGATTTGTGAATGTTGAATCACCCTTGCAACCTGGAAAAATTCCACTTGATTTTGGTGAATTATTTTTTTAACATATTATTGAGTTCAGTTTGCTAGTATTTTGTTAAGAATCTTTGCATCTATGTTTGTCAGGGATGTTGGTCTGTAGTTCTCTTTTTTAGTGGTGTCTTTATCTGGTTTTGGTATCAGGGTAATGCTGGCCTGATAGAATGAATTTGTAAGTTTTCCTTCCTTTTTTATTTTTTGGAACATTTTAAGAAGAATAAGTATTAACTCTTCTCTCTCTCTTTTTAAAAGATTTTCTATTTGTTTATTTGGCATATAGAGTGAGGGAGGGAGAGAGACAGAGCAAGTGCAGCAGGGGGAATGGCAGGCAGGAGAGAAGCAGCCTCCCTGCTAAGCAAGGAGCCTGATGTGGGGCTTAATCCCAGGACCCTGGGATCACAACCTGAGCCAAAAGCAGCCATTTAACCAAGTCACCCAGACAATCCATATTAACTCTTTAAATGTGTGGTAGAATTTGCCTGTAAAGCCGTCTGGTCTTGGACTTTGTTTATTGGAATTTTTTGATTACTGGCTCAATTTCTTTGCTGTTTATTGGTCTGTTCAAGTTTTCTAATTCTTGTTTCAGTTTTGGCAGGTTATATGTTTCTAGGAATTTACCCATTTCTTCTAGTTTGTCCAGTCTGTTGGCATATAGTTTTTCATAATATTGTCTTATGATTGCTTGTATTTCTCTAGTATTGGTTATTATTTATCCTTTCTCATTTCTGATTTTATTTATTTGAGTTCTTTCTCTTTCCTTGATAAGCCTGGCTAGAGACCACTTTCTTACACCATACACAAAAATAATTTTGAAATGGATTAACAACCTAAATGTGAGACCTGAAACCATAAAAATCCTAGAAGAGAGAACACAGGCAGTAATTTCTTTGACATTAGCTGTAGCAACTTCTTTCTAGCTTTGTCTCCTGAGACAAAGGAAACAAAAGCAAAAATAAACTATTGGGACTACATCAAAATAAAAACCTTCTACACAGCAAAGGAAACAATCAACAAAACTAAAAGGCAACCTATAGAATGGGAGAAGATATTTGCAAATGACATATCTGATAAAGGGTTAATATCCAATATATATAAAGAATTTATAAAACTCAACACCCAAAACCAAATAATCCAATTTAAAAATGGATGGAAGACATGAACAGACATGTGCCCAAAGAAGGCATACAGATGGCTAACAGACACATGAAAAGTTGCTAATCATTACCATCAGGGAAATACAAATCAAAACTACAATGAGGTATCATCTCATACCTGTCAGAATGGCTAAAATCAACAACACAAGAAACAATAGGTGTTGGCAAGGATGTGGAGAAAAGAGAACCTCCTTGCACTGTTGGTGGGGATGCAAATTGGAGCAACCACTGTGGAAAACAGTATGGAGGCTCCTCAGAAAGTTAAAAATAGGGGTGCCTGGGTGGCTCAGTAGGTTAAAGCCTCTGCCTTCGGCTCAGGTCATGATCCCAGGGTCCTGGGATCGAGCCCCAGGTGGGGCTCTCTGCTTAGCAGGGAGCCTGCTTCCTCCTCTCTCTCTCTCTCTGCCTGCCTCTCTGCCTTCTTGTGATCTCTGTCTGTCAGATAAATAGATAGAATCTTTAAAAAAAAAGTTAAAAATAGAACTGCCCTATGATCCAGCAATCACACTACTGGGTATTTACCCAAAGAATACAAAAACACCAATTCAAAGGGACATGCATCCCCATGTTTATAGCAAGCATTATTTACAATAGCCACTATATGGAAGCAACCCAAGCATCCAGTGATTGATGAATGGATTAAGATGTGGTGTATATATACAATGGAATATTACTCAGCGATAAAAAGAATGAAAACTTGCCATTTGTCACAACATGGATGGAGTTAGTATATACTGCTTAGTGAAATAAGTTAGAGAAAAATACCATATGATTTCAGTCATATGTGGAACTTAAGAAACAACAAAAAGGGGCGGGGGGGATAAGAGAGAGGGAGAGAGACAAACCCAGAAACAGACTCTTAATTATAGAGAAGAAAATGATGGTTACCAGAGGGGAGGTGTGGGGGTTGGGAATGAGTTAAATAGGTGGTGGGGATTAAGGAGTGTACTTGTCATGGTGAGCACAAGGTGATGTATGGAATTATTAAATCACTATGTTGTACATCTGAAGCTAATATAATACTGTATGTTAACTAATTGGAATTAAAATAATAACTTCAAAAAAAGGTAAAGGCAATCTCTGAATATAAGTTATTATTGTTAACCTAAGAAAGTCAAGTATTTATTTAATGATAACAGTATGGAAATTCTTGCTTTTGAGGCTTTTTCGAATTTATCTACATTTTGTCAATAAGCTCCAACTTCTCATTGAATCAGACAAGACAGTACATTTGGTGATACAGTTTGCCACTGTGCTGAGGGGCAGAAGCAATCATTTTTTAAAAATGTAGTTTTTTAGAAGATTTCTGGGAAACAGCACAGATATATTGCCATTTTTAGCCTAATCATTTTGTTGACCACAAGGCAGAACGGCAGCAAGCTCAGATGGGAGAACTGTAGTCATTATCCAAAGGTCAGACTTGATAAGCAGACTGCTGTTTCTTCCCCTAACTCCCATATGTCTGGAGGGGCATGTGGGCAACAGGGTAAGTCAGAAATCTTACTGTCAAAAAAGTATTTAAGTGATTTTTTGCAAATAGAACTGGATATATTCTGAACAGAATAACAGTCCTGTCTTCAAGGAGTTCTTAGTCTCAAGAAATGAGGCAATAGCAGGAACTTCAGGCAGAGTCCATATCTATCTTGTTGCTTGGCTCAAAGTAGGCATTCCACAGATGTCATTTGTATAATGGGCTGAGTGAATGGTTGGACAGATGAGTAATGAATGAACAATAAACTCCAAAAGGTAACTCCTTGGCATTACTGTTTGGGAAAGCAGAGACAACAACTTGAAAACCTTTAGCAGTGTATCTTGAGAGTCAAGCATCAATTTTTTTTAAAGATTTTATTTATTTACTTATTTGACAGAGAGAAAGAGATCACAAGTAGGCAGAGAGGTGGGGTGGGGTGTGGGGGCGGGGAGCAGGCTCCCTGCTGAGCAGAGAGCCCTATGTGGGGCTCGATCCCAGGACCCTGAGATCATGACCTGAGCTGAAGGCAGAGGCTTAACCCACTGAGCCACCCAGGTGCCCCAGTCAAGCATCAATTTACACTAGATATTGAAGTAATTGAAATTTAGACCAAGGGTGGAAAATACATTTATTATTTTTATTAATTTATATGTAAAATGAAAATGAAACTTAAAATTAAGAAGTCTAGCTCTTCTACACTCCATTGAAATACTGTATTATGAAGATAAAAGTTATGTTGAATAGTTTATCATAATTAATTTTTTTAAATCAATTTGATTTATTTTCTACCAAAACATCTTGGAGGAAGCATTTACACTTTTTCTTTCACTGGTGGTGATCTATCCATCAATAAAAACTTTAATCCCGTATAAACCCTATAAGGAAGGTAGCATACTACAAGGGAAAGGATATGTAGCCAGAAGATGTGGGTTCCAGCCCCTCTCCATATTCATTATAACTTTGGGTAAATCACTGAAGCTTCCCTGAAATACAGTTTTCTCATCTACAAACCAAGGACATTAACCCTTTTCTTCATCACAGGGACGTTGTGGAAGTACTTGGTAAGTATAAAATTCTATAATAATGTCATTTATTGTTAGGGAAAGCATTAGAAATAATGTTATAGTGTTCCAAGGCTTTGGTTTCTGACATTCTGGTGTAGAATGTGGAGTGTAGTCCCTGAATGTTGGCTACCACCCTGAGAACATTCAACTTAAAGATGGTTATATAGAAGATTCCTGGGGTGCCTGGGTGGCTCAGTTGGTTAAGCATCCAACTCCTGATTTTGGCTCAGGTCATGATCTCAGGGTCATGAGATCGAGTTCTACAGCGAGCTCCATGCTGAGCTCAGAGTCTGCTTCAGATTCTTTCTCTCTCCCCTCCCTCTGCTCCTCCCCCATTCTCTCTCTCTTAAATACATACATAAATAAAATCTTTTAAGAAAAACATTCCTGAACATTACCATTAAATAAAATGTATTTACATTTAATTGTTGAACAGATTGTAAGGTATAAGTTTACGATCCGCTTAGATGGTAGTACTCTTTTGAAGATTTCTCTTTATATATCTAGGCTTTATTTATATTTGCCAATCTACGTGGCATATACCATGCATTTCTCTGGTCTTCAGTGACCAGAATCAAGTTGTTTCATTGATAGGCCCTCATAGCATTTGACAAGCACCAAAGTTGTTAGAAGCTTTGCTTTAATATAAGTGTCACTCCCACTAAACTGTAAAATAACCATTTCAATTTGGAGGCTTATTATTCTATTAAAACATAAATGAATTCACTGTCCTTTAAAATGTAACTACATTTAAGCGCAATAGGCAAGCCACAGCCATTCTTTGTGTGTTGGATGAGGTTTTAAGTGTGTCACCAAGTGCTCAAATCTGGTTGTTACTGAAACACAATCCAAACTCCAAGAAGGAAGACAGCTATTAAGAATGAGCTTAGAAAAAAGACATTTTGTAGATGTATTAAAATAGAAAACATAAGCTGATTAGGCAAAGTTCCAAAGATTCATTAGTTTATTAAAGTAGATTGAAATGAATGTTTGAGAGATTTAAATAAATTAACCTTTAATGAGTACCCGGGGGCCAAGGAAAAAGAATGACAGAGGATTAGGAGTATTTTGTCTGATTGTTGCATAATGCACAGTGATTAGGTTTTTTTCTGAATGCTCATTGCTGTATAACAATACTAATCAATAAAAAAGATTAACTTTAAAATATCTCCAGATTGTAGTTGTTGCCTGCTCTTATGTGCACACAAATACCATGCTTAGATTTAATAGCAGTCCCTATAACTCTGGCAGAGACAGATGAAAATTTTTGTCATTACATCATTATTTTTTGAAATGTCTCATATGTGAGCAACGCTTTGGTCCAATTAGGGTAATTTATTCCTGACATGCTGGACATGCCTTTATCATTTTGGCATTAGATTCTTATTCTGAGTTTTGCAGTACACGTGCTCTAAATAATAATAACCGATAACAAGTTACTTAGAAGATGTATTGGTATTTAAACATCTTTTTAAAAAAAAAAAACAACTTTTCTGGACTTCCTTACAAGTTCTGGTTTATAATTGGAAAAATTCTTAAGGAGAGTTTTTGGGAGTAGTGTTAGAAATGCTTTGGGTTTTTTTCAGGGTGCCTTAACAGTATTACTTTCAAAGCATTTATTGACTGTTAAATAAGTTTTGAGTTGGGGGTACTAGGACAGCATTCTTCTAGACCTCCCTCCTCTCTGATTTTTTTACTCCATTACTGAGTTTTATATCAAGTTTTTATTAATGTCTTCCAGCTACATTTTTGCTTTTGTTTTACCTTAAACTCAGAGCTTGCCAATCACATGGTTCTACTCTCATTTTTTAGATGAGGAAACCTTCACAAAGAACGACTTGCCCATTTGCCAACTGAGTTGATGGAAGAGCAGACACCATGGCCTCTGTCTTTATGACCTGTTCTTCCACTCTACCTAACTGCCTCCTTTGCGTTTTTCACATTTTACCAGACAGTTCTTTTTTTTTTTTTAAGACTTACTTATTTATTAGAGAGAGAGAGAGGGAGAATATGCATGATGGGGAGGGGCAGAGGGAGAGAAATCCTCAAGCAGATTCCCTGCTGAGCATGGAGCCTGATGTGGGGTTCTATCCCACAACCCAGAGATCACAACCTAAATCGAAACCAAGAGTTGGATGCTTAACCGATTGTGCCACCCAGGCGCCCGTTAACAGATCCTTCTTAAAGTTCCAGTTTTATCACTGAAGAATCACTGAGATTGCAGGTGACATAGGCAAACCACATTGTAGCCTGATTTTATTAACAGTAGTTGTAGTTTAGACACAGTGCTTCCCAGCATTCTTCATGACATCGTACATATAGTTAAGTAAAAAGAATGATCTACTTGAGGGCAGTGGTGACTGGCCTGCAGTCCCAAGGGTTGTAAGATTTGAAGCCAATCCCCTAGGTTGTTTGGACTCTTTCTCTGGGGATAAGAAGAGAGACACAATATTTTGAATTATTTTAGCTGGTATCTCCTGGAGCAAGGAAAGGAATGTAGTCCCGTAATTATACTTGCCTAAAATTTTTCCAAGACTTCCATTTCTTTTTGTTTTTGCCAGCAACCCTTCTAATCTTTCTTTCCATCTTTTTCCATAGAAGCATCATAAAATGGACAAATTTAGGTCTAACCAATTTATACCACACAACCAATGCAGTATTCTACATATTGTAGATAATGAGTAAATGAACTTACCCTCTAAGTGTTGCCTGATTTTATCTAAAAAAACAAACACACTTTGGTCAGCATATACTCATTTTCTCCGTTTATAGCAGTGGTTTTCAGTCCTGGTTGCACATTATAATCACTTGGCATCTTTTAAAAACTAGATCCTAAGGTCCCACCCAGACCAATTAAATCAGATTTATTGGGGGTAGGGCTCAGGTGTTGATATTTTTTTTTTTTAAAGTTCTCCAGGTAACTTTAATACGTAGCCAGAAATGAGATGCACTGCAAAGTCTTGATCTTTCCTGGGACACTCCTAACAAATCTGTGAGGTTAGGGACTGGGTCAAGACAGAAAGTGCTTGCTGAAAAACAAAGGAATATGGGAGCTTCTTTTGACATTGTTCACTTTGTGGCAAACCTGATTTGGGTCACATGTGTATCAGAGAAAACAGTTGCCTTTTAGGAGCCCAAAGGGAGGACTCCTAAATAGAGTTGGTTTAATGCACTGCAACTATATGGTCATGCTTGGCATCTGCCCAGGAAGCTGGGCTACTTGGTTAGATATTCATGGCCTTAGTTCATTGCTATTCTGTTTCTTCTTTCCACCATCGTCCTACGCAAGTGTGCAATTTCTAGGAAACTCTGAGCCTGTAAATATACCAAGGCTATAAATTTATCCATCCACATCTGTCTTCAAAAAATGCCTTTCCCCAGAAAATAACAACAAAAAGAACCTAATGGGAGATGGAAATGGATTCAGTTAGGGACAAAATACAAGTTGGAATGATCTGTTAAATCAAAGTAACCCATTCCAAGATCTCAGGAATGTCATTTGGACTGAAAGGATGTTTGGGTCTATTCCAATCCTGGATTCTTCTTAAAGGCAGTTTTAGAAAGTTGCTGTGCTTTCACACTCTAGCTTCACCTGGTACAACAGATTCCTCTATAGTGTAATCAGAATAATTGGACTCTCCATTTGCTGCCTCTGGGGTGCCTAGAACTCTTAGGTGCTAAGGATCTGTGCAGTGTTTAAGGCCTTTACCTCATGAAGTAACAGAACTTTAATTTCCATGTAGTGCTCTTTTGTTGCAGAGAAATTTTTTTTTTTAAAGATTTTATTTATTTATTTGACAGAGATTACAAGTAGGCAGTGAGGCAGGCGGGGGGATGGGGTGGAAGCAGGCTCCCCACCAAGCAGAGAGCCTGATGTGGGGCTCGATTTCAGGACCCTGAGATCATGACCTGAGCCGAAGGCAGAGGCTTAACCCACTGAGCCACCCAGGCGCCCCCAGAGAAATTCTTAAGCTGAACCGTTCATGGAACTGAATTCGGCTATAGGACTCTTTTAATGCAATCCATCACTTCACAATTTCCTAGAAACCCTGACTTACTCTGTCAGTTGTTTGTCTCAAAGCATCTTTCTGAAATGAATTTACCTTAAAGTTAAAGATGATTAGAGTGCTTCTTCTCCAGGAGACAATTACATTGCTATATTCTGTGGCAGAGTGAAAAACAACATAGCATTAATTTTTCCAAGTTTTCTTTGAGTGTTGTTAAAGGAGAAACATCCGCTTAATCCAACATACTATAATAGCCAACAGACAACTGCTATTAAAATGCAAGATTTTCTAATAAAACCATTTTGAGGAGTTCTTTTGGGAGGAGAAGAAAGAGAAATATGAAGGGAAGAATGGAAGGAATTTATTGTCTTCCTGACCTTCAAATACACTTTGTCAGTGAATGTTGTGGACAAAATAAACCAAGTCTGAGAGCTATTATTAAAATGTTTTTCTCTCTCCTTAGCCCAATAGTATGTTATCCTGACTCTTAGACTTTTCTGCTTTATATTTTCTGGATGAATTGATATCTTTTGACAGGCTTTGTTAAGGATACATAGTAAAGGTCAAGTATAAGCCATTTGCTGGCATTCCCTGGCAGCCTTTATTTCATGGTAAATAGAGATTGGAAGTGGTTTTATTTTCAGCACAGCTTTGTGGATATGCTTCCAATGGATTGTGCTTTTTCTCATACTGAAGCCCACAAAACTTGCATGATTTTCAAGACTGAGATTTAAGAGCTTTAAAATGGAGTCATCTTGTACTCCGTTCTTCCCCTCAACTCCCAGATCTAATTAGACACCAAATCCAGAGTATTCTACTTCATGAATATCCTGAAATCCACTCATTTTTTCCCCCATGCATTCCCACTGTCTGAAATAATATTACTGTCATCTCTCCACCATGTCACTCTGGTGTTCTAACTGGTCTCTCTACCTCTGGTAACTTCTCACCTCCACTGCATCCTTCATTCTGCCATAAATGTAAGCTTTCTAAGGCACAGATCAGATCTTGGCAACCTTCCACCCATAATACACAGCAACCCACAAACACCCAGGAGGAACCCCAAGGTCCTAATAAGTGCTCTGGTAGAAAGGTACTGTGTATTTCTGTGGGGTGAGCTTTTGGGAGTTAAGAAACATTTCACTGAAGAGGTAACATTTCATCAAGGTTTTGAAGGATGAATAAAAGCTCTCCGGGTGGAAAAAGGGACAATTATAGTTCAAGCAAAGGGAATGGTATGTACAGAGCACAGAAAAGAGAACCCAGAAACAAATCCATGCATAGAGTGTCCATTGAACACCAACAAGGGTGCAAAGAATGTACAATGAGGAAAAGATTCTCTTCAGTAAATGGTGTTGAGAAAACTGATACCCGCATGCAAAGAATGAATTAGACCCTTATCTTACACATACACAAAAATCAACTCAAAATATGTTAAATATTTAAATATAAAATTTTAAACTACAATTCCTAGAAGAAAACATAAGTACAAAAGCTTTATGACATTGGTCTTGGCTGTGATTTAATGATATGACACCAAAATCATAGGCAACAAAAGCAAAAACAGACAAGTGGTACCACATTAAACTAAAAAACTTCAGAAAGGAAACAATCAACAGAGTGAAAAGGCAGCCTACTAAATGGGAGAAAACATAAAGGGCTAATCCCCAGAATATATGAAGAGCTCCTACAACTCAATAGAAAAAAAACCTTAATAACCCAGTTTTTAAAAAAGGCTAAAGACTTGAATTGACACTTCTGCAAAGAAGATGCACAAATGGCCAACATGTAAATGAAAAGATGCTTAATGTCTCTACTGTCAGAGAAATGCAAATCAAAACTATAGTGGATATCACCTCACACTTGTGAGGATGACTGTTAAAAAAATGAAAAGTGTTGGCAAGGATGTGGAGTAATTAGAACCCTTATATAATGTTGGTGGGAATTGGAAATGGTACAGCTGCTATGGAAAATATATGGAGGTTCCTCAAAAAATTAGAAATAGAACTACTATATGATCCAGCAATCCCATGTCTAGGTATTTATCCCAAAGAATTGAAATCAGAATCTCAAAAAGATATTAGCACCAGCTAATAGTTACGATATCTAATATCTACGATAGCCATAATGTGGAAATTACCTAAATATCTGACAGATAAATAGATTAAAAATAGTAGGATGGGGCACCTGGGTGGCCAGTGGGTTAAAGCCTCTGCCTTCGGCTCAGGTATTGATCCCAGGGTCCTGGGATCGAGCCCCACATCGGGCTCTCTGCTCAGCGGGGAGCCTGCTTCCCTTCCTCTCTCTCTGCCTGCCTCTCTGCCTACTTGTGATCTCTGTCTGTCAAATAAATAAATAAAATCTTTAAAAAAAGTAGGATGTACATACCATGGAATATAATTCAGCCATATAAAGGAAATCCTATAGAATGTAAGAACATGGATGAACCTTGAAGACATTATGCTAAGTGAAATAAGCCTGTCACAGAAGGATAAATCTTCCATGATTCCACTTACACGAAGTATCTAGAATAGTTGAACTCATAGAATCAGTACAGAATGGTGGTCACCAGTGGCTGAGGGGCAGGAGGAATGGAAAATTGCTAATCAATTGGCCTGAAGTTTGAATCACACAAGATGAACAAATTCTAGAGATTTGTTGTATAACATCATGCCTGTAGTTAAAAATCCAGTACTGTACACTTAAAATTGTGGTATAGATTTTATGTTGTGTTATTACCCAGTAAAGCAACTTTAAAAAAAAGAAGCACAGATGTGAAAAGGCATAGCATGTTTGAGGAATTTGAAAAGTTTGGTATGAATGAAGCAAAGAGTATTTGTGGAAAGTAGCAAGAGACAAAGCTGATGTAGTGATTTGGGCCAGATTTCCCGTTTATTTATCTGCCTTCCTTTCTGATTGTAATCTTTTTGAGGAAAGAAACTGTGTCTTATTGAGTCCTGAAATGCTAGGGCCTAGCACGCTGCCCAGCACACAGAATTGTTTGAATGAATTCGATGAATGAGAAGAGACTATCTGTCAATACTATTTCATAGATTCAGTCATTGCAATACACATTGAATATCTCAGACTCCAGGCTGGAGCAAAATTAAGATCCTGCTTATTCTTTCATACAACAACAAGTAAGACTTGTTTCAAATACAGATTAGTTCTTCTTTGCAGGCTTTTTCCTTTAGAGTCATGTTATCTTCTCAAGGAGTAGATTCTAGCTTTTGCCTCAGTAGTAGGTTTGACTTCAGCCCAGGGACATCTCTAAAGGAGCTAATCACTGTTGACACCCTGATACTCCTCAGGTGGCATTGTTATAGTGAAGCTATGGATCTATAAAAGATGAATTATCATGTTACAGAAATCTGTTTTCTCCTGTGTGTTTAATTTTGCAGCTTATGCAGAGTTGTTGTTCATACATTCTTGAAAACACTAATCCAAAGGAGGATCAAATATTAGGAGTGCAGTAAGCATAACTCCAGAACAGTAGTGATATAGTATAGCAAAATTAATGGGGTTGGGGAGGGAAGAAGGGAGGATAACATCTTTTGAACGTGTGAATGAAGATTTACTGTATTATCTTTAGGGAATGCTAAATCATAAACCCATCATTGGTTAATTAGAAGGCAATTAAAATTGTAGCACAGTGATTGGATAAATAGTTAATGAAGGCTAAATGAAATGAAAAAAGGAAATCCAATGAAATTAGTGTGTACATTTTAGAGAAAACAAAGATAAAAAATGTTATTCATGCAGTGCCTCAGTCTTGAAGGATACCAATATCCTTCTAGCATTAATTGATAAAATTAACTCTGCAAAGACCAGTCCAGCTCTCACTCTCCCCTCTAAAGCATCCAGCACTGAAATGCAGATTTATCTGACTGCTACTTCGATTTTCACTGACTTACAGCATGTGAAATTATTTTGCTGAACCTTGTTTACAACGTATTTACTGGTGTCTTAAAAATCTGTTAGAACAAATTGGTGTACTCTGTGTTTAGTAACTGTTCCTACTGAAAGGGTTGGCTCAGCTGAGGCCCTTGACCAGATCCAGCTGACTTGCTAGTTTTCAAAACCAGCCCAGTGGTTTCTACAGGGAGAACTGTGCTTGTTTTTGATAATTACCTCAGCTTTATGAAATCAATCAGCCTGAAGGGAAGACCACATTACAGATCTGACAAGATAGACTCCAGTTTCAATACCAGAACAACTCTCTGTCCTCAGGCTCTGAAATCTGCAATTATTTATTTTATTTAGACAGAGACACCCATAATACAGTGCCTCTGGGCACATTCTCAGGCAAGTATTAAACAGATAACCTAATGGTCAGCCTGTTGGGAACCCGCCCTTTTGCTGTCATTCAAGTGGAAAATTGGTCAACAGGAATTATAGCATGGCCTAGAGCCAGCTCAAAGTAGGCACTGATGAATCACCATCTTTCTAATCCCTACCCTCTAAGATGTGGAGAGAAGGGTGGTTGCTGTAACTGTTCCCTGGGCTAAACTACAGGAAAACAAGACTTTTTCTTCTGAGTTCCTCTGAAGACTGCCAGACTTTATCCTAAGGAAGATGATAAATCGCCTACCATCTGTCACTTTGAACTGTTCTATCAAATCAACATTTTTTTGAACTTTTTATCTCTGCAAGTTAACTATTTGTTTTTCATTAACATCTGGTCCCTGTGGCGCCACCGCCTAACTGCTCTGGTGATGTATGACTAAGTTTTTTTTTCAGGTTTTAGCTAGTTCCTCTTATCTCAAGTCTCATACACAGTGTCCGCCTGTTAGGGACGCTCGGTAAAATGGCTTCCCGTCGTTCAGGATGGCCATTCTTATGCTAACCCACTCTTATAGTTTTCATCGAGGAATGTGATTTTGCTGTGTTTCCCAACCCTTAAATTGTATAGGGGAACAGAATCCTGAAGCATTCTTCTTCTTGAAGTTGGAAATATATATTTTGCTTTCCTGCTCATGGAACTCAAGCACCTTAACAGATTTAGTTCAGACTTTCTGGAATAATTCACCTTTACTAGCCCTGAGACATGTCAGTCCCACAGGAAAAACACAGAGAACATTCTGAGCATAGGAAAATATGGATTTGGAGAGAAATCGTCCTTCTCCATTCCAGCTCTCATGTCACTGTTTGAAATGTTCTCATAATATAGTAGCCAGCTGAAACATCACTGATTAAAGCTTCGAAAGGAGGCATTTCAGTTGTAAGGCTAAAGTGTGGTTCTTTTATGTTGGAAAGTTCAAGGTGACAAATATGGTCGTCTCTCCTAAAAATAGTACAAGCAAAGAGCCATCAGTGACTATTCCCAGCATTATTTATTAATGTTTTACCTTGATGGTTGTGTATTATCTGAAAGAAAAAGAGGGTTATAAAATGGATGCAGAGCTAGCATCTCCCAAACTGTAAATAGGATGCGGCCTGGGGACCTAAAGAGCCAGCCACTCAAACTTTCTTATTCCATTTTTGAGACAAATTCATATAAACCCTCGATTAGACTAGAAGAAGGGAGCTATATGCTTATTTAGTGTCTAATATGTGCTAGACCCTAAATATACATTCTCTCATTGAATTTTCCTCACTTCCCTATAGGAATGGGCATTATTCCCATTTTACGGTGCAGAAGCAGTCTCAGATCAAGGGACTTGCTTTATACCTCTTGTAAATGATACACCTAGTAACTAGCAGGTGTGGGTTTGAATCCTGGTCTATTCTAGAGCAGCACCATCCAGTAAAATTTTCTATGATGATGGAAATATTCCGCACTGTGCTTACTACTACAGTAGCCACTAGGTGCATATGGCTACTGAGCACTTGAAATGTGGCTTAGTGCTCCTGCCCATAAACTGAACTTTTCATCTCATTTCGTCTAAACTTAGATTTAAATAGTTGTATGGTCCCGTGGCTAATGGCTACTGTGGTGGACAGCACATCTCTAGGAATTGCCTTTTCTTGGCTGTAGTTTGTAAAGCAGGAATCTGTAACCTGGCGTACATAGAACTCTTAAGAAAATATCCATATATGCAGTTTCTTTTATAGTGTTTTCTCATATAAGGGTCTTAGTGGAAGGACAGTTTTGCCTTTGGAAAGGGAGAATGAGGTTATGCAGAATCAAGATTAGGGGTAGAGTGTATGATCATCTACACCACTCCCCAAAGAGTCTTCAGGCATCCTAGGATAGAGGGGATACCAGGAACGCTGAAGGAACCCAAAAACCATACTTCCTTCTTTCCTTCATGACAGCCCCAGAAGCAGGATGGTTGGCATCCATGGTGGGAAACAGGACTGTGGTACCCAGGTTGTAGCTGAGTTCAGTTTAACATGCATTTCTGGAGTGCTATGACATTGTACAAGCCATCGTGCGGAGCATCATGGAGGAGGAGATTTTAACAATGACTGGGATGTAAAGTGTGTGTTAAAGCAATTTGCAATCTAGTGACAGTGGGTAAGGCAGGAGAGAAGGGAGGATAAGACAAATACTCAAAGAACTATAAAGCAAGGTATGCTCTAAAAGGCATATGAAAAATGCAGATAAGATCTGAGGAGAACCAGAACAGTGTTTTAGAATTAAAAAGAAAAAAAGCCCAAGTTCCTTGGTATATTATTAGCTATATGACCTTGGGAAATTTAAACTCTGCAAGTTTTCCTTTCTTTGTTGTAAAATGGGAATAATAACTAAAAATAAAACTAAAAGATCATGTTTGTAAAGCATTTAAGTTTGTAAAGCATTCTTTTTTTTTAAAGATTTTATTTATTTATTTGACAGAGAGAGAGATCACAAGTAGGCAGAGAGGCAGGCAGAGAGAGAGAGAGGAGGGGAAGCAGGCTCCCTGCTGAGCAGAGAGCCCGATGCAGGGCTCGATCCCAGGACCCCGGGATCATGACCGGAGCTAAAGGCAGAGGCTTAACCCACTGAGCCACCCAGGTGCCCCCTGTTCTTAACAGCCAATGAATGGTTGATCCCCTGGTAGCCCCGCTCCATTGCTGTATATGTAATGGGTTGGGTGAAAGTGGATAAGGAAGAGCATCATGATGCAAATAGCATCTGAGACAAACCATCAGAGAAGGATAGTGTTTTGAAGTCTGGAAATCAAGAAGTATGTGGTGGAGCAGTGTGAACTAAAGGTGTGGAGATAAGAAAGTAATGGACGATTCATTGAACACCAGGTAGTCCCATTTTGCTAGAGTGTCAGTCTTTTCTTTTTTTTTTCTTTTTTTGTGTGTGTATGTCAGTCTTTTCTGCTCAAAGTGTGATTCCCCACACCAGCAGGATCATCAGCATTATCTGGGACTTGTTAGCAAAGCAGTCCACAACCCAGACTTTTTTTTTTTTTAAGATTTTTATTTATTTATTTATTTGACAGACAGAGATCACAAGCAGGCAGAGAGACAGGCAGAGAGAGAGGAGGATGCAGGCTCCCCTGCTGAGCAGAGAGCCCCATGTGGGGCTCAATCCCAGGACCCTGAGATCAGGACCAGAGCCGGAGGCAGAGGCTTAACCCACTGAGCCACCCGGGCGCCCCCACAACCCAGACTTTTTAAAACAGAATCTGCATTTTATTATTATTATTTTTAGTATCTGCATTTTAACAAGCTCCCTTGAGAACATGTGTGCACATTAAAGTTTGAAAAGTGTTGGGGTAGAGTACAAGCTGGTGCTTGGTAAGAGACAGTGCTCAGAATGGGTAGGGCCTTACTTTGAAGGACTTGAATGCCTGACCGAGTAGTTTGGGGAGTCCCTAAAAGTTGCTGAATGATCACAGCCAATAAAAATCTGCCTGTCATCTGTATCACAGCTTGAGTGACATAAATGTACATTTTTCCCTGGAAGTTTTTGTGTTCACCATCATTCAAGCAAGTCCCTTAGTAGAAAAGGATTTTGGCCCTTTTCTTTCTCGTCACTTCCCTTGTTCTCTTCGCTCCCCTATTAATCTTTTATGATGACTCTTGTTTCAACTAAACCAGTTACACAGAATATTGAATTCATGAAATTGACGAAAGTAGGTTTCGTTTGTTTGACATCAGCTAAGACCTGGGACTGAGAAATGTTCATTGGTTTTGGCTGCTAACCCCTGTGGCTGGACAGTGATACTGCAGCCCAGATCTGTGACACATTGCAAATATTCTCTCAGAAGTAGCAAGTGGAGCAGCTCGGTAGTGAGAGCTGAAAAAAGGGAGTCAGACATTTTCAGTCCTACACTGAGGAAGGAGGAGAGGCTCCCAGGGATGGATAAATCCTACAAAAGTACCTGCGAGCACATTAAGGTCCTGACCATTATCCCAATAACCCCGCGTTTCTCCAAAAGTTTTGAATTAAAAACTAATTTGGAGACCATCTACTTTCCCTTATTACCATGGAGTCCCATGTCTGATTTCAAAATGAAATCACTTGGAAAATAGGACTCAGGTTACAGAAAATTGTTTTATACATGAATTAGCTATAGTGTTACTTTTGCCAAAAATTGATACTCTATTTTTTTTTTCAATCTACATGTCTGTCTGGAGATTACTGCCTTGAATTGAATTCACCAGATTTCTCGGGACCTAACCATTTTCTTTGAAAGGGAACTAATCCAGAGTATAATTGTGTTTCCTTTTTGCTAAGATTGTTCCACCTTAAGTCTATGGGCCACAGCTGCAAATAAGAAGTGGCTGGGACCTACAGGGTCATATTTCCCAACGATTACCTGGAGCAATCATTAAGTGTTAGATTGCATCTTGAAGGTTAGCCCTCCTTTGACCTGATAGTGGAAAGCTCTGTAAAGTGAATTGTGACAGTAACTATAACAGCAGCTGGGCACAAAGAGATCATTGATCTTCTTTCACAAGAGTCATGAAAATTCTTCAGTGCTCTCCTCAAAGCCCAGGAATCATTTGCATCTGTATGGCAGACATCATTGCATGTGAACTCATTGAGAACCACACTTCATTCGGAGAGATTTAATTTGCTGGTTCCATTGGTTGAGAAATGTCATTCTCCAAGGACCCCACCTCCACCCTTCCCTAATATGCATACTCTAAAGCAACCTCATTTGTGTTATGAAGTCAGATAATCTGTATTTTGACTTGACATGAAATAACAGCTGGTCGGCTCTCTAAATCTGTCAACCTGGTTGTAGATGAGATTACATTACTACATGGACTTGATTGTAATCATAAGCTACAGCAGTAGCAAAAACCTGTAACACCAATGTTTATTGTTTTCCTTTATTTTTTTTTAATCAATTTATGCTTCCCTTTAGACAAACTGTGTATTTTGTGGGATTAGGCAATGAGGGGACTAGATGTGAGGAGAAATGAATGAGCAAAGTTCAAAGTTTTATTAAATTTATCCTCAGGAATAAAAGGCAAGGACTATGAGAACTATGTAAGACTTTAGAAAATTTCTCTTTTTTTAAAGATGTATTTATTTATATATGAGAGAGAGAGAGAGAGAGAATGTGGGAGTGAGAGGCAAAGGCAGAGAGGAGAGAGAGAGAGAGAATATCCCAAGTGGGCTCCCTGCTGAGCACAGAGCCCAACACCAACTGCATCTCAAGACCCTGAGATCATGACCTGAGCCGAAATCAAGAACCTGATGCTCAAATAACTGAGCCACCCAGGCACGCCAGACTTCAGAAAATTTCTAACATTGCTCTGTTAACTATTCATGAGTCCCTCATTTGTTTTTCTTGCTGTAATTATCAGTAGAACCCTTAAAAAGTTAGACATGCCATGCTCTCATTTTAGGGACAATAAGCAAGTTAATAGTTGAATAAAATGCATCATTCTTCACAGGCAGATTAGGGGAGATGAAAGGAACCCTCAAAATAAGGAGGCGGTAGTTTTGAAAAAGGTAAGCAAAGCAAGGTGAATCTCTGGGAACACAGCAAGGAATGGTCCCCAGACAAAGAAGCCCCCCTAACCCCTCAGGATTTAGGCCTGTCTATAGATAAGATTCCTATATTGCTTAAAAGAATGAACTAAATAACCTCAAAAGTTTCCTCCTCATCTAATATTTTCCTAATATCTTCCTAATTTAATTCCTACTAGAAAAATAGGAGAAATAGCTTCCGTAAGAGATTTAAAGATAAATTCTGTAGTTTTGGTGAGAATTACAATATGGTCATTGCTAATATTTTACATTTAAGTCGTAATTTCTGCAGTAAGAATTCTTAAAATTAAAATGGTAGTTTTCTTTTAAGAATTTAAGTCATTTTATTGGGGCTGTTTTATTTACCGTAGCACTCAGCTTAAGTCACAAATACATGACACAGAAAAGCCTCTAAGTACCTATTGATTTACTGATTTATTGGTTTATTTAGTGTTGTCTTAGGGGAGAAATAAAACAATACAATCCAAGTGTCTAGAAAGCACTGGTGTCAAAGGATTTTGCTATCTCTATAGCCCTTGTTCTTAAACAACAAATCTTTGGAGACTGTATTGGGTCCCAAATAATACAAAATGTGGATTCATATTCAATGAATCAACTTATTGAGTGATATGTCTTTCTCAACTTGATATGAGAGCATTTTCTATAAGAAACTAGGCCTGAGATGGTGTGCTAAATTATCAGGATTTTCACATATCTGGATCATATATGAGGTGGATACACAGAAAATACTTGAAATCTCAATTTTATTTAGTGTCAAACAAATATCTATATGCTAGTATGAGGAACAAAATACCTAAATCCCTAAAGTTAACATCTGGGACCAAATAAAAGGCAAAACAATTATAGTCAAATATCTATGACTGAATACTTTTAATTTAGCAGATTCTTTTCCCAAACTCCAAGTTTTCAAACAGCAATGAAAAGACTCAGTGAAGAAAGTAGGTTCTATCCTTGGATCAGAGCAAATTGAGACCACTCTCCTCACATTGTACATCAATAATTCTAGAAGTTGAAATGGAATAGAAATCAAATTCAAAATATGGTAGTGGCAGTTAATATTTATTGAGTATCTGCTGTATGCCAGATATAATGCAGAATGTTCTACATACATAATTTCATTTTACTCCTTTTAACAGTCCTATGAGTTAGGCACTGTTATTAGCCTCCTTTTATAGATTATGGCTCTGAAGTTCTATAACATCTTCAGTCAGCGACTTAATAAGGCAGGGAAATGGACTAATATATTATTCTGTAAAATTATCAAATGCAAAACAAAATAAGAAAAAATTTTCTGATTAACGGTCATTAATCAGAACCTCCTAATCCCTGAGCATTCCTTTTGATCAAGCTTTCACAGTCCTGCAGTATGGTACTCAAATGATGGAGAAGCATTTGAAATCTAATTATTTTAAGTAATGTTGATATAATCAGCATCAAAACTTTTAAGTTGTGGCATTAATTCTTGATTATCAGCTGTCACATCTTTAACTACATAGGTTAATAGAATGAGTCACCTACCCCCTCCCTATTGAGTATTAATTCATTCAACACTCACTATGTGCCAGGCGTGGTAATAGGCACCAGGGATACAGATAGGGGTGAGGAGAGAGGGTAGAGTGTTGGGGAGGAGATCCTCTTAAGAAGAGTTTACAAACTTACAGGGAAAAGTTTTTTTAATTCACTTAGAATAGTAAGATAATAACTTTAAGCATATATATATATATTTTTTATCTTTTTTATGTTTGCAACAACTGGGTACAAATGTTATCAGTCCTCTTTTACACATTATGAAACTAAGACTAAGGGAATTATGAGAATTGCCAGATAGTAAAAGACACAGCCAGGATTTTAACCCCAGTCTGTCAGCCTCCAAAATATATACTTTTTCCCCAATACCATGCCATCTTACATGGAATTTGTTTTGTTCAGTATAATACTGCAGGAAGAAATACCAAGAAAAGTTTTGCAATAGTACACTACTCACATTTGACTTGGACCACTCAGGTGCAAGAAACCTCTTCATTTGTAAATTGTATTAAAATCTTGTCCTTGTAAATAGTCTTGGTCATTATTGGAATGTTTTTTAATACATAGCAATGGTTGTTTGTTTCTTTAGTTCTAATCATGGTAGGGATTTAATAGAACATAGATATGATGCAGTGAACAGTTGACTTAAGATGCAGAAGTGAGTTTTCATTCATTCACTTAGGTGATATAAGAAAGAATGTTTGACAAGTTCCAGAAGACTTTTAATGGAGGTATTCCAAGTGGAGTCTGATTGCTGAAGGAATGGTATTTGTTACATGGGCTGAAACATTAGCATAGGGATACTTTTAACTAAAAACAATAATGTAAGGACATTTTGTTAGAACTTAGCATCATTTTACTGAAACTTAATTGATTTTAGCTGACCACACTCCAAGCTTTTATTGACCTTTTACAACATTGTCTCAAGGATTAGGGGGCACCTGGTTGTCTCAGTAGGTTAAGCATCTGCCTTCGGCTTGGGTCATGATCTCAGGGTCCTGGAATCGAGCCCCACATCCCCACATCGGGCTCTCTGCTCAGTGGGGAGTCTGCTTCTCCCTCTTCTTCTGTGCTCTTGCTCTTTCTTTCAAATAAGTGAGTAAAATTGTTAAAAATACATATTAAAAAAACAAAAAAGCAAAAAAAAAGAATTATGCAGGTATGGGCTGCAGAAAAATTGAGGGTTAAAGAATGAGCCATGCCAAGTCAACCTGATTCCTCTTTTGATAGGATTAGAGAATCAGTGGCTAAAAGGCTTAAGAGAGATCACCTAACTTTGGTCTTTAACAAAGCTTTTGATTCCACCTTTCATGAAGTTTTAATTGAAACACTTGAAATTCCAGGTGCTGCTGTCAGAGGAGTAAGAAACTCTCTGCATGTCCCTGGCTAAACCATGTAAGACTTGGAGAGTAGAAAGTGCCTTTTGCCATTTTAGATGGTGCTGGAGCAAGTAGTAAAGTAACCATGCTCCGGCATCATTTGAAAAGGATAGGAGTAACGCTACCGAAACCTGGGTCATAACTCCCCGTCACTCCAACTTACCCCTTGCAAGTTCCATATCTTTGTTTTCTTTTCTTGTTTGCTATAGTTGCGGTTTCCTTTTTTAGCAACTGCTATGTTATCATTGGCAGTGACTTTGACACCACGGTAGTCTAATAATTATAGCTACATTAACTCAACAACCCTTGCAGTGAAAGAGAGAATGGAAAAATGTCAAGAGATAACTGCAGAGAGGCGCCTGGGTAGCTCATTCCATTAAGTGTCTGCCTTTGGCTCAGGTCATGATCACGAGGTCCTGGGATCGAGCCCCAAGTCACGTCAGACTCCCTGCTCAGCAGAGAGCCTTCTTCTCCCTCTCCCCTCCCCAACTCGTGCTCTGTCTCGCTCACTGTCTCTCTCAAATAAATCAATAAAATTTTCAGAAAAAGATAGAGAACCTGAGGAATACTTTTTCAAAGGAAGAGTGTGTTCAGCCATAGCCACATTTAATGAGGGTCCTATCTCTTTAAGGAAGGAGGTAGGAGATAATGGATAGCTTGTGGCCAAAAATGTTAATTTCCCAGAAACATCAGGGATCTTCTCAAAGATGAGCCACAGTCTTATAAGACCCTTTATTTTAATTCTGTACTCTTCAATAAAATTTGGAAAAATTACACATGGCAACTAGCTTTAAGGAACTCACCTGTTATTCCTAGGCTCCTGAGATTTAGAGAGTTTTCCTCTAGTGGCTCATAATCTAGAGACATCCCAGTCCTTAATAGAGTCTGGATTTTGGCTTTCTTTTTCTTCTTTAGGATTGAACCAGCTGCCCTTTGACCCTGCCAACAACAACGAACCCCTGCAGTTTGGTAGTGCCAGTGGCCCTCTGGTCACAGAAGGCCTCATTGAAAATGGAGGGGAGTCAAGCAAGAAAAGAAAGAGAACAAATGCTCCTTCAGGTAAGCTAGGCAATAAGACACCATCTTGAGCCAGTGATGTTGAGTCACCATTTTCCCAGAGCCTAGTCTGTGACTGGCACTGTGTGGGCATTTGTAAGAACTACAGAAATGAGAGCGTCCCCTGCCCTCAAGGAACTAATGGTGGGATAGAGAGGGGAGTAGGAAAGCACAGAGGTGAATAACTAATAATGAGGGTATCACTGGTGCTGTGGTTAAGTGTGGAAAAAGGGGAAAAACCAACGGGAGCACAAACGGGGAGGAGTGTAATTCAGCCTTGTGCCTCGTGGAACACTTCACAGCAGAAGTGACATTTGGGTGGCTCAGGCTGTTAAGTGTCCAGCTCTTGATTTCAGCTCAGGTCATGACCTTGGGGTCATGAGACTGAACCCTGAGTTGGGCTTTGAGATCAAGTCAGGCATCAGGCTCTGTGCTAGTTGTAGAGCCTGCTCGAGATTCTCTCCCTCTCCCCCTCCCCATCCTTTCTCTCTCTCCCTCTCTCCTTCTCTCCACCTCTCTAAAAAAAGTGATATTTGTAGCTGACCCTTGAATGGGTAGGCTTGAGATAAAAAAAGATGAGTGAAAACATTGATTTAAGTAGGAGCATTGCATGAATGAATGGTTTCATTGTATGTTTTTCTTTGTATGTACATGTGGTGTGCTACCTTCACTTTTACTTGTAATGCAGATAACCACATATATCTGCCCCCCACCGCCACCCGCCTTGTTTCCCACAGTACACACTCTGCCACATGCATTTTATGCCCTCATAGCTCTCTTGGAACAGGTAATGAGAAGATTTTCCTAAATCGTTTATAACAGCCAACTGACTTTTTGTCCTCCGCTACAATCACCCTTTACCTTCATGTTCCATTAGCCTATTCTCAGGTTGAATTTCTCCAAAGTGAGTGGGGAAGCATTAGGAGAACCAAATTTTAATTCATCATTTGGCATTTTAAAATGTATCTCTTTGTTTCTTGGCTATTCATTTGAAAACAGTATCCACAGCATGTAGAGACTGACTGAGATTTGGGGGCGGGCCTAATACACACATTCGTGGTGTTTTTGTTTTGTTCTGTTTTTTTTTTACTATTACTTTTATATTCTCCTTATAACGTGGAGCATGTTTGCAAACATATAACATCCTATCAGATTCTTAGATTATAGATCCTTCCTGCTTCCAAATCAAGGTATTTGTGAAATATGAGTTCGAAAAACAAAAACACAGTAAAACAGGTATCTGGATCCCTTGAGAAAAGAGTGATTTTTAGAGAACTGTATTTTCTGAAACATTGGAAAGGCATAGTTTCTAGCTAAGGAACTGGTGTGAGTTCTAATCCCAGCTCTATTTCTGTCTGTGGCCTGGTGGTATTTCCTTAACTTCTCTGAGTTTTACTTTCCTCAGCTGTAAAGTAGAAATGATACTAAAACCCACCTCTTAGGATTTAAATGCAATTATCTAGGTAAAGTGCTTAGCATGATATCAGTAATTATTTAATAAATGTTGCTATTGTTTTAATTATTATATAATATTATGAACTTTAACTTTTTAAGGATCAACACATTTCAGGTTAGGTTAACCGTTATGGATTATTTTAGGTTAACTGTTATGAATACAAGTTGTGTGTGTGTGTGTGTGTGTGTGTATGTGAATGGATCTGCATTTTTAAGGCATGTATTCAACTCTGCTTGATCATTTAGAGGCATAGTTGTTGTACTGCATCATAATACTGTATTACAGTTTTCAGAGTTTGCTAATGAATATATAGGCCTTTTATCTCTACTCTAAAATGTCGTAGACTCTGGTAGCTTTTAAGTTATTACAGCCATATTTTATATATATCCTGTCTCTTTTCTACAGCCTGCAATCACTTCTGATTTCTCAGTGTCCTTTCATGCAACAGCCCATTTTCTCCTTCTCATCAGTTACAAACTTTAAAAAAACAAAACAAAACAAAAAGCCAGCCAGCTCCAAGTTGGTATTTCAGATTAGTATATTAAGTAAGAGTTAAATCAGCTGTAAGAAAACCTGCTATGGAAAGAGTTATAGGATTTAGGACATCAACTTTTTTTTTTTTTGATAAGGAGTAGTGTTATTTATTCAGTTATATTTTGTAACACCTTTTTAAAAATTTTTTTGAATTTCTTTTCAGTGTACCAGAGTTCATTGTTTATGCACCACACCCAGTGTTTCATGCAGTACGTGCCCTCCATAATACCCACCACCAGGCTCACCCAACCTCCCACCCCCTGCCCCTTCAAAACCCTCAGATTGTTTTTCAGAGTCCACAGTCTCTCATGGTTCATCTCCCCCTCCGATTTCCCCCAACTCCCTTCTCCTCTCCATCTCCCCATGTCCTCCGTGTTATTCTTTATGCTCCACAAGTAAGAGAAACCATATGATAGTTGACTCTCTCTGCCTGACTTATTTCACTCAGCATAATCTCTTCCAGTCCCGTCCATGTTGATACAAAAGTTGGGTATTCATCCTTTCTGATGGAGGCATAATGCTCCATAGTGTATATGGACCACATAAACTTTAATACATCTATTTGGGCTGCACTGAGGCCTTTTTTGATCACTTACTCATTATTCCATTGTGTTCATGGTAAGTGATGTGCTAGTTTAGAGTAATACCTCCTGAACTGTAGTTAACTCATGAGGGTGAGGAAAGGGGTATGGGTTCATCTGAACTGTGAACTAACTTAAAAGAATTGCAGTTTTATTTCTAATGAGCATATTCAGTGAGAGCAAAGTAACTGTTGCAGATATAGGATTTTAACAGCAGATTATGCTAATCTATAATTAGCCAAATCAATTTGCATTCAAATAATGAATATGCTGAAGTTCTTAAAAAAGACTATTTTCTTTAAATAGGTGAAATGGGCCCTGGCAGGCTAAATTAGCTCCCTTGCAATCTTTTTCACACTCTCTGCCTGGTGAACCCTTTCTTTGTAAGTAGTATCCTTTCTTTGTAACTCCAGCCCAGGTTAAATTACCACAAATTACAAAAAGGTGAAGTCCAAATTAATGAGGTTTTACTACATAGGGAGTGTCTTATAATTGTTCTGTTGACAATCTTATGGTATTATAAATGAGCAGATTACTTTATAATCATTTTTCTTCCTATGCAGTAGGAGACATAAGGAGGAGAGAAGATATTTTGTGAGTAGGAACTTCCTTCTTCCTTTGTCACTGACCCCTCCCTGTATCTTGGCAAGGAGGAAGGCTAGGGTTGGAAGTCCTTGACAGAGTTACCAACCATTTCAGTTCTAAGCTGAGCTAGACATCCAGCCATTATATCGTTCAATGCTGTGACCCCTTTACATCAAAGCCATCTTCCTCCCTCTCCTGTCACTGCAAATGAGGAGGGGTCTTTGACGGTAGTTCTAGTTCCTCACCATACCTTCTGTTTTTCTTCCTTTGCCACCCATCCCTCTCAGCTCATCTTAGCTCATCTTTTTCTACGATCAATCGCTCTCCTTTTATACTAAAATTGATTTCTTAAAGGTCACCAGTGACCTCCAAATTGTCAAAGTCAGTGGTCTTTTGGCTGGTCTCAACCACCTTGACCTGTTTGGTTCATTTGTTGCTGTAAACAACCTCCCCTACCTTGAATTCTCTCTACTTCAGCTTTCCCTGGCAATATACTTTACAGATTCATTTTCCTTTGCTGTCTCCTTCAAGCACTCTTTCTCCTTTTTCTCCCTACCATTACTTTCAGTGGGTATACTATTATCCACATTTGTAGGTGAAGAAATAAAGGTTTGATAAACTAAACTAAGAGTGAACATCTAGCAAGTGATTTAGTCAGGCCTATAACTCCACACCCTTTCTCTAATTACTATGCCACATTTTCAATGCTTATAGATATTAGGAGTCTGGACCTGTTACTAAAATGTATGTTAAACATTGGTGGCACACTAGGGAAATCCATATTCATGTGAGAATAAGGTGAGCAAAGCTTAGATTTGATCATTTCTAGGATCCTTTCAAACTCTGAGATACCATGGCCTCTTCTTTTCAGCATTTTGTTTTCCCCTGCTACTCCCAAAACAAGTCTTCTAGTTCAGGCAAGGTGATCTGCTACCAAACAAGCATTGCACCCACCTACTTAGCCCCTTGCTAATGCCATTTTTTTAAATCTAGCATGATCTCTGTCTTCTTTAACCTGTCAAAATCCTGTTCAACTGAAAGCGCCTAGTACAAGTCCAGCCTTCTCCAGGAAGCCTTCTGGATCATCCATTAGAATTATTCATTTGTACCTCCGAAACCCCTTGGTCATTATATTCATATGACTCATTTGACACTGATTATAGGTTACCTTGCAGTTATCTGCTCATAGGAATATGTCTTAGCCTTTTAACTCAGTCATTAGACCCTTAATGGAAGGGCCCTTGACTCACATGACTATTAGCAGAGATACAGTGTCTTGTACACAATAGATGCCCAAGAAATATTTGTTAAGTAGTGCCTGCGTGACTCAGTCAGTTGGGTGTCTCCCTTTGGCTCAGGTCATGATCCGAAGGTCTTACAATGGAGCCCTGTGTTGGGCTCCCTGCTCAGTGGGGAGTCTGCTTCTCCCTCTCCCGTCCCACACTTGTGCATGTACTCTTTCTCTTTCTTTCACTCACTCTCTTAAATAAATAAAATCTTAAAAAAAGAAATATTTGTTGATTGATCATGTCTCTCACTGAATAATTGCTTTATTGGCCTTAATGATCGCTATTATTCTCCTAGCATTGCTAGAGTGGAGCTGTGTATAAAACTGGGCACTTGGTATCTAATGTTGATCAGTTGGTTTCCTCACTTGACCCTAAAGGTCAAACTCCAGACATTTGTAAGATTATATCCTCAGATAAGTCACACATCAAATCTGGGTGCTTGTGAAAAGAATACCTGGCTCTAATGGAATCTTTGGCTCTTTACTAGGTGAAATTTCATGAGTGCCCAAGGGAAACTCATAGGTGGAATTTGGGTGTCCTGGCCCAAGTCCTCTGTGAAGTAGAGCAGTAATCTGGGTTAGACAATACTGCAGTATTTGACCACAAACTCCTCCTTTATAGATCTGGCTGTTTTGCATCCTTTATCTTTTTTATCAATTTTTTGAGGGGGTAGGAGGTGGAGGGAGAGGGAAAGAGAGAATCTTAAGCAGCCTCTCCACCCACTGCAGAGCAGGACATGGGGCTCGATCTCACAACCCCGAGATCGTGACCTGAGCCAAAGTCAAGAGACAGATGCTTAACCAAATGCTGAGCCACCCAGGCACCGCTGCAGCTTTTATCTTAAGGTGAGCTCAGCATTCTTTAGTGTGTTTGCTCTCAAATTTCACCTTTTCCCAATGGAAGTATTTCCTTCATGATGATACAGTAGCACAAATTGTCGAAGATTGCAGAGTCCACTTATTCAGATGATACTCTATGGCTAAAGAGTAGACCACTATTAAGCCTTCATCAGATCATGATGCCCAGTTCCTGTCCAGAAGATGCCAGCCACCCTCTGGTGTGAGATCCACCTGAACTTGCAGAAGCAGAGATACCAATCTTCTTTCCAAATACTTCCACAAAAATGAAGAATCCATGAGTCAGTATGGCCATTGGGATGATGACTAAAATCGAATGCATTGTTTTAAGCAACATCATGATATATTAGTATTCAAAGGAAGTATCAGCTCTCTGGAGGAGTGGGCAACTAACCTGGGGATAATTATGATACCAGAGTGATGATGCAGATGTGGACATTGTCTTGTTTCCATTGTCTTCTCTCATAGGCCTGTTTTGAAAGAGGTTTGCACTTAAAGACATGATGCCCAGTACTAAACAGTATTACCGAAGTTCATGTGAATAATGAATAGCTCAGTATAAAAAGAGAGATTTTCAGCCATTTTCCTTTTGTAATAATGACTGAATCCTAAGAGTTCAGGATCTCCAAGAAGACCCTTCTATTCAGTAATAATTTGCATTGCTATGGTGATTCTTTCTTTCCTTTATATATTTTTTTAAGTTTTATTTTTTTTTTAATTTTTTTTTTAGAAAGGGGGCAGGGGAGAAAGAGAGCAAGAGGCAGAGGGAGAATCCCAAGCAGGCTCCATGCCCCAGCACAAAGCCCAACTTGGGGCTTGATACAGACTGAGCCACCCAGGTTCCTCTTCTTAATATATTTTCATATTTGTTTCATTTTAGAGATGAAGTGCTAATAACCAGAGAGAAATGACTCACTAAGGTGGGCTAGCATCTTCAGGGATGTTTGATACAATAGGGACCTCCAATCCCTACACTCAATCAAGGAGCTCCAGATAGTATCTAAACTTGATCAGAGACCCCTAACTCTGTTTCCCAGGTTTCCTTTATAATTTCTGGAAGTCAAAATGAGACTTGACAATATGAAAGATGGTGAAGAGTTCTAGCACTGCCAGCGCAAGATTAGTAAGAGGAAGTGGACCTGAGCAGCAATAATAATGAGTTGGTCAGACTTAAGGAAGAAATATATTGGAGTGAATTATTAGGGAAACTTGCTTAAGCCCGTTTGAAAAAGAAATATAAAAATGAGATGAGCACTCATCTCTTTGGGAGTACTTTTGTTTTTTTCCTTTCTTGCCTAGAAGAGGGACAATGAAGCAGGAAACTTTTCTATGACACTTAACAGCCTTTTGATTTACCTTGGACTCACAGGGCTGAGACTTTTATTTCACATGTACTTTGAAGTCCATAAATGAAAGCATTGATTGTTTTTAAAGAGAGAAAATGCCACCGTTTTATATCTTGGTGTTTGGTATTTCTAGCATGTCAGCTGAATTATTATATTGCCAAAGGCAAGAAGAGCCTATTGTTCCTTCAAATGGAATTAAAATAAGAAAAAAACTAGACTAATAGCCCTACTCAGTTTCTTTAGTCCTTTGGACATTTTTATCTGATTATAGGTTCAAGAAATAAAGCTGTATCTTGATAACTAGAGGATCAAAAAAGTGCACTGACTTCTGTCTTTCTCAGGTTGATAGAAACTCAGTGTGAAATTTTTATCTTCATGGACTGTCAGAGGGAGGGGAGATTGAAGGTGACACAAAAGAGGGTAGGGATGCCTGGGTGGCTCAGTCGGTTATGCGTCTGCCTTCACCTCAGGTCATGATCCCAAGGTCCTGGGATCAAGTCCTGCATCAGGCTCCCTGCTTTTGTAGGGAGCCTTCTTCTCCCTCTACCCTTCCCCTTGCTCTTGTATTCTCTCTCTCTCTCTCTCTCTCACACACACACACACACACACACACACAAATAAATAAAATCTTTAAAAAAAAGAGGCAGGATAGAAAAATGCAAATGTATCTCTCTTAAGTTGACCCAACCGTGGGAATAGCTTTGGAACGATTTTATGACTTTATTGTATCTAAGCTTTTAGTACTTCTCTCAGCAGACATGAAGTGTGAGTCAAATTTATGTGACGCTAATATAAAGGCTAGTTGTAGATGTTGAATCATAGTATTTTAGAGTTGGAGGCAACCTTGTCTAACTCCATCATTTTTACAAATGAAGAAACTAAGACCTAGAGAACGGGCTTTTCTAAAGTCGGATGGTTAATTAGTGGCAGAACCAGAACTGATTACTACCAGACCCATATAATCATTTCAAGTTGGTTAGGGCTGTGGCATGCAGTTGATTCATTTGTACTGCAGAAAGTATGTCTATAACCTAGAGGAGCTAGCTTCCCCCATGCTAATAGTATTGCATGATTTGTAGCAAGCTAACACAGTGGTATATGACATCCCATATCTGTTCTGCCTGCTACACAGGGGAGGGCCCTTTGATCTCAAGCTACAAAAGGAGTTTGAGACTGGGAAACACCTATGAGGAAATTGCTTCTGTAGAGCTGAACTTCAGCAGCTCAGAAAATCATAGAATAAGCTCTTGGTGACCCCTGCTTCCTTGGCAGGGGATGGTTTGTGTTCCCTACCCCAGCCCACCCTTATGGCCACTCCATCCAAATGGGAAAAATGTATTGTGTTTATGATTTTATCATTATTAATTATTATTAGTTATTATTATTATTATTATGTTCAGTTAGCCAACATATAGTACATCGTTAGTTTCTGATGTAGTATTCAACGATTCATTATCTGCATATAACACCCAGTGCTCATCACAACACTTGTTACAGAAGGAAGGAGGTGGGGTAACTGGGTGATGGGTGTTTATCTATGATTTATACATTGTTGCATAACTTTTTCTGGAGGATCTCTTTCAGTTTTTTGATTTCTAAGTAAAGACTTATCTGGAAAAAATCAGTTTTAGAGTTCAGAGTAAGAGAATTCTTAGATTTGAAGAAGTTGTTTTCCTCTCCTGTTAACTTGATAACATTATCACAGTTACTGCCCTTCTTGGCCTTGAGGTCTGTTCTGGCCTCCTTGACTTTAATAGGAGAAAAGAGCATACTCGCACATGTACTGAAAAGAATACTGAAGATTGTAATTTGAGTACTGGACATGCCACTTAGTAGTAGTGCTTTGACCCTGGGTAAATCACAGAAGCCTTTGTGTCTAAGCCTCACTTTCCACATCTGTTAAATGAGTAAAGCATTTTGAAAATGGTCAGATTTTTACTTCTTTTACTTTTATAGTTCCTGTTTCTGCTTGTTAGGGTTTGAGAGGGTGAGTGCTTTTCTCCTTCCAGTTCTAAAACAAACTGAAAACAAACACAAAATGCCATGTGAGGAACAAAATTTGGTATCAGCTTTATTATAAGTAAAACTGGGTGGAAGAACATGGCTTAAGCCTAAGGCCTAATGAGGCTCCCTACCATCTTCAGCTCCAAATCTATAGTTTGATATCCACCTGTGGAGAAGATCGAATCTGCAAGGCAGACTACTTACCCAGCCACTGTCATTGAGAGCAATGACTTGTGTCACAATTCAGTGGAAGCTACAAATTAAGAGCAAGGTGGGCCTGTGGGCACACCACTAGAAAACATTGGGAAACCAACCATTAGAGTCCACTGTGTGGTACAAAGAAATAGGGTTGTTTTCCTACGTGTGTCAAGTATTCTCCCTGTATAGCCTCAAAGTAGTACTTCACAGTGAAGAGATTTCATTTTCACAAATTTCAAACACAGAATATCGCTGCTACCATTTTAGCACCATCATTCACATGGGGTTGCAAACTCTACAAGTATTCCTTTCTCTTCCATGACCCCAAGGTATAATAATTACTTTATTACTACTACTAGCTAATACTATAGAACACTTACTTTGGCCAGACACTGTTCTAAGTATTTCAGATGTGTCAACTTATTTAATTTTTCACAGCAACTCTAGGATTATCCTTGTTTTACTGATAGGGAAACTTAAATCCAGAGAAGTTAAGCAATTTGTCCAAGTAGTAAATGGAGGAGATGAGATCCAAACCCAGGCAGAGTAGCTCCAAAATCAGTGTCCAGAATCAACTGAATCAGAATAGAAATTGAGGGAGGGGGCAGGCATCAGTGTTATTCATTTAAATCAGAATTGATTTATCTGATGACTGGGACACCTGGGGAGTTCAGTCAGTTAAGCCCAGGACTCTGGATTTCAGCTCAGGTGGTGATATCAGGGTTGTAAGATTCAGCCCTGCTGGAGAGATTCTCTCTTTCCCTTTCCCTCTACCCCTCACTCCTCCCGCACTTGCACACTTTCTCTCAAAAAAGAGAAAGAAAAAAGAATTGATTTGGCTGATGACTAAGGATAAAAGTAAGTGCTCATTCAAGGCTTCGCTTCTACAGTCTGGCTTTCAGGTCAAAATGCCCTTGAGTTAAAATGTCCTCTGTCTCTTATAAAATAAGCAGAGCTTTGTCAGAGCACAAAGCACACACCCCAGATGATCCCACTTATGCAGCCAGGCTTAAGAACTAGTGTAGCTACCCATACTGCATCAGAGTAGCTAGGTATTCCGGGACCACCATGGTTCAGAATGTTAGACGTTTGTAGTATTCCGTGACAGAGTATGCCTAGAGTCTTCTGCCAAGAACTGAAGTGACAGTAAAGCAGTAGACCAAAAGGTGGCAAATAAAAGTGGTTGTGTAAATGTTGGCTAGGTATTACAACACAGAACGAAGAGACCTCCTAATTTGCAATTTTCTCTTTTTCTGCTCTATTTCCTTATATGCATTTATTATCTATCAAAATAAAAATCCATGAAATTCCCTCTCGTAATGGGGTAGGAGACAGTCTTGATTTTTTTCTAATCTTCAATTTCCTTGATAATATAAGCTATTCAGTGTAAGCCATGTAGGTTGTAGCATTTCACATTGAGCAACTGCTTGTGTTATAGAATGAATTTTAAAATATTTTGCTTATTATACATTTGAGCTTTAAGCAAAAGCAACTTTCATCTGCAAGTTGTTTTATGGAATGTGGTGAGTGAGGGTTGATGAGAGTGGCACAGAAGTCCAGTAGAGATATGTCTGACTGCTGAGATGGAGTGCACTGTTCTGGGAGGGGAACAGGTTTCTGCAGGTGGCATTCCCCAGCTCCAGTTACTTCCTTCTGCATATTGGATTCAATGGCAATAGTACAGGAGTAACAACTCTTATTAAATATCTGTTATGGGGCACCTGGGTGGCTCAGTGGGTTAAAGCCTCTGCCTTCGGCTCAGGTCATGATCTCAGGATCCTGGGATCAAGCCCCACGTTGGGCTCTCTGCTCAGTGGGGAGCCTGCTTCCCCCCCACCCCCGCCTGCCTCTCTGTGATCTCTATCTGTCAAATAAATAAATAAAATCTTTAAAAAAATAAAATTAAATAAATAAATATCTGTTATATGCCAACAACTATAACCAAGTGCTTTACATATACAAGCTCAAGAAAACTTCACAATAAATATATAAAATAAATACCACTTTCTGTTTTATTTATCAATAAGAAAACTGAGGCTTGGAAGAGTAAGAAAAGCTTCCCATGCTGCAGCTACTCATTGGTAGAATGACTAACAGAAGGGGACAGGATAGCATTGTTAATAGCATGCACTCAGAGTCCTGGCTTTGACCTTAGGCAAGTTATTGCAGCTCTTTGAGCCTCAGTTTCTTCACCTATGAAATAGGAAGAATAGTATCAAGTCCACAGGTTATTTGGGGATTGAGTGAGACACCGAATAAATAGTGCTTGGTACACGGTGTTCGTTTGTTCAGTGAGTATTTATTTGGTCTTAATGAGTGTGAGGCACTGTGGTAGGTATTAAGAGTACAGCTGGAAATAACACAAACTGACCCTGGCCTTGTGATGCTCACAGTCTAGTGAGGAAGACAGTCATTAAGCAAATAACTGTGCAAGTAATTATTTGCAATTATGCTGAGTGCTGTGAAAGAGTGACTGCTTGCAGTGAATACTCAGTAAATAAGAGCAAATATTTACTGAGTGCCTATTATATGCTCGGCGCTATTCCAGGTAGAGAACGAGTGCAAGTGCACCATTGGATGAAGAATGGAGGCATTTTCATGGAATTTTATTTCAGATCAGGGTTGAGGTTAACAAAGTCATCTTTGTTTGTCTAGTACAGTCAGGGAAGTAGGAGAAAGAAGATAGACTTTCAGAAGCTGTTTGGTTAGTTCACTGAGAAGGGAAGATACCAAGTTGAGAATGTATCTTCTTTCCCCAAAGTTAGTTTCTGGGGCTTATGCAACTTGTTTAATGTAAGAAGCATCGTCAGTACGAGTGGCCTTAGTATCTGGCAAGATAGAGCTTTTAAGAGGCTTGTGTGACAAGCCACAGGGACGAGGCTTGCTGTCTAAAATGAATGCTAAATGCTGAATTTGCCTTAGAACTTGGCATAAAGTATGAGCAGGAAACAAGTCATAACTATATACTGTTTTCAAATGCTGATTTAAATATCATCCCATGTGAATATAGTGGTTCTACTGGCAAGCTATTTTCTAATCTGTTCTTTTTTATTCCTCTCCATAATTACACTGATCTAGGATGAACAGCCTGAGAAACATTGACTAATGCATCCTAAATTATCTCAGCAGGGTAACCACAAAGATTTCAGCTTCTCTTGATTTTGTGCCAGGTCTCTGTTAAGCAGTTATTACCAACATTAAGTGCGTGCAGAGGGAACTGGCAATTGCCATCAGTGAAGACCGTTGTCCTTTGCCATGAGGTGTCACTCTCTCTTGGGCATAACAGGCCAAGAGGGAGATGGCTTTTACTTTTTGTCCTCCTGTCAAACAGCTGGAGAGCTTTGTGTTGAAGCCAGACTGCCCAGAAGTGTTCTCTGTCTTTGTCAGAGTGAGTCAGATAAAGGTAACTAAGGAACTTGATTCTCTGCCTTTATTCTGGAACCGTAGCTAATGAAGTTAAGTTTGATTTGGAACTTGATGCATCTGTACCTGAAAGTCTGTTCTACATAACTCTGTGAAGGAGGTTTAATTTTGGACTTGTAAGCGTTCTTTCATATCATGGAAATTAATCTTTTTTTCTGTCAAGTGTGTTGCAAATGTTTTCCCATGTATTTTAACATTATTTATGTTGTGTTCTTTCAAATCAAACCTATTTTATAAAGTTATTTCCTTCTTGTAGATTCTGTTGTCATTCCTGTTAATATAGAAAATCACATATTTTGGATTTTTCAGAGCAGCCCTAGTGTAACAGTTTCCAGCCTGTTGTCTCCAAAAGTATAAGTACATATGTCAAATCATGCTTTCTCAATTATAGTCAGAAAATTTAATCATTCCACCTATGGTGGTTGGCAGTACAGTTCTTGATCTGTTATTCCAGACAGGACCCAGGGGCCCTTTGAGGGAAAAAAAAATAGGGGAGCAGAACACACATGTCTCATAGCTCTGGAATCTGGTATGTGCTAAAGGGAATGTGAATATGGTGTAAACACTGATCATTGTCAACACCGTGTCCCCAGCTGTCTTCCAGTGTGACACTCAGACAGCTTGTGTACTTTGGAATGTTTGGTTGCCACTTGAAAATATTTGGTTACACAGAAGAAGGTCTGGAAAAGTTCTGCCCAGTGTCTGTAAGGGGAAATGGAGCTGCTTCTTTTGGGACACGGAAACATCTCTTAAATTCCCACCTGTATTCTTTGAATCTAAGAACTAAAAAGCTTGCTTATCAAATTTTAAAGATTTTCAGATTGTATTTAGCCTATTTATGCAATCAGTTTAAAAGCATTCTCAGCAGTAGGCAATTGCAAACAAATAGTATGCTAATGTATTTCTTCAGTAAACTTTTTTCAGATGCCTACTGTGTGTCAGGTGATATTGTATGGAAGGGTAAATGATATGCTAATTTCTAGCAGAAACTGAGAGATGGATAAGACTTGGCTTTTGTCCACAAGATGCCTATATCTGGTAAATAGAAATTATTCCCTTCTACTAATGAAAAATACATCCCTATGAATCCTAAAGGGACCATATTGGTTAGTTTTTAGTCAGAATTACTGAGTTTTCTTAAAAGCAATAAAACTACATTCACCTTCATTTAATCAGTACCCATACCTGTTTCCTGTATTTTTCTCTCAGGAGCCCCATTATTATACACTGTTTTCAGGAAAAGCTTGTATGAACATTCAAGTAAGCAAAACAAACATGTCTTGTCTTTTTCCATAATTTCCTCTGTCCAAGTGTCAGTGACACCTTTGGGATAGATAAGAAATGGTGAAAATAATTTTGGTTTGAACTGATGGGTATTTAGATGATAGAAATAAGAGAAAATGGTAATTTCGGGGCTTTAAGCCTTTTTAAGCCTTAAGTGCCATAAGGAATAACACATTTTTCACTGAGAAATGTTCTGGGGGGTGATAATTGGCTTCCTGTTGCATACTGAACATGGCTTGAGAAGAAAGTGCTTCCCCTTGATTATGAAATAGGCAGCATTGGTATTATATTTTTAAAATTAACTCAATAAACATTTGTTCTGATAATTAGACTACATAGAGCTTCATGCTGAGGGTACATTTTCATTTGTGTATGCAATTTAAAAGTTTCTTAAGAGTAGGTCAGCTTTAAAAAATGATCATGAATATTGGACTGATCATCTTTTTCCCCCCTCCTACCCTGCCCTCTTATCTCCATCAAGGCTTTATTTGATGTTTAGACCCCATAGTGAAGTTCTAAAGCATCAGAATTTCAAGGATAGCTCTGCAATTTGGAATGCCATCTCTCTGCACCCTGCCCTCCTCACAACATACATACTCACATCATTTCTCACAATTGTTCTTTGAAAGGATCAAGGTGACTTTGCTTCCAGGGGAGCTCCTGAGTTATTTTTACAAGTTAGCAGCATCCCAGTAATTCTGTCCCCTTCCTTGTAGAACAGGCTCTCAAGTCTTTCAGATTTCTTTGACCATGCTTGGCTAGTTTTCTTCCAAGATGAGAATTTGCAGTCCTGAGCATCACCAGTAGGGCTCAACAGCTCCTGTGGAGGGTGGGAGATGGTCCACTGTTATACTGAAAGCTTAGTTTGGAATAAGAAGAGAATCAGAGCATGGAGTGGAGGTATTGGGAAGAAGAGGTGGGGCTGTGTGGAAGAGGGGACACTTAGAGATCATCTAATCCAGGGATTCTCAACCAATATGCCAAAGGGTTGCATTCATCTCTGCATTTGTTTTTCTTTGTCACTACAGCAGTAATCCTTGTGACAGGGTATTCTAATTGGAGTGGCTACTAAGAAAGAATATATGTGTAGTTTTTTTTTTAAGTGTCCTCTCCTCTCATTTTAATTGAATTGTTTCCAAACATCATGTAGCAGTTCAGTGTCAGAACTGTGACTTAATCCCAGATCTCTGGACTCCTATTCCCTTTTCTTTTTCACTATGCTCTGCTGTAAAAAGAAGAAGAAGAAAAAGAAGAAGAAAGGCAGCAGATGAAAAAGGAAGGAAAGGAAAATAACTGTCTGTGGTGGCCTGCCTGCCTCCACTATCACTTAGTCCTTAAAAAGTTTCAAATGGCCCAAGTTCTTAATTTCAGATCCCAGCCACACTGTCTTTCCAGCCTCATCTCCTACCAGCACCCTCCCTAGAGCCTTGTTAAAACAACAGTGGACTTCTTGACAGAATATGCCATGTGCTTTCAATCCATTCTCCCTGCCCAGAATATCCTTTCTCTTAGCCAGGCAAAGTCTAGTTCCCTCCCCACAGTGAAAATTATTTATCATGGTGCTGGGTACTTTGTGCCAAGATATCTGTAAGTAGTAGCTTTGGCTGAATAAATACGTACTAAACTTACACAATTTTCACCTTCTTTGAAGGAAAACATTGCCAAGCCCAGCTCTACCATGACCATGTGTAGCATTAAGCTTACCTTGATCTCCCAGTCTCAATTAAATTCTTTCTCCTGTGTTCAAATTAGCATTTTGTTCCTCTTGTAGCTAGTTACTATTTCTTGTCTTATATTGTAGAAATTTATATATGCACACATAGATTCTACTAGCTTGTAAGTTTATGAAGGCAAGGATTGTGCCTTACTCATCTTTATATTCTTTCCTCAGTACTCATCACAGTGCTACACACAAAGTAGGTACCCAGTAAATGTAGTAAATGAATGAGTAAATTTTTCTTATTTTCATAATTTGCCTTGAACTAACATGTTCCTTGCTAGATTGTCAACTCTTCAGAGACAGAAGTCTTGTTTATTCATTCATTCAGTCATTCATTCATACATACATACGTTCATTCCCTAAATACTTGTCATGTGCCTGCTATGTGCCAGGCATGTTTTAGGTGATAGACATATTGCAGTTAATAAAACAATGTTGGTTCCTGCCCTCATGGAGCAGACATTCTAATGAGCAAATCAGAGAATAAACAAATAGATATATAAGTTCAGGTACTTAGTAACCCAAAAAAATAATAATAAAGCAGGTTAATGGTTCAGAATGGACAAGGGCTACAATTTGGATAAGGTGCTTAGGGAAAGACTGAGTAAGTGATATTTGAGCAGAGACTTTGTCTTTCCTTTATAACCTACTCGCAACTCTACCTCAGACCACTTTATAGCTAGTATAGAGCTAACTATATAGTTTACTGCCTATGATATTTACTGACTTTTACTATATCCTTATGAGGTAGTAGCGTAAGAGCCAGTATTAATTATTGCTTAAACCCATGGATTTTGGAGCTGCCACTAGTCTGTGATCTTGAACAAGTCACTAACATCTCTAAGCCTTAGTTTCCTGAATCTGTAGAATAGAGAAAATAGCATCTACCTCATGGGGTAATTTTATGGATTACATGAAGTAATTTATGTTAGGTTGCTTCTTATGAAGACTGCATGAAATAATTTAAAATTTTTACAAATGTAGTAGAAAACCCAGAAATAGACCTATACATGTATGGAGCTCTGATATATAACAGAGGTAGCATGTCAGATCAATAGGAAATGTAGAGATTATTTAATAAATGAAGCTGTAATTATGGTTATCCATATGGAAAAAAGATGAAAATAAATCCTGTCTCATAGCATACATAAGATCAATTAAGAGTATAAATTTCAAAAACAAAATCTTAAAACTCTTAGCAGAAATTGTCAGTGAATATCTTCCTAACTTTGAAATAAAAAAGATACCTTAAAACACAAGAAGAATTGACTATAAAATAAAATATTGATAGATTTAACAGTTTAAAATTTAAAATGTTCATTAAAATATACCTTAGAGAACAAGAAAATACAAGTTACAAATTGGGAGAAAATATTCACAAAATATTCTGACAAATGATAGCAAGAATAGATGAGGAACCTGTAAAGATTATTTTAAAGCACAAGCAATCCCATAGAAAAACGGACAAAAGACATGAACAGACATTTCACAGCATTGTAAACACTTATGGCCAATTAACTTATGAAAAGATTCAACACCATTATTAACCAGGAAAATGTATATCAAATCATAATATGACACCACTTTATATCCAGTTGGTTGGCAAAAAAGTGTAAGGTGACAATACAAAGCAGCCTTTCTCGACTAAGGTTACTGGAGAGAACAAAGTGCTAATGCCCCAAAGCATCAGTTGTAAGTAAAGAATCAACTTCTTTCCTATGCACTAGAATGATAGCAGTTATGCACCATCCTTGAGAGAATTGAGGAGATAGTCAAATAATTTTCAGTGTCCTGTGGTTCAGAAGATGAACTCCGGCTTAGAAAGTAAAGTAACTCAAGAACATGATTTTCTTACATATTATTGGTAGGAATGCAGTAGTCCCCCCTTATCTGTGGTTTTGTTTTCCATGGTTTCAGTTACCCATGATCAACCACAGTCTAGAAGCAGATGATCCTCCTTCTGACTTATCATCAGAAGGTAACTAGTAGCCTAACATTGTATCATAATGCCTAGGTCTTTCAGTCTCACTTCATGCCATCCCCTGGGCATTTTATCATCTCACATAATCGCAAGAAGAAGGGTGAGTACAGTACAATAAGGTCTTTTGAGAGAGAGAGAGAGAGAGAGAGATACCACATTCACACTTATATTACAGTATATTGTTATCATTGTTCTATTTTATTATTGTTAATCTTTTATTGTGCTTAATTTATAAATTTAACTTTATCATAGGTATGTATGTATAGGAAAAAATGTAGTATACATATAGAGTTCAGTACTATCCACCATTTCAGGCATCCAGTGAGGGTCTTGGAACAGATCCCCTATGGATAAGGGGAACTACTGTCTATATAAATTGCTGAGAGGACTTTGGAATGTATTTTGCCATTATCTCCTAAAGTTGAACATTCATATATCTTATGACCCCAAAATTCTACTAAATTTTTCTAAGAGAAAACCTCTTACTCAGATATGACAGAAGATACATACAAATATGTTTATAACAGCATAGCTCACAGTACAAAAATTTAGAAACAACCTAAATTCTATCAACATTAATAATGGATTAATAAAGTATAGTATATTTGTGCACTGGAATCTTATATGGTATTCAGAACAAATGAACTATAGCCCTACATAAAAAAATGAATGAATCTTAGCAATAGTATATTAGATGAAAAAGTCCTAAAATATTACAGAGCATGTTATATTTTGATGAAGTTAAAAATTAAAATATTTAATTTTTATATTACATATAGGTGTGATAAACCCAATTTTTAAAAAGCAAAGGGATAATAAACACAAATCAGGATGATGGCTGAAGGAGCCTGGCCTTGGTTGGGAAGTAAAGGGGATGTAGGATGGAAGTGAAGGAATCTTTATGATTAGATTTAGATTATTGTCAAGGTCCTAATTTTTATTTTGGGTTGTGAATTTGTAGGTGCTTATTACATTATGAAAAGGAACTAGCTAAATAAATAGGGGACCAGTGCCAAGAGCATGTCATAATGAAGTTTTATGATTAATCCAATTGTATGCACCTGAAAGCCTAAAATAAATGTATGCATAATAAAGTGCTTAGCCCAGTGCTTTTGATATAAAATAAAGTTGGGTATATAACAGTTGTCATTACCAGCATTTCTTCTTCCTCCTACTGCTCCTCATTTTGCCTCCTGTCAAGCAATCACTCTTTTCCTATTGTGCCTGAGAATTAATGATTAGAAATATTATTTTGCATGAAGTTATACCAAATGACTGAGAGAACTATGTTCAGAATGTAATAGTTCGTGAGTTTTCAACCTTTTATAAATCAATGAGACCTCTTTCACTAAATTGTGCTTTAAAAAAATAAAAGTACTCTGCATATATATTTTTAGGATGTTATCAACACCAAAAATCTTTAACCTCTGCATATTATGACTTTGGTACTCAATATCATAATAGTAATCTAATATAATAGTGGCAGATGGTACTGAATTAAGAATTAAGACACTCTGCCAGAAGATTATAGTATGTGATGAATGCCTAGTTAGAGAAAAAAAATTGCATTCCCAGCATGGATCTGTAAGTCTGTCAGCTATGATTATTTAGTTATTTATTAGACCTTACATAGTACCTTCTCTTCATTCTCTGCCACAAATATTACTTTGTTCCCACCATCAAAAGAGCTAAACTATAGCTTTTTAGGAGAGTAAGTTTTCTTCTGTTTTACCATTTTATTTTGTTTAAAATTTTAAATTTGAGTATAGTTGACTATGGAAGGCAATATGGAGGTTCCTCAAAGAGAAATACCATATGAGCTAATAATTCTACTACTGGGTTTTTACCCAGAGGAAAAGAAAACTCTAATTTGAAAAGATACAAACATATATGCACCCTATTTATTGCAGCATTATTTACAATAGCCAATATGGAAGTAATCTAAGTGTCCATCAGTAGACAACTGAATAAGGAAAATGTGGGAGACACACACACACACACACACACACACACACAGGAATATTACACAGCCATAAAAAGGATAGGATCTTGCCTTTTGTGACAATATAGATGTACCTACAGGGTATTATGCTAAGTAAAATGGTCAAACCAAGAAAGGCAAATACCATATTATTTCACTCCTTTGTGGAATCTAGAAAACTGAACAAATGTATAGGAGAACAAGTTTTTAATATCACAGTGGGGGGGGGAAATGACTTGGAGATTGTCTGATTTTAGTATCTTTTTGTGGTACAGAATTCAGTGCATAGCAGAAAAAAGAATCCTATGAAAGATTACAGGGTAAAGGCAAGGAAAATGGAGTAGTACAGGGGGAAGAGGGGTGGAAATATAGGAACGAGAAGCCAGAAGACCTGGGGTTTAACTAAGCTCTGCCCTCATATCATTATTTGAACTTAGGCAAATTACATACCTTCTCTAAGTTTCCATTTTCTGGGATAAAATGAAGAGATTAGACTATGTCTCTTTAAGCATGACCATTTTTAAATGTAAGACAAATAGGGTGACTTCTACTTCCAAGAAGATGGAGTAGACATATTTTTTCCTGTTCTTCCCACTGAGTACAAGTAAAAACTCTGCATATTATCTATTTTAAACATCATAAAGACTGAAGGATACAGAGATGGCAGATTATTCTAGGGACATTGGAACCTGAGGAATGACATGGTGATGAGTTCCCTGGGTTTTCGTTTTGCCTCATATGTCTCACACTTGGAGCTAAAGAAACCAGCAACCAAGAAACCACCAATGAGTGCAGATAAAAAAACAAAGGCCAAATAAAAGCTTGTTCTCTCTAGCCAAAATATCAGGAAAAGAGGAGCCTAGTAAGAGGGAAAATCTGTAGATAGTAGCTAAGGGCTCTATGGTAGCCAAATAGCACAGAAGAACTGGCCCTATTTCCACCCATTCTCAGCCAAGAGGAAAACCTGCATTTCCATCTTCAAAAGGCTCTAGCAAGGCACTCCAATACCCCTACCAGAGACCCCTGCCAAGGTAGTATCAGAGAAGACTTCTTTACCTAGCTAAAATTTTCAACCGCATTGGCCAACAATGAACCACCCTTCCCCCACTCTCCCATTGTTATTGGGGGATCATCTGGGATGCTTAGACTTGGACTTCTCTCCAAGAGTTGACAGTTGTACGCTGTCTCTCCCCACTGTTGTGGTGTCGGGGAAGTATTAGAAATTCTTGTCATTATCACCCAGGAGTAATAAAGCCTCTCCCGCCACCTGGTGTCATTGGAGATTATGTGGGTGTCGAACTCATACACCTGCCCATCAGTAATGAGGAGACCACCCTGCTCAGATGTCAGTGGAGGCTGTGGAGAACTTGGACTTCTACCTCTGCCTGGGAGTAATGAGGCAGCATTCCCTTCCTCCTACTAGAATGATGTTAAATAATGCCCACTAAAACAGAAGATTTAAATAAAATCCAGAATATATACAAAATATACAGGCTGCAGTTGAAAATCACTCCTCATACAGAGAACCAGGACAGTTTCAAACTGAATGAAAAATACTATCAATAGATGCAAGCACTAAAATAGATTAGAATTGTCTGACAGATTTCAAAGCAGCCATGATAAAAATCTTTCAATGAGCAATTATGAACATGCTTGAAACAAGTGGAAAAAAACAGAAAACACCAGCAAAGAAAGTCTTAGCAAAAATATAGAAGTTATAATGAAGAACCAAATGGAAAAATTTAAACTGAAAGATACAGCAGTGTCCAAAATAAAAAGCTCCATGGATGAGATTAGTAGCAGAGTGAGAATAACAGAGGGAAAAAAATTAGTGAACTGGAAAATAATGCAATAGAAATTACCCAGTCTGAACAACAGAGAGGTAGTAGACAAAAAAATGACAGAGATTCAGGAACATGTGACACTACAGTAAAAGATGTAACCTTCATTTCATCAGTTAAGAAGAAACGAAGAAAAAGGATGCAGCTGAAAAAGCACCTGAAGAAGTGATGTCTAAAAACTTCCCAAATTTGGGAAGAGATAGAAACTTACGAATTCAAGAAGGTGAGCACACCCAAAGAAAGAGGGGCAGAGAGAGAGGGAGAGAGAAACTCAAGCAGACTCTGCGCTGAGCCTAACATGGGGCTCAGTCTCACAGGCTGAGATCACGATCTGAGACAAAACCAAGAGTCAAATGCTCAACTGATTGCACTGCCCAGGTGCCCCTAAATTTCTGAAAACGAAAGGAAAAGAAACAATCTTGAAAGAAGACAGAAAAACAACACTTTACCTACAGTAGAAAAATAATTAAAATGACAGCATATTTAACATCACAAACTATGGAGGCCAGGAGGAAGTAGCATAATATATTTCAGGTGCCAAAAGAAGTATCAACCCACAATGCTCTACCCATGAAAATGTTCTTCAGGAATGAAAGGAGAATCAAGACTTTCTCAGTTGGGGGAAAACTAAGAAAATTTGTCATGGGTAGACCTTCTGTAAAAGAATAGCTAAAGGAAGTTTCCTAAGTAGAAAAGAAATGATAAAAGAATCAATCTTGGAATATGAGAAATAAAGAAACAACACAGTAAGCAGAGTTATGGACAAACAATCACAGGAAAGCAAGAGTGGTTATATTAACAAAAGATGAAATAGACTTCAGAGAAAAGAAAATTTCTGGGGATAAAGAGGGTGACTATATAATGATTAAAGTATCAATTTACCAAGAAGATAATAGTAATCTTTGATGCATATGCACCAAATTAAAATGCTATAAAATGTTGCAACAAAAACTGATAGAAGTGAAAAGGGAAAGAGACAAATCCATAAGTATAGTTAAGTAGCTTACCACCATTCTCTCAACAGTTGATAGAACAACTAGACAGAAAATACATATTGATATAGAATAATTCAACAATACTGTCAAACAATAGGACCTGACATTGATAGTACACTCCACCCAACAACAGCAAAATACATTTTTTTTTTCAAGTGCTCTGAGAATATATAACAGGATAGACTCTATCCTGGGCCCTAAAACAAATCTCAACAAATTAAAAAGAGTGGCAATCATGCAGTATATGTTCTCTAACTCCAATGGAATCAAACTAGAATTCAGTAACAGAAAGATAATAGAAAAGCCTTCCAACATTTGGAAACTAAACATCACACTGCTAAATAACCCTTGGGTCAAGGTAGAAGTCCCACGTAAATTTTTTTAAAGATTTTATTTATTCATTTGAGAAAGAGAGCATAAGCAGGAGAGGGAGAGGGAGCAGCAGACTCCGCACTGAGCTGGGAGCCTGACGTGAGGTTCAATCCCAGGAACCTGAGATCGTGACCTGAGCCAAAGGCACGTGCTTAACCAAGTAAAAATTAAAAAAAAAAACACACATTGAACTGAAGGAAATGAAAATCCAATGTATCAAATTGTGTGGAAATCAGCTAAAGCAGTGCTGAAAGGGAAATTTATATTCCCAAATACATAAATTAGAAAAGAGGATAAATCTCAAATCAACAATCTAAAATCCCATTTTAAGAGTGTAGAAAAATAAGAGCAAATAAACCCAAATCAAGAGAAGGAGGAAATAAAGAACAGGAGCCAATGAAATTGAAAACAGACAGTAAAGAAAATTACTGAACCTGAACATTTGAAAAAAAAAAAAACAGTGAAATTCACAACCCTTTAGCAGAATTGACAAAGGGGGAAAAAAAGAGAAAAAAGAAAAGGGAGAAAAGAGAAAACACAAATTGCTTATATGAAAAATGAAACGGGATATCACTATAAACTGCAGATATCAAAATGTTAATAAGGAGGGGCACCTGGATGGCTCATTGGGTTAAGCCTCTGCCTACAGCTCAGGTCATGATCTCAGGGTCCTGGGATTGAGCCCCGCGTCAGGCTCTCAGCTCAGCAGGGAGCCTGCTTCCCTCTCTCTCTCTGCCTGCCTCTCTGCCTACTTGTGATCTCTCTCTCTGTCAAATAAATGGATAAAATCTTTAAAAAAATGTTAATAATGAAATACTACAAACAATTCTGCAGACCATGTAAATTTTTTCCAGCTTTATTGAGATATAATTGACATAGAACATTGTGTAAGTCTAAATTACACAGTGTGATGGTTTGATGCATGCATGTGTTGTGAAAAGTATACCACAGTCAGGTTAGTTGACATATTCTTCACCTTACACACTTTCCATTTTGTTGTTGTTGATGTTGTTATGGTGAGAATGTGACAGCTGTACTCATAGCAATTTTCAAGTATATAATACAGTACTGATAACTATAGTCAACTATGCTGTATTAGGTTCCTGAAACTTATTCATCTTATAACTGTAAGTTTTTACCCTTTGACCAATAGCTCCTTATTTCCTCCATACCTCAAACCCTGGCAACCAATATTCTACTCTCTATTTCAATGAATTTGGCTTTTATATATTCCATATGTAAGTGAAATCATATAATATTTGTCTGTCTTTGTCTGACGTACTTCACTTAGTGTAATACCCTCAGGGTCCATCCAAGTTGTTCCAAATGCCAGGATTTCTTTCTCTTTTTTTGTAGAAGAACAATATTCCATTTTCTCTGTGTGTGTGTGTGTGTGTGTGTGTGTGTACCACCAAACATGTACCAGAGTTCCCTTTTCTATACATCCTTACCAGCATTTGTCATCTCTTATCTTTTTGTTAAGAGCCATTCTAATACGTGTGAGGTGATATCTCATGTGGTTTTGATTTCATTTCCTTGATGATTATTGACGTTGAGAATCTTTTTATATACTTGATCATTTGCATGTCTTCTTAGGGAAAATGTCTATTCAAGTCCTCTCTGCATTTTTAAATTGAATTGTTTGAGGGTTTTTTGCTATTAAGTTATGAGTTCCTTATATATTTTGGATATTAATCCCTTACCAGATAGATGGCTTGTAAATATTTTCTCCTATGCCTTAGGTTGCCTTTTCAGTTTGCTGGTTGTTTCTTTTGCTGTGCAGAAGTTTTCTAGTTTGATGTAGTCTCATTTACTTTTGCTTTTGTTGCTTGTGCTTTTGGAGTCATATTCAAAAAATTGTTGCCAAGATCTAGTAATTTTACAGTTTCAGGTCAGACGTCTTTAGTCCCTTTTGAATTAATTTTATGAGTGGTGTAAAATAGGGATCCAATTTAATTCTTCTGTGTATGGATACAGATTTATCGAAGAGACTATCCTTTCCCCATTCAATATCATTGGCTCTCTTGTCAAACATAAGTTAACTCTATGCATAGGTTTATTTCTGGGCTCTTGATTCTGTCCCCTTGGTCTCTGTGTCTGTTTTTGTGCCAGCAGCATACCATTTTTATTATTATAGCTTTGTAATGTAGTTTGAAATCAGGAAATGTGACACCTCCAGCTTTGTTCTTTTTCAAGATTGCTTTTGCTATTTGGGGTCTTCTGAGGTTCCATATGAATTTTAAAGTTATATGTTCTATTTCTGTGAAAAATGCCATTGAATTTTTTTTTTTTTTGCCATTGAAATTTTGATAGGGATTGCATTGAATTCACAGATGACTTTAGGTAGTAAGGACATTTAAAAAATACTAACTCTTCTGATCCACGAACACAAGATATCTTTCCTTTTGTTTGTGTTTTCTTAAATTTCTTACATCCATGTCCATGGTTTTTGGTATATTCAACTTTCATTTCTTTGGTTCAATTTATTCCTCAGTATTTTATTAATTTTGATGCTATTATAAATTGGATTGTTTCCTTCATTTATTTTTCAGGTAGTTTATTATTTTTTTTTCTTCATGTGTTTTTTTTTTAGTTTATTTATTTTCAGCATAACAGTATTCATTGTTTTTGCACCACACCCAGTGCTCCATGCGATCTGTGCCCTCTCTAATACCCACCACCTGGTTCCCCCAACCTCCCACCCCCCACCGCTTCAAACCCCTCAGATTGTTTTCAGAGTCCATGGTCTCTCATGGTTCACCTCCCCCTTCCAATTTCCCCCAACTCCCTTCTCCTCTCTAACTCCCCTTGTCCTCTATGCTATTTGTTATGCTCCACAAATAAGTGAAACCATATGATAATTGACTCTCTCTGCTTGACTTATTTCTCAGCATAATCTCTTCCAGTCCCGTCCATGTTGCTACAAAAGTTGGGTATTCATCCTTTCTGATGGAGGCATAATACTCCATAGTGTATATGGACCACATCTTCCTTATCCATTCGTCCGTTGAAGGGCATCTTGGTTCTTTCCACAGTTTGGCGACCATGGCCATTGCTGCTATAAACACTGGGGTACAGATGGCTCTTCTTTTTACTACATCTGTATCTTTGGGGTAAATACCCAGTAGTGGTAGTTTATTTTTAATGTCTAGAGAGGCTACTAATTTTTATATGTTAATGTTGTATGCTACAGCTTTACTGAATTTATCCCTTAGTTCTAACAGTGTTTGAGTGGAGTCTTTAGCATATATACATGATATATACTGTCACTTTGTATATTAGATATATGATATATAAATGATATATAAATATCTAATATCTATGTTATTCTATAAATATCTAATATAAATATATTAGATATATGATATATAAATGATATATATCTAATATATACATATAACATATGTAATATTACATATGTCATATGTAATAATAATATGTAATATTATATATACATATAATATTATTATATGTATATATAATATTACATATGTCATCAGCAAACAAAGACGATTTCATTTCTTCCTTTCTGATTTAGATGTCTTTTTTTCCTTTCCTTGTCTGCATGTCCTGGCTGGGACTTCTAGTACTATTTTGAATAGGAGTGGTAAGATTGGGCACCCTTGTTTTATCCCTGACCTTAGAGGGAAAGGTTTCAACGTTTCATTGTTGAGTATGATATTATAGCTGTGGCCTTCTCATGTGATATTTATTTTGTTGAGGTGTGTTCCTTCTAAACCCAATTTGTTACTAGTTTTTGTAATAACAGGGTGTTAGATTTTGTCAAATGCTATTTTTTAATCTATTGAAATTATATGATTTCATCTTTCATTCTCTTAATGTGAATTTATTAGCATTCTTTATTAGCATATACTGAACTATCCTTGTATCCCAGGGATAAATACCCTTTGATCACAATATAGGATTCCTTAAATGTGCTGTTGAGTTCAATTTACTAGTATTTTGTTGAGAATTTTTACATTTATATTCACTAGGAATATTGGCCTGTAGTTTTCTTTTCTTGTAGTATCCTTACTTGACTTTGCTATCAGGATAATACTGGCCTTGTAAAATAAGTTTAGGAATATTCCCTCCTTTCTATTTTCTGGAAGAGTTTGAGAATAATTAGTATTAATTCTTATTTAAATGTTTGGTAGAATTCACCTGGGAAGTCATTTGGTCTTGGGCTTTTGTTTGTTGAGAGGTTTTGGTTACTGATTCAACTTGTTATTGGTCTGTTCTGTTTTTCTTATTTCTTTATGACTGGGTCTTGGTAGGATGTTTGTTTCTAGGAATTTATCTGTTTCTTCTAAACTGTACAATTTGTTGCCATATGATTGTTCACAATAGTCTCATGATACTTTATATTTTTGTGGTATCCGTTGTAATGTCTCCTCTTTCACATCTGATTTTATTTGAGCCCTCTCTTCATTTTTCTTAGTCTAGCTAAAGGTTGGCCAATTTGGTTTATCTTTTCAAAAAATGAACTCTACGTTTTATTGATTTTCTCTATTGTTTTTATATTTTGTATTTCATTTACTTTAGCTCTGATCTTTGTTAGGATCTTCCTTCTGCTAACATTAGACTTTGTTTATTCTTGTTTTTCTAGCTCCTTGAAGTATAAGATTATTTATTGTCTTCTTCTTAATGTAAACATTTATCACTATAGAATTCCCTGTTAGCACTGCTTTTGCCACATCCCATAAATTTTGGCATGTTCTGTTTCCATTTTGTTTGTTTCAAGATATTTTTTTATTTCTCTTTGTTTTTTAAAAATATTTTATTTATTTATTTGACAGACAGAGATCACAAGTAGGCGGAGAGGCAGGCAGAGAGAGAGAGAGAAAGGGAAGCAGGCTCCCTGCTGAGCAGAGAACCCAATGTGGGGCTCTATCCTAAGACCCTGGGATCATGACCTGAGCCGAAGGCAGAGGCTTTAACCCGCTCAGCCACCCAGGTGCCCCTGATTTCTCTTTTGATTTCATCTTTGACCCATTGGTTGTTTAGGAGTGTGTTGTTTAGTTTCCATGTATTTGTGAATTTTCTGGTTTTCCTCCTATTACTGACTTTATTTTCATAGCATTTTTGTAGGTGGAAAAGATACTTGGTATGATTTAAATCTTTCTAAATGGACTGAGACTTGCCTTATGACATAACATATGTTCTCTCCTGGAGAAAGCTCCATGTGCACTTGATAAGGATGTATATTCCAGTGCCATTTGATGAAATGTTCTATATATTTCTCTTAGGTCCATTTGGTCCAAAGCATAGCTCAAGTTCAGTGTTTCTTTGATAATTTTCTGTCTAGGTGGTCTATTAGTAGTTGAGAATGTGGTATTAAAGTTCCTTACTGCTATTGTATTGTTATCTATTACTCTGTTCAGATCTGTTAGTATTTACTTAATATACGTAGGTACTGCAATGTTGAGTGCATATGTATTTATTAGTTGTTATATCCTCTTGATGAATTAACCTCTTATCATTATGTAATGACTTTCTTTGTCTCTTGTTACAGTTTTTGACTGAAAGTCTATTTTTTCTGATGTAAGTGTAGCTATCTCTGTTCTCTTTGGGATTCCATTTATGTAGAATATCTTTTCCCATTCCCTCAGTTTAAGTCTACATGATTCTTTGAAGCTAAAGTTAGTTTCTTGTAGGTAGCATATAGTTGGGTCTTGTTTTTTAACTCCATTCAGCCACTCTATGTCTTTTGATTGGAGAATTTCCTCCATTTACATTGAAAGTAATTATTGGTAGGTAGGGACTTACCCTTGCCATTTTGTTAATTGTTTCTTGGCTCTTTTGCAGTGTCTTTGCACCCTTCTCTCTCTCTTTCTGTCTTCCTTTGTGAATTGATGATTTTTCTGTAATGGTATATTTTGATTCCCTTCTCTTTATCTTGTTTGTGTCTACTATTGGATTTTGTTTTGTGGGTACCCTGAGGCTTACTTCAAACATCTTATAGATATAAAAGTCTATTTTAAGCTGATAACAACTTCTATCATACAGAAACAGTCCTTTTACTTCCCTCACACGCATTTCATGTTCTTGAAATAAAAATTTGCATGTTTTTATATTGTGAAACCATTAACAAATTATTGTAGCTTTATTTTAACTATATTTTCAACTCTTTTAACTAGCTTTAACTAGTTTAACTGTGATTATTTTAGCTGTAAGTATTATTAATACTTTTGTCCTTTAATCTTTATACTAGAGTTAAGTGATTAACACAACTCCACATTATAGTATTAGCGTATTCTGAGTCTGACTATATATTTACCTTTGCCAACATGTGGTATATTTTCATATATGTTTTCATATTACTAGTTTGTGTACTTTTATTTTTCTCTTGAAGAACTCTTTTCACAGGTCATGATCCTGAGGTCCTGGGATCGAGCCCCACATCAGGCTCTCTGCTCCACGGGGAGCCTGCTTCCTCCTCTCTTTCTCTGCCTGCCTCTCTGCCTACTTGTGATCTCTGTCTGTCAAATAAATAAATAAAATCTTTAAAAAAAAAAAGAACTCTTGTCAGCCTTTCTTGTAAGACAGATTTGTGGTGACAAACTCCCTCAGCTTTTCTTTATTTGGGAAACTCTTTATCTCTCCTTCATTTCTGAAGAACAGTTTTGCTCAGTAAAGTATTGTTGGTTAGAAGGGTTTTTGGTTTGTTTTCATTTTTGTTTTTGTAGCACTTTGAATATATCATCCCATTCTCTCCTGGCCTGCAAAGTTTCTGCTAAGAAATCTGCTTATAGCCTTTCCCTCATATGAGATAATTTTTTTTCTTGTTGCTTTTAAAATTCTGTCTTCATTTTAGACAGTTTTTTTATAATGTGTTTTAAAGAAGATCATTTTGGATGGAAATTTTGGGATGACCTAGTAACTTCATGAGCTTGGATATCCAAAATTTCCTCCAGGTTTGAGAAGTTCTCAGTCATTATTTCTTTAAATAATCTTTGTACCCCTTTCTTCGTCTCTTCTGGGACTCCAGTAATGTATAAATTACTTCTCTCAGTGGTGTTCCAAATGTCCCATAGGTTTTCTTTATTCATTTTTATTCTTTTTCTTTTTGCTTTTCTTACTGCATAATTTCAAAAGACCCATCTTATGTCTGACTGCTTCTTTCTTCTGCTTCGTTCTGTCTACTGTTGAAGCTCTTGATGAAATTCATTACTTCAGTCATTGTATTCTTCACATCCGGAATTTCTTTGGTTCTTTTTTATGTTTTCTCTTTGTTGAACTTCTTATTTTGTTCTTATATTGTTTTCCTGATTTCATTTAATCATTTATCTGTTCATTTGTAGCTCTCTGAATACCTTTAGAACAACTATTTTAAATTTTTCTCAGGCAATTTATGCATCTCCATTCCTTTGGAGTCAGTTATTGGAATTTTACTGTGTTCCTTTGGTGATGTTTTTTCCATGATTTTTTGAGATCCCACTGTCCTTGCATAGGTGTCTGTACATTTGAAGATGAGGATGGAAAGACCTTCACCTGCGTATGGGGGCTTGCTGGAGTGTGATGTGACTCCAAGTCTAGTAGTGTAGGGAACCATGTGTGGGGGCCTAGGGTGGTTCAGGGTCCGGGGGGCATGATAACTCATCAAATGAAGTTCACTAGGGTCCACAGCATTGATGAATTTGTGGTCCTTGCAAGTGCTGTAGAGGTCTGCAGAGGCTGAAAGGGCTGTTAGGGTCCTTAGCGGCTCCTTCAGGTACAGCAGCTAGGGAACATGGAAAGCAGCAGTGGTAGCCAGAACCAGCAGGGGTCAGCTACAGCTATGTGCCTGTGTCATAGTAGGGACTGGTTACAGACACACATATCATGATGGGGGCCAGGACAAGGAGCAACAGGCAGACCACATGCAAACTGGCCCCTGGCTGTCAACATGTACTGCTGTGGCTGCTGGGTCTCACCACAGATACACCACAGTAGAGGCTGGTGTCAGATGTTAGATTGGGAGTATGGAGGTACAAGGCTAGAGGGACTCGTCCTGCATGCAGATATGATAATGGGGGTTAGCCATGGAGATCTAAGCTTGTGTCTCGCTTTCCTGCAGCTGTAGATGTCTGGTCTGGTGACTGATGCAGATTTCAGCCTCCAACAGGGGAAAGAGGGATCAGGGAGAAACTCAGACAGCTGGCATATTTGAATGTGAATATCTAAGGAGTGAAAACCAATGAAATCTACCGGAGATCCATAGCAACTATGCTGAACATTGGTTTCTTCAGTGGCAAAAGGTGTCAGGGTTGTCTGCAGAGCAAGTCCCTGGGAACCATAGTCATTCCTGCTTTATAGCTGGTATTGGTAGCCCCTGCTTTTTTTCCCCTTTTCCTGGCTATCTCTGTACTTCTCTGCTTTGCCAGTCGCTGGGTGGAATGAAACCAAAGAGGGTCATTCATGTGGTGCCCTGCAAGGCAAGGGTAGCTTGTTGCTCATCCCATTATTTCTTTCCCAGCAAGGGGAGCTCTTTCTAGCTGGGGTGTTCCTTCTTGGCACTAAAGAATGCTGGCTTAGTGCAGGCAAAATGAAGCTGTTTTATGCTCCCCTGTTGCATGGTTATTCTCAGGGTTTTTTTGTTATTGTTGCTGTTCCACTGTGTTGCTGAAGTTTCTTAAATGGACTCCAGAGCTCTCCCAGAGCTGTTTTTAATTGTGGATAGCAACAGAGTCTCTTCCAGGAAATAGAAGAGAGATCAATTTCCAATTGATTTTATGAAGCTAATATTATCCTGCTATCAATATGAGACAAAGACAATACAAAACAGAAAACTATTAGACCAATATCCCTCATGAATATAGATGTAAAATCCTTAACAAAATATTTACATACCAAATTCAACAATATATAAAAATAATTATACACCATGATCAAGTGAATTTTATTTTAAGGCTGCAAGTGTTGTTCAATATTTGAAAATCAAGCAATGTAATCTACCAAGCTAAGGTTGAGAAGTTTTAAAATTATATCAATCAATACAGAAAAATAATTTTAAAAATTAAATATCAGTCATAATAAAAAAAAACTTTGAAAAAATAGGAATAGAGTATAATTTCCTCAACTTGATAAAGAACATCTACTAAGAACCTACACCTAACATTGTGCTTTCTTTTTTTTTTTTAAAGATTTTATTTATTTATTTGACAGAGAGAGATCACAAGATTTTTTAAATGGTTGTGTTAGGCAGGAGAGGCAGGCAGAGAGAGAGAGAGAGGGAAGCAGGCTCCCTGCCGAGCAGAGAGCCCGATGCGGGACTCGATCCCAGGACCCCGAGATCATGACCTGAGCCGAAGGCAGCGGCTTAACCCACTGAGCCACCCAGGCGCCCAACATTGTGCTTTCTGATGAAAGACTAAGCTGCTTTTCCCGTAAGACTGGGAAAAAGGCAAGGATGTCTACTCCTACTACTCTTATTCAACAAAATGTTAGAATGTTTAGCCAATGAAATAAGGAAGGTAAAGGAAATAAAAGGCATACAGATCAGAATAACACTGTCTTGCTTAGTAGATGACATGATCATCAACATAGAAAATTCTGAAGAATCTACAAAGAAAAATTTCTCCTAGAACTAATGCATGAGTCCAGCAAGGTTGCAAGATGTAAGATAAGCATACAAAAATAGCCTCTATTTTTACTGAATCACTATATTGTATATCTGAAACTAATATGACACTATATGTTAACAATACTGGAATTAAATAAATAAACTGTATTTTTATGTATTAGCAATGAGCACATAGACACTGAAATTAATAACACAACCATTTAAAAAATCCAAATGAAATGAAATATTTAAATACAAATTTACCAAAACATGTACAAAAATCTATATGCTGAAATTTATAAAACACCTATGGAAGAAATCAAATAAGACCTAAATAAAGGGAGAAACACACTGAGTTCACTTATCAGAAGGCATGACACAGTAAAGATGTTGAAACTCCAAACTGATCTTCAGGTTCAATTCAATTCCTATCGTATAATTCCAGCAAGATATTCTCAGAGACTTAGACAAACTTATCCAGACATTTATACGGAAAGGTACAGGCCCTAAAAGAACTAAATCAGTCTTGGAAAAAGAATATATTTGGAAGAATCAATCTACCCCATATTGTCTTGCTGTACAGCTACAGTTATCAAGACTGTGTGGTATTGATGGAACAATAGTAACATAGATCAACAGAACAGAATAGAAAACAGAAAAATAGACCCACATAAATGTACTCTACTGATTTGTCAAAGGTACAAAATTAACTCAATGGAAGGAGGATCATTTTCAACCAGTGGTGCTGGAGCAATTAGACATCCATAGGCAAAAATAAAATAAAATAACCTAGATCTAAACCCCATTCTTTTTTTTTAAGATTTTATTTATTTATTTGACAGAGAGAGATCACAAGTAGACAGAGAGGCAGGCGGGGGGGGTGGGGGAAGCAGACCCCCTGCTGAGCAGAGAGCCTGATACAGGACTGGATCCCAGGAGCCTGATATCATGACCTGAGCCGAAGGCAGTGGCCCAATCCACTGAGCCACCCAGGTGCCCTAAACCCCATTCTTTATATAAAAATTAACTCAAAGTATGATAGACTTAATAGTAAAATGTAGTGTTATAAAACTTCTAAGGCAAAAATAGAAAATCTTCAGGACCTAGGGCTAAGCAAAAAAGTTTACTTACATGACACAAAGGCAATCCATGAAAGCATATATTGATAAATTAGACTTAATCAAAATTATGCTTTTATTCTGTGAAAAACCTTATGGATAGGATGAAAAGAAGCCATAGACCATGAGAAAACTTTTGCAAATCACATATCCAACAAAGGATAAATAACTAAGGTATATAAAGAACTCTCAATGCTAGCTATGAGAAGAGAAACAATCCAATGAGAAAATGGCAAAGGACATAAACAGCTATTTCATCAAAGAGTATATACATATCATTAGCCATTAAGGAAGTACAAATTAAAATCATGAGATATCATTTATCAGAATGGTTAATATTGAAAATAACACCACCAAATTCTGGCCAGGATATGGAGAAATTGAATCACTAATACATTGCTGATGGGAATGTAAAATGGTACAGCCACTGTGAAAAAGTTTGTTTTCTTAAGAAAAAAAAAAAACTAAACATGCAACTATTATATAGTCTACCAGTTGCACTCTTGGACACTGACCCCAGAGATATGAAGACTTAGGTTCACATAAAAACCTGTCCATGACTGTTTACAGCAGTTTTATTCCTAATAGCCAAAAACTATAAACAACCTGAATGTCCTGCATGGGATAGATTATTAAGCAAATTTTGGTATATCCATACCATGGAATACTAATCAGCAGTAAAAAGAATGAAAGTATTGATACATGCAACAACATGGATGAGTCTTTAGAGAATTATGCTGAGTGGGCAAAAAAGCACCAGTCCTGAAATGTTACATACTCTATATGATTCCATTTATATAACATCTTGAAACTACAAAATTATAGAAATAGAGAATAGTTTGGTGGTTGCCAGGGGTTAAGAAAGGAGTTGGTGAGAGATGGAAGTAGGTATGACTGTAAAAGGACAACATGAGTAATCCTTGTGATGGAAATGTTCTCTATCTTGACCACATTAGTGACAATATCCTGGGTATTATCTTGTACTATAGTTTTTCAAGATGCTACCATTGTGGTTAAGTGGGTAAAAAATACACAGCATTTCTCTGTGTTATTTCTTATACCTGCAGGCAAATCTATGATTATCTCTAATTAAAAGTTCAACTACAAAGAAAAAATTAAGACGAATGACCACTCAAGTGTCAAGACTCTTAAATACAGCTGAATTCCCATTCTGAAAAGCAGTGCTAACAAAATTGATAAAACAGGGATTGGGCAGAGCTGTTTTCAAATTGATGACCAGACCACCCTTTCCTGTCTGGCCATCTTAAGGCATGGACAAAGAATTCAGCTATGGCAGTGTTTTTTTGTTTTTTGTTTTTTGTTTTTATTTTTCTCTTTTCTTTTTCTTTGTTTCTTATCCTTTTTTTCTTTTTTTCTTTTATTTTTCTTTCTTTCGTTTTTTTGTAGCCTGTCTAGCCTTATTGCAGAGAATGTGAAAGTGTAGGAATCAGGCTATATTCTTTCTGGAGGTATGTTGTGTAAATTATATGGATCTGCCCCCTAAGGCCTGTAATCCTTAGTATAGAACTTTGTTCTTTCACGTGTGCAGTTTGGACAAAATGCATTGTGCATGACTGCAGGATTGAGGACCAAGAATTTGTAAAGAAACAAGCTTGTGTATGAGTGAGCACAGGTATGCTAATGCTGACAAGATTAGGGAAACAGAGACAAGACAAGGCATTAAGGACAGATGAATGTTGCCACATACCCACAGAGATTCTGACATCTTCATTCCAAGGGAAATATTAGAAGATGAAGAAAACAGGAGAGTAGATAAATAAGATTTGAAAATATTTGTAGAATGTGTAGAAATTTTGTGCTTTAATGATAAGAAATATTCTGAAAAAATTATGTAGCATTATACCTCCAAAGGTGAAAATTCATTTACCACAGTGCAGAGTACATTATGCCAAGACATTTGGAAGTAATGGCTTTTGCCTGAATAAATATGTTTTGTGCTGCCACAGTTTTTATCTTCTTCAGAAGCAACCATTGCCAATTATTTACTCTAGTTAATAAGTTGGAATTTTTATGCCGTGGGTTTTTGTCTCAGGTCCAAAGTCAATTTGCGGATCGATACTCTTTCTTTTCCCCAGTCGGCTTCCGCCCCCAGTTTATCCATCCAGAAAATGGGAATACTGTGCAAAGAGATTATATTTACTGAACACAGTTTTAAGCATGAAATCCATTCTGTCTGGAGAAAATATTAATGAGCTTGCCAGTAGTCAAGTTACAAACCCAAAATACCAGAAATGTAAAACATAGGTATATACTAACACAGTTCTCCTTCAGAAGCTGCACGGAAGAAGCATTTTCAAAAAAGAAATCAATGTTGAATGTTGAATGTTAAAGAGTCCCTAACTTGGGGGGCACCTGAGTGGCACAGTTGGTTGGGCATCTGACTCTTGGTTTCAGCTCAGGTTGTGGTCCATGGGGTCATGAGATCCAACCCTGAGTCAGGCTCTGTGTTCAATGCAGAATCTGCTTGAGACTCTCTCTTCCTCTGCCCTTCCCACTCCTATTCATTCATTCACTCATTCATTCTCTCTCTCTCTCAAATAAATAAATAAATCTTTTTAAAAAGTCCCTAACTTGGAAGATGATTTAACCACAAATTGCATCCAAAGTAAAGTACACTCTCCACACACAGTATTCCAAAACAAAGGGCAACATCAAGGTACAGCATTCCTGGGGAACGCAGAACTTTCATTGGCAGCATCCCAAGAAAGATACAGCATCCATGAATACAATTCCCAGGAAAAGTACAACATCCACATATAGCAATTTAAAGCCAAGTATAACATCCCTCCCTACCAAAAAGTATGACACTAGCTAATAAGGAATCTATGTCTTTGTCTCATTATGGAAATGTCCACTACCACAACTGTTTAATATGGGCAACATTGGAGAAAGAATTAGAATGAAAATTGGTCCAGAATTTATGTTTTTTCTTGTGATCCTGTGAGAAGTAAAGAAGTCAATGAGAAAACAGAGGTTTGTAGATGTCAGGTTAGCTTTAGAAATATTTGAAAGTCAAAAGTTTATCCTTATGGATTATTTCTTTCCTTGGTAACTGACAGATATGATAAGACTTTGAAGAAAAAAAATTGTATCATGGAGCCTGATCTAAGATATGACCCCATGTGCTCAGTACTTAGATACATATGGAATTCTAGCTCCATAGAACCATAATTGAGCTTAGATGTACATCTTCATTCTTTTTTTTTTATTTTATTTTTAATAAACATATAATATATTTTTCCCCCAAGGGTACAGGTCTGTGAATCGCCAGGTTTACACACTTCACAGCACTCACCATAGCACATACCATCCCCAATGTCCATAACCCCACCCCCCCAACCCCCCTCCCCCCTGCAACCCTCAGTTTGTTTTGTGAGATTAAGAGTCACTTATGGTTTATCTCCCTCCCAATCCCATCTTGCTTCATTTACTCTTCTCCTAGCCCTTAACCCCCCCATGTTGCATCTCCTCTCCCTCATATCAGGGAGATCATATGATAGTTGTCTTTCTCCGATTGACTTATTTCGCTAAGCATGATGTACATCTTCATTCTTTAGACAAGGAAACTACCCAGAGAGGAGACTTGCTGTTAGATGTTTATATAATAATAACAGTGGCAACAATTATAATAATAACAACAGTAGAAGTAATAATAACTAACATTTTTTGGAGGTCCCGTTATGCCGGGCATTGTTCTAAGAGCTTTACATGGATTATTTCATTATTCCTCCTAACAGCCCTCTTAGGTCATTTGTGATCATAAGCCCCATTTTATAGCCAAAGATACCGAGACTCCAAGAGGTTTAATAACAGTGTTCCATATATATTTCCATATGATTGGGACATTTTAATCAACCTAGACTATCAGGCAAAAATCAAGTGAATGTTCTGATATAATACAGTCTGCAGAATTCTGGGCTGCTCTATGTTTCAGTGAAGATAAAATTTTCAGAGACCATCTATTCAGGATCTGTATTTTATGTGATCAGTTCCTTAACTCCTGTGCTCATTAGAATAGATTTTCTCAACATTCTTGACTTCTGGAAGCTTGCTTAAGATGTAAACTCAGTGAAAGATTTACAAGACATTCTTTTTTTTTTTTTTTTAGATTTTATTCATCCATTTGACATAGAGAGACACAGCGAGAGAGGGAACACAAGCGGGAGGCGGGTGGTGGGAGAGGGAGAAGCAGGCTTCCCACCGAGCAGGGAGCCTGATGCAGGGCTCGATCCCAGGACCCTGGAATCATGACCCAAGCCAAAGGCAGATGCTTAATGACTGAGCCACCCAGGCATCCCCTACAAGACATTCTTTTTTTTTAAATTTTTATTTATTTTTTTAATTTATTTTCAGTGTTCCAGAATTCATTGTTTATGCACAACACCCAGTGCTCCATGTAATACGTACCCTCCACAATACCCACCCACCAGGCTCACCCAACCTCCCACTCCCGTCCCCTCCAAAACCCTCAGTTAGTTCCTCAGAGTCCACAGTCTCTCATGGTTCATCTCCCCCTCCAATTTCCCCCAACTCCCTTCTCTGTGTACATGTCCTCCATGTACAAAAATTTTGTTATATTTTTTAGTAATGGACAAATAAGTAACAGTGCTTGAAAGATATCACAGTTAGTGTATACCTGTGTTTTAAAGGTACCAAATTGACATATTAGATTTATATTTCAGAAAATCTGTATAACCTATGCATTTTTGGCAAGCCAGGGACTATAAGTCATTTCTCTGAGATACGTGTGTTCAACTGGCAGAGGTTGGAAAGAGATTTATAGTTTAGCTCTTATAAAAGGTTAGTGCCATTAATATCAATTTCCGTAGCTGCTTCAAAGGGGAAACAGAGATGGACAGCTGGCCAGGAAGAGACAGACGAACAGTCCGAGAACTAGGAATGGACAAAGTTCGACAGAGGCAAGAATAGGCAGACATGGAAGGAAGACCAAGAAAGAGACATAGAGACAGGTGGGAAAAAAGAAAGGCAAAGAGAAAGGCAGATAGTTATAGAGATCAACAGACAAATTAGAAAGAAGCATATCAAATGAGATGAACAGAAAGATGCAGATAGGCAGATAAACTGTAAGGGACATAGGAAAAGAAGGGGAAAAGAGAAGAGAGACAGAGGCGGCAGTAAGGAACAGGAAGAGAGGCGGAGATAGAAACATGGAAAAGATAGAATCAGGGAGAAAGTCAAAGAAGAGAAAGGAGTACAGAAAGAGAGAGACTCAAAACAGAGGAAATTAAAGAACTAGAGGAAAACAGAAAGGCAGAAACTGAGCGAGGAAGAGAGGGTCAAGCAAAGAGAGAATGAAACTGACAGAAAGAAGAAGAGAGTCACACTCATAAAGCAAGACAGCCTGAGACACAGAAAAATGGGGAGGGGGAGTTGCAGAGAGAAACAGGAATAGACTGGGGTCAGGAAGACAGAGAGACAGAATATATGGACTAAGTGAGAGAGGAGCAAGGGACAGAGAGGGAAAGGAGGCCATACACAGAGCCAGAGCCAGACCAACAGAGAAAGAGACAATACAAGAGACAGAAAGAAACAAAACCAGACAGACAGGGAGTAAGAGAGGGAAATAAATAGTGAGAGAGCCAGTGAAACAGTCAGACAGAGATAGTTGGCCAGAGATATATTGGAGAAGCAGGGGAGCAAGACGATGAGACAGACTGAGAGACAGACTAAGAGATTGACAAGAGAGAAATAGAGAGACAAGCAAAGAGAGAAAGAGGAAGAGAAAAAAAAAACTGTTGCAGAGAGACAGATACAGAAAGATAAAGCAGGAGAGTCAGAAAGAACATGACAGAGAAAGATTCATGCTGAGACGGACACTTACGGAGACAGAGAGGGCAGGAAAAGGCAAACACAGATAAAGAGAGGCAGATGGTCAGAGATGGGTTGAGAGAGTGACTAACCAACTGACACAAGAGAGAAACCAACAGAGATCAGAAAGACACAGAGCAATACAAAAAAGTAGATGGAGAGATATAAGAAGAGCCAAGTAAGTGAACAGAGATACAGATGTGCTAGGGCTGGGGGAGAGAAAAATAGTGAAAAAGAGGGAGTTGTTGGCAAACAGGAGACTGACAGGAAAGCAGAGAAACTAACAGAGAGGAAGGGGAGAGGAAACAGTGGAACAGTGGGGAAGGGAAGGGAGAGGGAGAAAGAACAAACAGACATGATAGAGACAGATTGATACAAAAAGACCAACAAAAAAGTAGTCAGAAACAAGCAGACAGAAAGACTCAATCTGTCAGAGAGAAAAAGAGAGAAAAAGAGATGGATGTTAACTAGGTTTATTGCAGTGATTATTTCAAAATATATACAAATATCAAATCATTATATTGTACACCTGAAACTAATTTAATGTTATAGGTCAGTTATATATCTCAGTACTTTTTAAGAGAGAGAGAATGCATGAGCTGAGTGGAGGGAGAGGAAGAGGAAAAGAGAGAATCTTGAGCAGGCTCCATGCCCAGTGCAGAACCCAGCGTGGGGCTCAGTCTTACAACCCTGAAATCATGACCTGAGCCAAAATCAGAATCAGATGCTTAACCAGTTGAGCCACCCAGGCACCCCTATATCTCAATTTTTAAAAGTATGAAAAGCAAAAGTTGAGGGGATTAACAGACTGGGAGGAAATATTTACAAACTATTTATCTAGTAAGGGTCTAGCAGGCAGACATATAAAGAACTTATACAACTCAGTAACAAAAAGGCTCAGACAAACAAGAAAAAAATGGGTTAAGGACTTGAATAGGCATTTCTCCAAAGATATGCAAGGGGCTGCTAAGCACATGAAAAAAATGCTCAATATCATTAGTCATTAGGGAAATAGAAATCAGAACCACAAGATACCACTCTGTATCTATTAGGGTGACTGGAATCTAAAAAATGGAAAATATCAGCTGTTTTCAATGATGTGGGAAATTGGAACCCTCCTAGATTTCTAGGGAGATTATAAAATGGTTCATCTGTTGTAGAGAAGTTTGGTGGTTCCTCAAAAAGTTAAACATAGAATTACCGCAGGACCTAGCAATTTTACTTCTAGATATATACCCAAGAGAATTGAAAAGGTATTCAAATAACATGTACATGTATGTTCATAACAGTAATATTCACAATACCAACAGACAGAAATAACCAAAGTGTCCATCAATGGATAAATGAATTGTGATGTATCTCTACAATGGACTATTATTCAGCCATAAAAAGAAGTGAAGTAGGACTGCCAGTGTCCAGTTCTACATGTAAGGAGCTTATAAATCACCACTCCATCCTAACAATAAGTTAGATGTTTATAACAGTTTTATGTGATTGCCAAAACTTGGAAGCAACCACGATGTTCTTCAGTTGGCGAATGGTTAAATAAACTGTGGTACATTCCAGCAATGGAATATTATTCAGCACTAAAAAGAAATGAGTTATCAAGCCATGAAAAGACATGGAGGAATTTTAGATGCATCCTACTAAGTGAAACAAGCCAGTCTGACAAAGCTACATTACTATATGATTCTAACTATATGACATTCTGGAAAAGCCAAAACTGGAGATGGTAAAAAGATCAGTGGTTGCCAGGATTGGGGGACAACTGAGGATGAATAGGTAGAATATAGAGGATTTTTAGGGCAGTGAAAATATTTGTATGATACCATAATGATAGGTACATGTCATTATACATTTTGTCCAGATCTGTAGAATGTACATGAAAAGTGAGCCTTAATGAAAACTATGGACTTTGGATGATTATGATGTGTCAACATAGGTTCATCTGTTGTAACAAATTATCCCACTCTGGTTGTGCAACTCTGATGAGGGATATTGATAATGGGAGAGGTTATGCATGTTTGGGGGCAGGGAGTATCATGGGAAATCTCTGTCTCTTCCTCTCAACTTTGCTATGAACCTTAACCTTTTCTAAAAAAACATAGTCTGCAATAAAGGAAAAGGGAAAAAAGAAGGGGGAAAAAAAAGAAATGAAATAGTGATACATGTTACAACATGGATGAACCTTGAAAACTTCTGCTAAATGGAAGAAACCAGATTCACAGTTTCATGGGTTATGTGATTCCATTTATATGTAATATCCCAGAATAGGCAAACCTATACAGACAGAAAGTAGATTGGTGGTTGATGGGCTTGGGAGGAGGGAATGGGGAGAAACTGCTTAAGGCTAGCTTTCCTTTTAAGGTGAAAATATTTTGGAACTAAATAGAAGTGATGGTTGTACAACATTCTGAGTGTATTAAGTGCTGCTAAATTGTTCACTTTCAAATGATTAATTTTATGTTACATGAATCTCATGTCAGTAAAAAGAGACAGAGAAATCGAGAAGAAAAAGTGAGACCAAGAGAGTGAGACAGGAAGTTATAGAGAAAAAAAGACAAAAACAATGACAGACAAAGTGACAGAAAGAAAGACAGGAAGACAGTCTGAGAGACAGAGGGCCAGGCAGGGAGGGAGACTGTTAAAGGGAAAGGTAAATACAGACAGACAGACAGACACATAGGCAGAGTACAGGGAGACATACAGATGGAGTGAAATATTGACGAAAACTGAGAGGGACAAAGAGTCAAAAGACAGGGAGTTAGAGACAGAACATGTAAATGCAGGGAGAGAAGAATGCTGAGAGAGGGACTAGTGTGAGATACTAGGAGAGTATGACACAGGCAGAGAGAAACAGAAACAGAAAAGAAGGGAGAGAAAAGAAAATCAACAGAGACAGACTGGCAGAGAAAAAATAAAGAAATCAAGAGACAGACCATGAAACAGACAAACAGAGCATTAGGAAAGAGAGAGAGGGAGCAACAGAGACATAGGGAGACTGACAGACTGTGTGATAGACTAAAAGACAAGAACAGAGGAGCTAAGAAAGGAACAGCAAAACAGACCAGAAGAGAAACAACAACAAAACAAGGCAGAAAGATTGATACAGAGGGAGGAAGAGAGAGGAAAAATATATAAAGATAGCTAGACAAAGAGACAAACAGAAGTTCAGACTGATATAAATATATGCAGACAATCAAAGGAACAAGCAAGGGTGTTGGAGAGATAGGCCAACAGACTGGGCAGATTGCCAGAGCACAGACAAACAGAGATGTGTAGAAAGATAATGACAAAGAGGGAAACAAAAACAGATATATACAGAGATAGAATGACAAATAGTTGACAGAAATAATTGACAAACAAATGAATAGAAAAAAAAGGCAGAGTAGCAGAGAAACTGATAGACAGGAAGGAGACATACAGCACCAGACAGACCAAAAGATGGATGGACAGACTGAGACAGACATGGGCAGTTGAACAGAGACTGATGTACAGGAGAGAGAGAGAAAGAAGTAGAAAGAGATGGTCTGAGGTCATTGGTCACAGACCAGAAGGCAGGCAGGCAAAGAAAGAAACATAGACGGATAGAGTGAGATAAAGACAGGCAGAGAAAGGGAGAGATGGGGGGAGGGGAAGAGATAGGGAGGTAAGAGATTGTGAGAGAAAGAATGCACAGCGGAAACCCACAAAGCAGCAGGAGGACAAAGACAGACTAACAGAGAGACAGAACCTGAGAGACAGACAGATAGGAATCAAGAAGGTAGGCAGACAGTGTCAAGACGGACAAGGGCAGACAAGAAGACAGAGGTGCAGACAGACTGGGAGACTAACAGAAACAGTCAGGGAAACAAAACAAAACAACAGTCAGAAACAGACATGCTGACAGAGAGACACAGGGACAAAAATGCAGGCAGAGCAACAAATTGCAAAGTGTAGAGGCACCCTCTCATGCCTAACCCCCACTCTCCCTGCCATCATCACCACAGATGCCCCTCACTATTTAGCCTTAGATGGGGGACAACAGGGAGAAATTCTAGCAGGGTACCTGAACATGCTAGAGATTTGGAGGAAGGTGGTGTATAACAAAAATCATTCAGATCATTCTGGGAAGGGGTTGAAGTCTGAACTTTGCCTTTTAGAAACACTCCAGGGCCATGTGCGCTATTAGGTAGGATAGCGCTATTCTCATGTCAATACTGTGAACATTTGTCTCTTATCAATACCATAGAGTTTGGGTTGTTGTTATTTTGTTTTTAAGAAAACGTGAAATTTCTCAGAAGTCCATTGTTTGCAGATTTCCCATCATGCTTCCTTCCACCCTGAAAGAAAATGCTTTGTTTCTTTGATAATGCAAACTTATCACTTTTCTCTCTTACCGTTTTCTATTGAGTGTCTTGTTTTCATAGTTTAGAATTCATATAGCTCTCAGGCAAGTTTCTCTAAGATGTTTCTATTTAATATTCAGCTGCAGCTCCAAGGAGTTTAACATTATTTTTTAAATAAAATTTTTGTTTTTTAAAATGAAAAATCTGGGAACTTTCTCTTCTTCCTGAAGGCATTTCACCTTAAAAGTCTTCAAGGGACTTCTAGCTTTTTCTTAATTATGACTGGCATCTGATATTTGCTGCCACGAATTATATAAATAATGTGTTAATAAATAAGATGGGCTTTATGGGTGGCCTTTTTTTGCTCCAGACTCTCAGGTGATCTTAGTCAGCCCAACTCCTGCCCAGAAGGAGAAAGGTATGGAAAAGGGAGCTATATACTGAGGACCGGCTCAGCCTCCCTTCTAGAACCACTGGGCATTCGCCATTTGGCCTGAGGGAACTAGAGGGTGAGAGAAAAACTGTATGCTTTCTGCTTTGCTAAGGTGGGGGTGCAGAGATCAGAAGTGGCCTTGTCTCCTAGAAAGTTCCCCAGTCTGCTTTGTGGAGGCCACTCACCCTATAGAGAGAGGAACAGGAAAGTCAATCCTCTAGGGCATCACCTAGTGTTCCCAGGAGAAAAAGTCACACAGCGTATGATTTAAGATCCAAGTTGGAATGTTGTCTACTGAAACTGTATCCACACTTGGCTGGAAGAAGGATAGCTTTTTTCTCTCACTTTCTATGAAATTACTGGGTTTTTAGAATTAGGAGGATTCTAAGACCAACCATTCCATAAATCCCACTTATAAGTGAGGAAACAAAGGAACAGTGGTGCTATAGTAAGCAGTCAGTGTAGCCTAGTAAGTAGGGAGCTTAGTGTGGAAGACAAGCAGTGATACAAAGAAGTTAGCATCAGACAAAGCTGGGCTCTGTATATGCTGTGTTATGTTCAGCAAATGTTTGACTTCTCTATGCTTCCTGTAAAATGAGGAAATAATAGGAATCACAGGGTGGTTGCAAAGGAATAAATGAGATAATGTAAGTAAGAAGTAACGTTCCCCACAGTTTCTGGCACATAATAGGTGATTGATATGTTCACTTTTATTAGCTTAGAAAGAAATGACTCAGTAGAATTAAGGCTTCTTGATTCCTGCTCTGGTTCTCTGAAAACTGGGATATAAGTAGCACCCCTGAATATGTAGTAATGTACTTAATATGCACCCTACCTTTGCAGCATCAACTTTCTGTGCCCTTTGCTGTTGTTATTTTAAATTTTCACAAATTTGGGGCAAATGAGAGCCTAACAAGCACTTTCCTCTAGCTACATCACTTCACATTTACTTTAATCTTTAGTTACTGCCTACAGGACTTCTTAAATAGTGGCTACAGCCTGAGCCAGATTCCAAATTGTCCGCAGGCCTCCACATGTTGAATAAATACATCTGTCCAAAGACTGAAGATTCTAAAATCAATCAGAGCCACTTCCCTAAATTGGGGGCTTGGTAGATCTGAGTAATATTCCAAGTCTGGTGTGCATTGCTGCAAATCTCTGTTACTGGGAGACACATCAGATGCGGAATAGTTTGTCTGCTGGTTGAGCCTAACTGCAGTGTGCAAAGAGCTTGCTCAGCAGAGAAGCTCTTTGAAAAGCCCTGCTTTGGGGGCACTAGGCTCACAGCTCAGAGCTGCTTTGCATCTTAAAACAGGTCATCTGTACACAGTATCAGGAGTCACCTGAGGGGTTTAACTCTGGAGTAAATTCAGGGAGATAGTGATCAATATTCTGCTGAAACCAGGAGGCACTTGGGCTCCTTTTATCTGCATGGACCATTACAAAGTTGAACAGAGGAATTAAATTCTGAAAATAAGCTGAAACTCTTGGTATTAACAGGGTCTTAAGCTAGGAATTGATTCCAGTTTCTTTTATAGTTCAATCTTTTCATTTGAAAGGCCATTGCCCATATAAACAGGTTTAAGGAAATTCAGACTTTCTGCTAAGTGCTAATTGCTGTCTTAAGTATACTGGGGAAAAAAATAGAAACTTGGTAGGCTTGTCTTCTATCTGTTAGGAGAGTATAATCTAAGACTATATGTCATTTATAAGGGCTTCGCTTAAAGTTCTGGTGCTTCCCTTCCTCCCTGGCCAAGGAAAATGCCTCAAATCACCCTTTCACCCAAATTTAAAAGCTTGGGTTTGATGGTACTAGCTGCCACCATCAGACAATTTTGATGGCACCAGTCTCCATCTTCATGTTGCAGTTAATATTTAAGAGTGGGAGATAAGCATGGATAGCATTCCTTTTACATTTTCACTGTCACCAGCCTATTTTGTTCTCTAAGAACCTCTTAACTGGCCCATTGGCCTTCCGATGTTTATTCATCTGGCTTACATACAGCTGTCCTGTTGTGATGGAGAGAGGAGACCTTCATTGGAGCCCTGGTTCTGTCTGTGCCAGTGCCCGCCCTGTGTGGATACAACCACCCAGCTCAGTTTGGGGTTGGGGCTAAGGGACAAAAATATAGTCAGCTTCCCTTGAATAGACCCTAGTCTCACTTTCACATTCCTCATCAGCTAGTTGGAAATGGGTTTGCTTCGTGCTTAGGGACTACCTTAATTGTTCTTTCCCTTGTGGTAGGCAGTTTTGTCAATAGAAAATCGTTGTTGGAGGGAAAGACAAATCCTAGGCCCATATCAAATTGGAGGCGACGGCAGGGATATTTAAAAGTCGTGCTAATTAAGGCAGGACGAAATCTGGACTCTAGGAGACACGGACTGATTTGCAGCTAGTATACTACTATCTCAGTACCTAAAACAAGGAGGGTATCTCAAGTAAAACGTAAGAGAAGGCAAAAAGCAAGGTCCCAAGATAAGGAAAGATGAGGCTATGAGTTTATGAGGACTCATGTCTTGACAGTGAAGCAGTTACACATTAGTACAGTAGGAAATGAAGCTGTCAGGCTACAGATGTGGCTGAAGTGCATGATTCTGTAATTGTTCCTGGACTGTCCTGTCTGGATGAGAAAAAGTGGTGAGTACAGTGTTTGCTGGCAAGCCCATTGACTCTCATTAACAGGAAGCTTAAGAGGCATGTGTAAGCTGGGAAATGCACTGGCCTTTCACCAATTGCTTAAATTGTCACAGTAGCAATTTCTCTTCACACCACTGATGCCTTCTCGGAAGTAAAAACTTGAGGTCTGTTTGATTCAGGGGTTTGAATTCATTACCCGCTGTGGAGAACACATGGCAGGTTTTGAAAAAGGGCTTGAAGTTGGAGCTGGTCAACCAGATCTTTCCTGGCAATCGTTAGTACTTCATTGCCATCTTTTGTCTCTACTTTTTAAATCCTACTTAAGAACAAGTTGAGCTCAGGACTTTCTCTAAACTTCACTCACTTATACTAATGGGGGAGGGAGGGTGAGCATGACACTCCCGTCAAAAGGATGACTGCCTTTGCAGCAAAAGATCTTAGACTGATCAGGATACTTGCAGCATTGCTTTAGAAACTTCATCAGTGGCACCCTTCAACTGGGACCACCCCTATTGAGGGAACTCAGTCCTTCTTCTTCCCCTAGATCTTCATACAATGGACGTTGCAGGGTTCTGCATGTAGTGAACAAGCAGTAAGCGATATCATATGCACTGTTCGGTTTCCCATCTTTCTCATCTCTCAGCAATTTCGAATCTAGATTGCAGGAAATAGAGGAGCACCTTTCACTGGGCCGTCTTCCTCCAACAGTTCTTCACACACCTTCTTTTTCTCTTAAAATCAAATCTATAGAACAGGTCAAGAATCTCCAAATTTCTTCCCATCTGCGCTAAAGAGACCAGGTGTTATGTTAAAATGTAAAGTTTTTTTGAGGCAGAGATCATGTGAATCTGGATGTTGGATGTTAAAGTTGTTTATCAGTTGTCCTTTTAATACCTTCCTATCACAAGTGGCCATTTCAAAGTGCATTTTCAAAGTGCTTTGTGTTAACAGAGGAAAGAAAAGGGAAGAAGGGGTTTTGATTTAGTGTAGTAGACAGTAGAAATCAGAAATACCTGTGTTCAAATCTTGGTACTCCTGTGTCCTAACTGTGAGATCTTGGATATGTTGCTTCTTTTTGAGACTGTTTCCTCAAATTTAAAATAGAAATAACATCTTTATATCAACCTTGTCAGGTTGTTTGAAAGATTAAATAAGGTAATACAATGAAATCCTCTAGCATAGTGATGGATACAAAGCCAAAGTTAGGGCTTTGTAAATTATTATCTTTATACTCCACAAAGACAGAGCAAGAGAATCATCCTGTGATTCAGCCATTGAGATGAAATCATTTTTATATTTGTATTTTCTAAATTTTTGTCATTGTCTGTTTTTGAAAATGTAAGGTATATTTCAATTTCTTCCCATCATAAATATAGCATATGCTCTTTTCTCACTTTATTTGATTGGCTTAATTAATAGATTGAATGTTGTAGGATTCTAAGTTATTAGAAGCTTCCATATATTCAGATAGTATCCTTAAACTTTCTCCTTAAACCCTGGTCTCTGACTTAAACAAATAAAAGTATGTGTGTGTTTGTGTGCACATATAGACACATAGCAATCTTATGAAGAGTTCAAGATGCTGTATTTGGACTGTCATATTACAGTGTTTCATGTTATAAAGTTGAAAGCAAATAAAGTAGATTTACTGAGTCTTAGATTAAACAAGGCTTCACACGGTCATTTAATTCAACTCCCACCCCCACCCCACCACTACAGTACAAAATTAAATATGATACATTCCTGCCAGGCATTCGTCTAACTTGTGACAAATACTCCCAAGTGACATTAAGATCCCTATTTTACAATGTAGCCACTCCCCCTCCATGGACTTCATGGGTTCTTGTGGGAAACATGAGATATGTCAACTGTAGACCATAGTGCTGGGTACCTAAATGTTACCTATTGTTTTTATCACTCTGTGGTTGGACCACTCTATTAGGAAATTTTTCTTATATTGAACATTAAGCTGCCTCCTGGGGTCCTAGGTTTGTCCTATAAAACATGTCAGACCAAGTATAATCTTTTTTCCACATGACAGTTCTTGACATATTTGAGTATAGCTTGCATGGTCCCAAGTTTTCTCTTCACTAAGTTAAATATTCTGGTTACCACAAAGTGTCCCTCATAGGAGATGGTTTCCATATGCTTCATCTCAGTCACTTTCCTCTGGGGATGTTCAGTATTGCTTTTAATACCTTCCTATCACAAGAGAACCCAGTGGCCAGAACAGAAGAGTGTGCCTGTTATTCCTTAGGCTCTAGAGTCCACTTAAGTCTTCCATTAATATAGTCTGAGTTATATCTGCTTTTCTAGAAGCTAGTTCATATTGTTATCTCATGTAAAATTTGCAAAGTAAATGCCCTGTTTATAATATGAGTCACACAGAGGTCATATTTTCTCCATCCTGTTCTTCTATGGCTTTTCCCCCCCTATATTACATTCCATTTTCATAGTTTTGGGCTTGTCATTCCAGCCACTTTGCCTCATACAAATAAAGATGATATAATAGCAAAGCCAGGAAATAGTAACATTCACTGTCTTCTAAGTGAGAATATTCTAAGCAGATTATATGTCCAAGTGCTGGTTTTCACCATCACTTTAGCAACACGCTGGTCCTTCAGAAAAGCCATGGTAAATCTATATGGTCTGATTCTTTCTTGTTTCTCAGAGCTTTCAGCCTCTGCTCAGTTCGGTCATATCTTCAAGAGAAATCATATTCTAGGCTAGTTTGTCAAGACAATGTAGAGTAGTAGCTGGCAGTATAGTATGTGAGAAAAAGCATGAGCTTTAATAGCAGCCATGTTTGGGTTTAAATCCTGGCAATATCACTTACTAGCTATGTAGCTTTGGACAAGCTATTTAAAACCTAAGACTTAATTTTCTGTAGTTTTATGATATCAGTAAGACAGCTTATATATAGTAGTGTCTAAAAGATAATAATTGGTGGTGACAGTTATTTTTGAAACTCAATTCTATCAAGTAAATTATATATACTTTCCAGCTTTGTCTTATCTATAGTTGTAACAAGCAAGCCTATTATACTTTTATCTGAAAATCATAGATTAAAATATTGGACAGGACAGGGGCAAATAGAGAGTCCTCTAGCCCTCCAAATTGTTGTCAGTCCATTCATCACCACCCTTTGAGCACTATTCTTCAACTAGGAATCCAGCCAACTAAGCTGTCATTTGTTCCATATTTCTCCATCTTTTTTATAAGGCAATTGCGAAAGATTTGCTGTAAAGCTGTCATTCTAGTATCCTTTTCAAAGAAAAAAAAAGTAAACAAAATTATCCTTACTTAACCAGACATGTTCTTAACACCTGCTTCTCTGGTCACCACTTACTTTCCTAAGTGCTTGTATATTGTCTGTTTAGTAAACCATTCTTTAACAGTGACAGCCAATAAATTCAGTCATTTTTAGAATGTATGTTTCCCTTCCCTTTTTGAATAAGAAAGGGGAGAAAAACATAAGAAAGATTATATGTGGTCATAGAGAGTGGCTTCCCAACATTGCTTAAAAAGCAACTTTGCCATTCACCCTGGACCAAAGAAAACTATATATGAAAACTATTTGAAAACATGTAATTATTTGAAAACACTTAATTTGGCATAGTTTCTAAGATGTGGTTAGAGTTACCTGGAGTTAATGGGGTAATTTTGTCAGAAACAGCTAGTTTCACTCTCTTGATTCCTCACATTTAAATATTACATTGTTCTCTGTCTCTCCCTCTCTATCCCCCTTTAATTAGTGCATCCATCTGTTTTCCTGGTACTAAGGGAAGGCTTATTGGTTGGTAATTACAGCAATGTCCCTGGGCTCCCATTTTGAAAATGTGCTCCACATTCATGACCTTCCAGGCTCAGGTAACAGTTGCTCTTTCCTGGGATTCTGTCGCTTATTGTTGTTGGCACCTGTTATTTCTTCCTACTACAGTCAAGCCAGGAAGTTACTTCCCTAGAGTTTCTCAGACAGTTCCTCAGTAAATCTGACCCTTTGCTTAGATGACCCTAATGTCTTATTAGAAAGTGATTATACCCAGGGCCTCCAGAACAAAAATGCTAATCCAAACTTCCATCTATCAGGAAGTATGTGTGTGTATGTGTGTGTATATATACGTGTGTGTGTGTGTATAGACACACACACGTATATATACACGTATGTATACATATGTATACATATACATATATCTATACATATATACATATGTATAGATATATGTGTGTGTGTGTGTGTGTCGAATATGCCCAGCATACCATACCTTTAAGAAATACTCCTTAGTGAGAAAATGAAAGCAGCCCAGAGTGTCAAATGGATGAGTGGAAGGAGGTAAGGATGAACAGTTTGCAAGCTTGGGACACTTTTGCCAGCAGTTGGCTAAGAGCCCTTGAGCTGATTCCTCTGGCTCCTTCTCCTTAGTCAGAAGGCATATGTATTCCCCACAGGACAGTCTCCTCAAGCCAACCATGAAGGTCCTGCAGGATCTGATCTTTTTTTTTTTTTTTAATCTTAACTTTTCTATTCAACACCATCTCTTACTCAGTCCTCACTACTATGGTTATCATGTTTTTGAATCAAAATCTGATTAAAAAAATCAAAACAAGTGATTGGATCAAAAACACTGTGCTTTTTTTAAAAATTATTTTTATTAACATATAATGTATTATTTGCCCCAGGGGCACAGGTCTGTGAATCATCAGGCTTATACATTTCACAGCACTCACCATAGCACATACCCTTCCCAATGTCCATAACCCAACCACCCTATTCCTACTCCCCACCCCCCTACAACCCTCAGTTTGTTTTGTGAGATTAAGAGTCTCTTATGGTTTGAGTCTCCCTCCTGACCTCATCTTGTTTCATTTTTCCCTTCCCTAACACCCCCACAAACCCCCGCCCTAGCTCTCAATTTCCTCATATCAGAGAAATCGTATGATCATTGTCTTTCTCTGATTGACTTATTTTGCTCAGCATCCACGTCACTTTTTTTCTTTTTAATGTGTCCATATGAAAACCTTCAGAAAGGTATAGAAATAAATTCTCATTCAATGGATTATCTATATTAGAGTTCACATTTAGTGAGGCTTATTTTGTGCCAGGACTTTGATAAGTACTTGATGAGCATTATGTCATAGGCTCTGCATTATAGCCCTGTTTTACAGAGAGGGAAACTAAACTCCAAGAGGTTAATTAATTAACCCACGGTCATACAGTAAGTAAGTAGTAATCCTGGACTCAAACCCAGGTCTGTCTGACTCCAGAGCCAATCTTTTTTAAAAACCATTGTCTGCCTTCCGTGTCATTTTATTCGTGAGTGAGTAGAATGATAGGAAAAGCAGACAGTCCTGTGCCTGAAAATGTAGAACGAATCTGTAGCTTTATCAGACCCTCCTCCACCGTTCACCACTCATATCAGTGTCCTCACAGATATCCAATCTCATGTATGCCTGCCCCTTTTGCCTTCGCTCAAGCAATGCTCTTCCCACACCCTTCATTCACCCTTCAGCCTAGAATTGTCTTCTTCCTCCTCTCTGCCACTGAAGTTCTGCCTATCCTCTAACTGCTTAATTCAATTCCATTTCTTCCACAGATACTTCCCTCATGACCTCTCCCTTTCCCATGCCCCTATAGCACTTCCTGTGGTAATTATAATATTTAGCACTTTACTTTACACTATTTAGTATTTATGAATCCCTTTTAGATCAGCAATCATGTTTTATATTTCTGTTTACCTCCAGATAATCTTGTGCAGGGTCAGTTATATAGATGTTCAATAAATATTTGCTTTGACTTTAGTAGATATATGAAATGATAAACTGAATTCATTGTGTCATATGTACTTTCTCAGAGTTCTCCTAGCCACTGATCCCATAATGAGGAATTAAACCTATGTCAGAAGTCTTCAAATGAGTGTAAAATTACTTTGCAATATCTAGACACAGTACTAAAATCTCTGATCTTTAACTTGCACTCCTGATAACACGTAACAATAAGTAAAACAAGACAGTAAAAAAAGTATATTGGTGAATTAGCTGAACCAGCCAAGATATGGATTCTGCTTTCAGCTCTGCTACTTACTATGAGACCTGGGATAAATCCTTAACTTCTCTGAGCCCTGGTTTCCTTTTCTGGTAAATGGGGAATAATGATTTTTGTCATCTCAGTGGGTTGTTAAGAAAATGTAAAATGAAAAAAGACATTAATTGGCATGTGTTGTAAAATATAAAGCTTTATGCAAAAATAGGTCCTTATTATTATTTTATTTTCTAAGCATTTTAAATTATCTAGGAGAGCCACAGTTATCAATTATTTAGAAGTAATTCCATCACTTCCTGTGGAAAGGACTCCAGCTTAGTCCTCAAAGCAAGTGTTAGACTTAGCACAGGGTTTCTGTGAGTTGGCCGGGATTCCTTCAGTGATAGAATCATATGTTCCTGATCTAAAAATTGACCCGTGTGGGTGCAAAGAGGAAATCACTTTGTTTTCACTGGGTAATAGGGCAGCTCTCTCTGGCTGCACAGTTGAGGCCTTTTATAATAGTACTTGCCTGCTGTGCTGCCCATGGGGTGAGTTAATGAACCACTAGAGAGCTGCTCTGAATTAAAAAGGTCATACCTGACTCGAGCCATTTCAGCACAAACATCCTGTTCTTTTCACCTCTTCAAGGGGGAGATTTTATTTAAGATCATCCAGGATTTACCGAAAACTTAAATTGTGTGGATGGCAGAATGGCCCTTACAAATAAATATCAGGAGAAAAAAACCCACCAGGAATCACAGAATCATAAAATGTGAGAGGCGAAAGAGCCTTTAGAGAGTATGGAGTCCAACCTTGTCATCTCACAGGTGAGGAAACTACCATTCAGAGAGAAAAAGTGATTTAGTCAAGATCACACAGAAAACTTAGTGACAGAGCTGACACTTGAAGCCAGCTTTCCACAAGTGTCCATACTTCCTGTTCACTGTACTTTCTTCTACATGAACTCATTTAAGTTGAATGTTTGAAACTTTTTATGTAGTGATAGCAATTTGAGTATCATTCTCCAAACTGGAAAACTGTCTCCAATCTACTAGCTGGGAACAGCTGGAATGACCCATCCCCATTTATTCAGATTCTGGCACTTAGTCATTTTAAAGCAGTTTGCACACCTTAAAAATTTCTGCCATTCCCTCAGAAGAGCCAAACAACCATTTTATACCTATATACTACACGGCATTTTTCTTAAGTTTTTTAAATCTTCAAGAAGGTGAATAGGCACCACCTTCGTGAGCCGCTGGGTGGCATGGTGGGTTATAACATAAGAGTAGAAATGGAAAGAGTGAATTTTCATTTCAAGGCAACTGACCTGGTACCTTGAACAAGTCACTTAACCTGCCTCTGTCAGATGGCAACTGCAAGACTAGCAGCATGTCTGTGCTCTCTGCTCCTCCCTTTGCATACTTAGCTCAACCAACAGCTTGACTCCATCACCCATTCCCTTTTGAATCTTCCAAACACTGTCTGTTGAATTTTCTTGGTTCTCTTGAAGACCTTTTCCTGCTTCCCTTTCCTTTTCCCACCTGAGCTGAGCCCAACTCTCCATTCTTCTGAAAGGGCTGTTGTGTTAGGCTGGTCCACAAGTGCCCTGCGCTGCCTGCAAGCCTTGAGATTCTCTGTTAGTAAATTTTTGGTGCTATATGCCCAGTTTTCCCAGGTTAGGAATTCAGGACATCTAGGTCTGCTGTAACCCAGAATCTGATTATCTGCCTCTGGTTCCCTGGATCCTGCACCTAATACATTCAGTTCTTACATGACTTCCTTTGAGTGGCTAGACTATTAAATGTGATCAAACAATATTTTAGATAGAAGGATAAGGGTGATCTGGAAGCTGTGTTTTTGGAAGCATTTCAGGGGTGTGTGTGTGTGTGCATAAGCAATAATTTAATCTTCCTTACTTTGAAGAAAAAAGAAGAGGGAAAAATACTCTGTACAGATTCGATATGTCAAGTAAACTGCTTTAATAAACTGCAACACTGATTGTAGCTGAAGGCAAAGGCAAACACGTGAACTAAATCCTTCTTGCACTGCTCTTCTGGGAATCAGGTGGGCTGTCGGTGACTAAAAGTGCCTGGCCATCTTACCTAAAACTTCCCCTTTTTTCCACATGTGTACTGTGACTCAGCTATGTAAGTCTTTTAAACTCTTAAACTAGGCTGTTGTTGGACATTTTAAGATTCCTTGCACGTTTTCCTGTGGACAGATGTAATTATGCACCTCCTCAGAAAACTCGTTTATGAAGTGTGTTAGTACTTGTGGGCTACAGGAAACATTTATTCTTTTGGGCTTTCTGGGTTTAGCTAAATTCACTCAGTTAGTGATTGCAAGTTCTTCAACCCATTTGAGTTCCTTAGGGGGCTTCTGTAACCATGGCTTTATCTATGGCAGATCTAGGGTTCACTCTGGTGGGCAGAGTAGCCTAGATAAAGCATGGCCCAAGTATGGAATAAGAAAATTCTCAAACCAAGAAGCAAAAAATAGGAAGTTCCTGTGATGTCTCTAAGCCATTTTGGCCTCAACTTCAGAGAGCAGCAATCTCTCGCTTGTGTGGGCCCAAGAGAACAGAGGAAACCAGATTAACTCTCAAGGCACATGGAACTTCAACCGCCTCTATTTAGCACTCTGGAACAGGGTTTTTGGTAAACTACAGCCTGTGGTTGAAATCCAGCCCACGGCCTATTTCTGTAAATAAAGTTTTATTGGAACATAGCCATGCCAGTTGTTTATATATTATCTCTGGCTGCTTTAGCACTCCATGAACAAAGTGGAGGAGTTATGACAGAGGCAACATGGTGCACAAAGCCTACAATATTTACAATCTGGCCCTTTACAGAAGAGTTTGCCAGCTTCTACTCTAGATTAACAACTTAGGGATTGGATGGAAATATAAAGGTTGCTCAGACTATAATTTCAAGTAAAAGTAGTTTATAAGTTGTATAGTTACAATGCCATAATGTTTTTTGGTTTTTGTTTTTTATTTTATTTGATGGGGAGAGAGATCACAAGTAGGCAGAGAGAGAGGGGGAAGCAGGATCCCCGCCAAGCAGAGAGCCCGACACGGGGCTCGATCCCAGGACCCCGAGGCCATGAACTGAGCCGAAGGCAGAGGCCCAACCCACTGAGTCACCCAGGCACCCCTCCCATAATGTTTTTTTAACAAAATAAGTTTGCTGTGTATATTTTTAAAATATTTTTTAAATTGTTTTTAAATTTTTAAATATTTTAAATATTTATCATAACATTTAAATACTTAACATAAACTTTTAAAAAAATATATACACAGTAAAGAAAGATGTAAAGAACAAAGTGAGAATCATTTGCAACCACAACACCCAAAGACAACATTTTGGTATATACCTTTTCTGGCTTTCTTGGCCAGTGTGTCTATTTTTTAAATAAAAACAATTTAATCATATTGTACATACTGGTTTGTAGCCTGACTTTTTTTCACTTATTAATGTATCTTGGAATCTTTCCATGTCAGTAAGCGTAGATCTACAACATTATTCCTACTGGCTACAAAGTATTCCATCATATAAATATATATCATATAATTTATTTAACCAATCCTCTATTACTGGATTGTTGGGTTATTCCTGATTTATTTTCTTCTTATAGCAATGTCATAAGAGACGTTCATCACATGTACATCTTTTCACACTTGTATTTCTTATATTCTTTTACAGTTTTTTAGAAATCACCCATTAATTTTATGATGTCAGAAAAAACCTATAGCCCTCTCTTCTGAGGGTGAATGGATGCTTTCATAAATGGAAGAGGTTTCAGTTATATTAATGTAGACAAAGAGCCAGAAAGACTAGGAGGTCACCTTTCCTCATGGGTAGGTTGAAATAGTGTATTCACCGGAGATCATTAAATAACAGCTTTGCCACTTAAAGCATGTGCATCTCAATAGGTTTTTGTGAAAGCTTCTAGTCACATTAAATATTAATGACTGACGGCAAAGCATTGCTTCAGAACATAATGGCCCAAAGGATACCAGAAGGCTCTATTAAAATAAAATAGACACACACAAACTCCACAGCACTTCTAGCAGTATCAAATTTCTGATGGAGATAACAGAGCTGGCAGCCAGAAGAGAAGGTGGGAAAGACAGGAAGGTGCTATGCCATGTGGAAATGGGCTGAACACAAAATGCACTGGAAAGCCCAAGAAGCCCCTGTCTGCCCCTGTAACATCAGGGAAGGTGGGAAATGGGCAAGTAGAGCTATCCCTGTACTACTCTCAAGAGACAGCCACATCCCTATTGCTGTAACAGACATTTACATGAATGGAGTTCTTAGTTCACCTAAGAATGCCTTAATTCAGACGCATGTAATATTCACCTAACCCCAAGGAATTCTGCTGATTGTAGGAAGACCACCTGGGCTAAGCATTTTTCAGTGGATCTGTAAACAGAGAACCCGTGTATGGGGAGGCCTAAAAGTCAATGTTAATCAAATCGGATAGTTGAAAGACATCACAGAAAAGAAGAGTGAGAAAGACTATAGTGTTTGTTTGAAAATACTCAGCCAGTGTATAAATGCATTCTCCCAGTAGTGATCCATCATCCAGATGGAAAAGCAAACTAGTCCTTACTGTTTCTTTCAAGCATTCATCTGTGAACAGTTATCCTTTAGAAATGAGGTGTCAACACTCAATTGGTCTTTACTCAACACTTTCCTTCCAACTTGCCTGAAGTACTACATGGTACCTATGATAGGTAAAGAGATGCCCATTTACCCAGAAACCTGGAGGCAGAGGAATTTCTGCTGTCTTCTTCCTCAAGCCTATAATCCTCAGTCTTTTCTCCTTGACCATTCTCAGGTTTCTCTTTCCTTTCTCCATGCTGTCTTTAAGAAGAGAGTGTCCTGTGGCTGCTCTCTGTTGTCTCTTCTCTTCAGAAGCCAAGCAGAAAAATACTGTTGTGCTCAGACATCCCCTCTGCTTAAAGGATCTCAGAGGAGGCTTTGGTACCAGCAACAGAGCTGCCTACAGGACTTTTAGGAACTTAGCTAGTTCTGACTTGAACCCAGAGCTTCTTATTAACCTTCATTAATTGTGTCATATCTCCCCCAGTATCCAAATTTGTAAGAGCAATAACTAATAACTAATATCCCAGTGAGAGGAGCAAGTACTGTCTCTGCAGGAAAAGCCTGCCTTGCTCCTACACTGTGGGGGGAGCTCTGCACTACACTGGATTAGCTTGCCAAGCTGGAAATCCTACTATAATCTGGCACACATATTTGAACTGTATTGAAGACAGGAAGATCTCTCTCTATGCCGCTGCTTCTGTCTTTCCACATCTTTCTCCCCACCCTTCCTTTTTTGAAAAGTTAAACTTCTTTTTAATTTTGAGATCATTGAAGATTCACATGCAGTTGTGATAGATAATACAGAGAGATCCTATATACCTTTTACCCAATAACATCTTGCAGAACTATAATATAGTAGCATAACCAAGATATTGTCATTGGTACAGTTAAGATGCAGAACAGTTCAGTCACCACAAGGATCCCTCATGTTGCCCCCCCCACTACTGCCTTATACCAGCTACTAATATATTCTCCATTTCTGTAACTTTGGTATTTATATAAATGGAACCACACAGTATGTGACCTTTCTAGATTGTCTTTTTTCACACAGCATAATCCCCTCAAGATTTATTCAGGTAATTGTGTATATCAATTCAGAGATTGTGTAGTATTCCATTGTATGGATGTGCCATAGTTTAATATTCACCCGTTGAAAACATCTTGTTTTTTCCAGTTTTTTGGTATTTTGAGTAAATCTACTATTTACATCCATGTACATGTTTTTATGTGAATGTAAGTCTTCATTTCTCTGGGATAAATGCGCAGAGTATAATGTCTGAGTCATTTGGTAGTTGCATGTTCAGTTTTTAAAAGAAACAGCCAAACTTTTCCAAAGTGATTGTACCATTTCACATTTCCACCAGTAATATAGGAATGGTCCAGACTCTTCACATCCTTGCATATTTGGTGTAGTCCTTTTTTCCCAGCTTTACTGAGGTAAAATTAACAAAATTGCAAGATATTGAACGTGTATGTGATGATTTGATATACATATACATTGTGGAAGGATTCATCCCATCAACTTAATATATCCATTACCTCATATATTTACCTTTTTCTGTGAGAACATTTAAGTCCTACTCTCTTAGCAAATTTCAGTTATACAATATAGCATTATCAACTGTAGTCACCATGTTATTCATTAGATCCTCGACCTTACACATTTTATAACTGAACATTTGTACCCTTTTGTCAGCCTTTTCCTATTTCCCCTATCCCATAGGCCCTGGCAACCGCTTTTCTACTCTGTTTCTATGAGTTTGACTTTTTTTTAGACTCTCTATATAAGTGATACCATAATGTATTTGTCTTTCTTTGTCTGGCTTATTTCACTTGGCATAATATCCTCCATGTTCATCCTTGTTGTTGCAAATGACAGGATTTCCTTCTTTTAAGATTGTATAATATTCCTTTGTATATATCACATTTTCTTTATGCATTCATCTGTCCACAAACACTTAGGTTGTTTCCATACCTTCGCTATTATGAATAATGCTACTATGAACGTGGGAATACAGATATTTCTTCAAGGTACTGATTTTATTTCCTTTAGATATATACCCAGAAGTGGGATTGCTGGATCATGTGGCAGTTCTGTTAATTTCTTGAGCCTCCATACTGTTTCCCATAGTGGCTGTACCAGTTTCCGTTCCCACCAACAGTGTACGAGAGTCCCATTTTCTCCATACCCTCGCCAACATTTATTATCTCATCATTTTTATTATTATTAGAGACATCCTAACAGGTGTAAACTGATAACTCATTGTGGCTTTGATTTGCATTTCCCTAATGATTAGTGACATTGAGCACCTTTTCATGTACCGTTTGTAAGTCTTCTTTGGAAAAATGTCTACATAGGTCTTTTTTCCATTTTTAATTGGGTTTGTTTTTTCTATTGAGTCGTGTGCATTCCTTGTATATTTTGGGTATAAATCCCTTATTGATAAGTGGTTTACAAACATACAATTTTTCAAATTTTAGCCATTATGACAGGTGTGTAATGATCTCTCACTGTGGATTTAATTTGCATTTCAATAAGTTGAACACCTCTTTGTGTGCAGATTTGCCATTTATAGATCATCTTTGGCGAAATGTCTCTTCATATCTTTTGCCTAATTTCTAATTGAATCATTTGGGTTTTTTCTATGGAGTTTTGAGTATTCTTTATATATTGTAGATACTAGTCTTTTTTTTAAGATTTATTTATTTATTTGATAGACAGATCACAAGTAGGCAGAGAGGCAGGCAGAGAGAGAGGAGGAAGCAGAGAGCCCAACACGGGGCTCGATCCCAGGACCCTGGGATCATGACCTGAGCCGAAGGCAGAGGCTTTAACCCACTGAGCCACCCAGACGCCCCTGTAGATACTAGTCTTTTGTCAAATGTGTGGCTTGCAAGTATTTTCTCCCACTTTGTAGCCTATCTTTTCATCCTCTTAATAGGTTTTTTTCATAGATCAGTAGTTTTTAATTTTGATGAGATCGAGCTTATCAATTTTTCTTTTTAGAGCTCGTGCTTTTGTTATCAAGCCTAAGCACTCTTTGTAGTACTAGATCCCAATGATTTTTTTTCCTGAAGGTTTTACATTTAACATTTAAGTCTGGATTTCATTTTGAGTTAAGTGTTTTATAAGGTATCTATGACTTAGGTCAAGTTTCTTTTTTGAATTCTTTTTTTTCCCTACATATGTCCAATTGCCTCAGCAGCATTTGCTGAAAATCACTGAACTGGTTTTGTACCTTTGTCAAAAGTCAATTATGAACATGTGTGTGGGTCATATCTCTTTACCCCCAGCAACACCACCTCCATCCACACCTCCAAAACCGGCAAAAGAGAGGAAAGCAACTGAGGACATAATGAGAATGTGCCTTTTAAATAATAGTATAGAAATAATAGTAACTAACATACATAGAGTTTTTGCTGTTTGCTAGTAATGTTATTTATTCCTCACAACATCCTATAATGCACATACTACTGTTTCCATTTTGTAAATGAGAAGGTTGACTCAGAGAGGTTAAGTACCTTGCTTATGGTTAGTGGTGAATCTGAGAATCAAATCCAGGTCTTGATCTTAGGACCCATCTTAAGTATTAGGCTACCCCTCCTCTCAATTCCACTTCATGTGGCAGACCAGCCAACCACCCTGGCTAAAAAACAATAATCTATAATCATTATAATGACAGCAACAGAGGACTGATTCCTATTTTGAAAGTGAAGGCAAGTCTGCACTGGTTTACAGCAATCCTTGGTTTATATCAGTGTCCTTCTGACTCTTCAGGAAGTTCTAACTGGGTCAACAAACCCCTGCATATCACCTATTCTACCTATCCCTTCAAGCTGCTACAGTACAAACCATCAAACTTCTCCAAGGCAATGCTCCTTTTCTCATTCCATTCTTAGCTATGTGATCCCTCTGCGTGTATATGTGTGCATATATGTGGGGGATGGAGAGCAAGAAGGAAGGCTAGTGAAATTTTTTTTAAGATTTTTTTTATTTATTTGACAGATCACAAGTAGGCAGAGAGGCAGGCAGAGAGAGACAGGAGGAGGAGGCAGGCTCCCTGCTGAGCAGAGAGCCCGATGCGGGACTCGATCCCAGGACCCTGAGATCATGACCTGAGCCGAAGGCAGAGGCTTTAACCACTGAGCCACCCAGGCGCCCCAAGGCTAGTGAAGTTTTACAGGGCCTTGGGCCTGGGCCAAAACTGGAAGGAGCAAAACAAGAAGGGAAGAAGAGACTACAGTTGGACTGATTTTCTGAAACTGTACTTGGTTAGTTTTCTAGCTGGAGAATCATACTATGTAAAATGGCTCAAACTTCTCTCTTTTCACTTATGCTGATTGGGATCTTCACCCAGAACATGAACATATGGTGCTCTGGATGATCCAGAAGACAACCAGGAAGCCTCTCAAAGACCATAGGCATTATAGGCAACTACGGCTGAATGTCCTTTATTGAAACCCGCTGTGGCTCCAAATGTGGTTGTTATTGCTGTGAGGCCTCTAACACATGGGAAGTATATACTGGAAACTTCCTAATGATTGAGCAGGCTGGCTGATTAACTATGATGCTTTTAGTGTCTCTCAATTTGATCTGGGCCAGTGCTTCCTAAAGTCTCTAAAGAATCTTGTATCATGTATAGGGAACATTTTAGTTGATTATCAGACCCTGAGATTTACATTTCCTTATTCTCTCCTACTTAACTGCTTTCCATCCATTTTGCATTTATTGAGCTTTGGAGAGGCAGGATTGCCGTGTGAGGTGGTGGGAGGGGTGGGGATGCATAAAGGCATAAAGAGAACAAAAATTAGAGAGGTGGTAGTTAATTACCAACAGTGTTTGAGAAAATGTTTTATTGAAATTCAAAAAGAACTCAGCTGTACAAATCCATAAGTAATACAAAAATTATGAAGATGTTCTGTCACTGTTGAAAGCCATTTCCCTTGTGGCACTTGGAAAACATCATGACATACCAACTCCAAACACCTAACTTCTAGCAGAAGTTTTTCCAGAATTCATAACATTGCAAGCTGTCTGGAAATTTCTATAAATGTGTTCACAAGAAAGCCAGGTCAAAAAAAAAAAAAAAGAAAGAAAGAAAATATTTTATCTCAAGTGGAGGAAACAACCCTGAACTTTGAATGAAGGAGTCTGTGGGAAATCATAGAGATTTTGAATTCAGTATTCATCATTTTTGTAAAGAGCGTGGTCATTTTGAGACCATCTTCCCAAATAATCACTTCTCCTTTGGAGCACCTGAACTCTGGAACTTCAAGTACAGTTTGGACTAGGAATGATCATAAACCCTTTAAGTCTCATGTCCCAAGCAGTCTTCAGGCTCCACTTACCTTTCCTATCTAGCAGGTCTTTCCTCCTCATTGAAAGAATTCTAATAGCTAAGAGGCCACGGGTGTTCTAAGTCATTTTCTTTAGTGGAAAGTAAGACAGAGAAGATATCTACTGCCTCCTGAAAAATTAAGATGCTATTTTCTCTTTAGACCTTGTTTCCAGGATAAAGCCATCCTTTTTACCTACACTCCCTTCCTTTACCCTATGAATCACCTTACTTTGAGCTCTAGGAAGAGGGAGTTAACCATATTGATCTGGGAAAAATCAAGAAAGAGAAACAACACAGTAATTTGAACAGTGTAATTAAATAATACTATAAAAATGTAGGAATAGCAGATATAAGGAGCATCCACTATACCTACTGCTAATTTAGAGCAACCAACATACAACCCTTTCCCCAGGGGTGAGATCAAGACCTTAAAGGGCACAGTTATGGCTCACTGGATTTAGCAGAGAAGTTTCTGTGGTGCTGTGCCAGCAGAGCTTGCTAGAATTCTGCCTCCTGGAACTTTGTAGAAATCTACCTTATGGAACTTCTGGAAAACCTACTCTCCACAGTGCCAGGGAAAGCTGCTCACAGGGAGTTTTCTTAGCATAGGCACTCCACTACAAAACCAGTCAAGCAAGGGATACTGGGAGATGCTGCTGGATGCTGCTGATTACCATGTACTACAGGAACTGCATGCTGGGAAAGCTGCAGGCACTGCAGAAGCCTGGGGCTGGGGAAGCTGTGTGTGCAGCTGGAGTGAGGCAGTGGGAAGGTGGGTGTTGGCACTGCAGGAGCCTGCAAGGCAAGCACTATAGTGTACCAGCACATGAGTACCAGAAAGAAAACTCCCATCCTTCTAAAATGTTTCTCTTGTGTCCCTTACTGACGAAGCGTAATATTGTGCCAACTGGCAAAGGCAAGATGTTTAAAAGGCCCAGGACCCTTTGCAGAGAGCAAGCAACAAGGGCGAATTTAGAGCTAAGAAGCAATATATCGCTAACTGGCACACCAGGCCAGCTCAGGTAATAGTCACTCTCTAATAGTGTTAGCTCCTAGATCCAGCTCCTGTTCTGAGTGGTCTCTCTTCCTCTTATAATTAGGGAATGAAGGGATAGAAATCAATTACCTTTGTCCTTTGTCTTTAATCGCCCCTCACCACATGCTGTGTAAAACCAGCCCTCAGGGAAAATGACAGCCATAGCTCTAGCTCCACCATTCAACCTCTCCTGCTCTGACTACTAAATTCAAGTTACCTTCAACCCTTTGTTCTTCATCTACCTTCACTGTACCAGCTGGAATAGGGACAATCATTTACCAAATGTCTGACATGTAGAGGTAGTAGAGTTCAGTGGTTAAGAGCCTGGGCTCTGGAGTCAAGTTTAAAGTATAATCCTCTGCCACTTACTGCCTCTGTGATCCTGGGCTAGTTGCTTAACTTCTGTGAGCCACCATTTCTTCAAATGTGAATGAAGATGTCATACCTGCAACTCAAGAAGGTTGTGAAGACTAAGCATAAGCAATGTACCAAATATAATGCCCGATACTAGGGTTAAAGGATAGAAACCTTCATTCAAATCTTGGCCCATCTTTTACTAGTTGTGAAACCTTTGAGCAAGTTACTTAAACTTTAAGGACTCAGTTTGCTCTTCCATAAAATGAGAACCAAAATACCTGCCTCATAAGGTTGTTATAAGGATAAAATGCATATAAAACACTTTCTGCAGCAAAATGCACAGAGAAGGTGCTCAGTAAGTGGTAATTATACATAGAATTGTACCCACTGGACATTGTGCTATATACATCTGTTAATTTGTTTACTGTCTATGTCCATTGTCCTCCCCACACTCACCCTAGCCTCTCTACTCCAGTGCCTCTACCTACAGAAGGAGCACAAACAATATTCTTAACCATCTGACTGCCTGTTGCTCTAGTGAACAACCCTAGACTGCCAGCCAGACATTCCTCTTAGCCCAGAGGCCCTCTTGAGATAGAGACAGAAGGGCCTAGTTATTCATTCTGGCTTATGACAAAAGGTCTTCTTCATCTCTTGGCAAAGAACTAATTTCCTTAGTGGTTACACAATTGCTTCTTTGAAGTTGGTCACACACCAAGGGAAGAAAGAGCCAACTCACAGACCTCTAAATCATCCTAAAATCGAAGTCTCATTCTACTTCCAGTCATTAGAGACTGTGAAGAAAAGGGAAATGAGACTAAATCTTTTTGAAAAGAGCATGTTTTCTAATGTCAGTGTGATACGCCCCTGGCAGAATACAGACCAAGTGGCACATAAAAACTCCTCCTTTATCGAAAAAACTTTAGGTGCTTCACAAGGAGCTATTTATACTCATATATACATATTTTGTTGGTCTATTGCATAAGTGAAATCCCGGGGTAAGGCATCTTAACCTGTGTGTTGGAAGCTCATACAACTTAGCAGGAGGCAGGGATAGGTGTGAAAATTGGAGGAGTCTAACTGTCCAATCAGTATCTCCCAGTGGGCATGCTTGTCAGAGCTCTTCTGTGCTTTTTGCCCCCAGCCATTATTTTCAGTATATATTCCATAGGCATTAATCCTACCCAAGGAACCTGTGTTTCACAGGGAAATCTCCTACACAAGTAAAAGGGTTTTACTTTATTGGAGTTCTCTTTATATTATAGTCGATGAGGACTAAAGGCACTATTTGGGAAATATTTCCTTGGAACCCACAAATAAAGACTTGTAGCAAGTTGTCTGCCTCTGAGCCAGTATGTGACATGCCATTTGAAACTGTTTATTAGTGTGTATCCCAAGTTTTTTTGTCTGTTCAGCTTGCAGTCTGAGAGGTGTCCCAGAAAGTAAGGCATACATGATGCTCCTGTGATTTTTTTTAACATAAATTTGTGAGAATGCCTACTTTCTCATTTGATCCTATTACTAAGTGAAAATCTCAGGCTTGACTCCCCAGCACTAGAGTGTGCTGAACACCCCGTGCACAATATTATTTGTTTAGACATTCCCTCCAAGCAGAAATTGTGATCTAACTCACCCTTTTACCAAGCCTGTACCTAAGGAACTTGCAACTGGCATCTACTCACAATAGATAGTATAGCTGCAACCATCACCTCTAGAGATACAGGAATCAAGTCACCTTGCCAATTTCCCACATGTCCTATCCAACTTTCTGAGCAATTTCACTAGCATTCCTACAAAGTAAACTTAACACTAAATGGCAAAGACAAGGTTACCCAAACCAAGACCTTGGAACCCAGCTGGTCTTCTGGCAGAGAAATAATTGCTGCTCATGGCAACCCAGCTCCAGTAAGTGGACATGTACAGGTGGGAATGGGTGACACAAGGTACCTCAACAGCTACTGATTGTCAGGGTGGGTTACGTCTACCACCCAGAGACGAGGATGTTGTTGGATTAGGATAAAAATGATTTTAAAAGAGCACAAAAATGTGGCACTTTTTTTAAAAAGATTTTATTTATTTATTTGACAGACAGAGATCACAAGTAGGCAGAGAGGCAGGCAGAGAGAGGAGGAAACAGGCTCCTTGCTGAGCAGAGAGCCCCATGTGGGACTGGATCCCAGGACCCTAGGATCATGACCTGAGCTAAAGGCGGAACCACCCAGGTGTCCCCCAAATGTGGCACTCTTATTTCCATTGATTCTGATGGTCTGAAGGGAGATCACTTTGTTATTCAGCCTATGCCATTGTTTTAAAAATGTTTTTCTTTCTCCACTCAAGCAGGAGAGTGCAAGGACAGCTACTGAGTCTCCCACTGTATGTCTCTGCTTCTTGGTTACCCCTACCTGACTCACCTATTACAGGGGGTGGAAAAGCTATAGATGTTGGGATTTATTTTTCTTTGTGGGCTCAAAAAAAACCCAATTTTAAATAATAATTCCTTTAAAGGGAAAAAAAACATGTTTAACAGATAAAGAGTGGCTAGCCATTCATCCCCTGGGAAGACAGAATAAGAGAAAATAGATTAATATTTCTATAGGAAAGGTTTTTCTCATGTGGGCTTAATATAAGGAATAACTTTGATCTCCAAGGTTTCCATGAGGATTAAGACAGAATGGTTAAAGAGACTGTAGCTGGAGGTAGAAGTATCTGCTTACTTATGCTGCATGTTTAGGTCCCCTTCCTCCAGGCAAATATTCAGACAGTGTACACTGAATGACCTTATCAGTTTAATAATACTGAAAAAAAACTCCTGTACCAGTTGGTAAATAGGTACTGCCAAGAACCCCGTAAGTCATCATGGGCTACCCTGGCCAAAAAATAATCACTGTCCAGATCCCCCTAAATGACCACCTGTCACCCAGGCCACCCTGATCCTCCTGGCATTCCCCTAGGCTTCTCCGTGGCCTAGCAATAACGGATTGCCCCCTGGCACAGCCAAGGGGTCTCCTGGGCCCTGCTCTACTGCTAAGGTTCAGCGTCCAATTCTGTTTGCTTATGTGATACTGGTATTTGAATATCATCTTTGGTTCCCTGATTTTATTCTCATGACTTGATATCATTTTGGTAGATAGAACCAACCAGTTTATCAGAAGTATCCTAAAAGAGTTTATTATTCGCTTATAAGTTAAGCTTACAAGTTAGTGAAAGAAAAAATTAATGTGGAAAATATAGCAAGATTAACTTAGGAAACATTTTTAGAAAAGTTAAGGAAAGCATTTCTATTTAATAAAATAACCTACAAGTAGTGTTAGCCACAATTATTATCAGGTATTACAGTGCTCTCAGCAGATTGAAGTAGGTAGAAACTGATAGTGCTATGCTGGCTATTTGTTCCTTTGCTATGCCATATCCTGAGGATAAGTTAAAAGTACATGAGGTACCATTCCTGCCCCCAAAATTCTTAAAATCCCATGGGGGAAATTTTGCAGACACACAGTTAACTGTTCATACAAGGTCAAATGCTAACAGCCATTTAGAGAATCACATTAGTGCTAAGTATCTCTTCGGATACAAGGTCAGCATACTTTCTGTGGTAGAAAACCCCCAAACTGGAAAATGTTCGGTTCCTTTGAAACAAAGTAAGGGGGTTCACTTAGAAAAAAACAGATTATCTGTGATGTTAAATTAGTACTGACTTTGCAATGATGAGTAATATTTAATGCTACAAATCCTATTAAAGAAAAATTTATTGGAATCAGTACAATGATGCAAAACAGAGCATAGAAGGATTCCTTCTGCTCCCATGGTGGAAACATATTGGATGATTTTGATTCACTTACCATCTTCTCAAATTATATTTCCTATTAGAATGCAAACATCATTGGTAAAGAAAGAAGAGCAGAGATGAATCATTATAATGAATGTTCAAATAAAGAACATCAGATTCAGAAAGTTACATTATTATGTTGCCTAAATAAAACCAGTCAGGATTTTCCACTGCAAACAGTCTTGGGCCTTTATATACAACACACTTGTTAAAGTGCAGCAACTGGAACACTGACTCCTTCTGGGTAATGCTGGAGTTGGTACTGCTGGTACAGAGGCTTTCTAGAAACTCCTGTGTGAGATTCTCTTAGCCCTCTTGGGGAAAATGCATTCTTCTTAATTCATTGGTATCTACTTTGCTTTCTCCATTTCCATTTAGTAATCTTCTGCCCCTACTTCCTACCACCAGCAGGAATTGGAAGAGGAATACAGAAAGATGGCATGTCTTGTACAAGCTTCCAACACACTCACCTTCCAGCCTTACCTTGGGATCTCTGGCACTTTAAGAATGGCTTTCCTATATGAGAAGCTCAAAAGGATTAAGGTTGTATGTGTGTATATGGTGGGGAAGAGGCTCTCTGGGTGTCAGACATGAGATTTGTGTTACTATTTTGCCTCATTCAGTGAATCAGTTCTCACTGATTGCCTACTGTGCACCAAGTGAAACCTCTTCCACTTTATTCCTAGAAGTCTGTCTGCCTTTTTTTCCCACGTGGGTTTGGCCCATTCGTTGGTGTCCTGAAATGTATCAACCTCAATTCTCCTCTCTGGTGAGCTTAAGTGGAATTTAATAATCCCTGCTAAATTGTCCTGTGACTCTGTCACATGGGTAAAGTCCATGGACTCTAGGTTAGATTGTAAGCATCAAATTAATTTTACTGCCAAGGTCAGGCTGCTCTCCTGGCATTCTGTTTTGCTTGAAGGTTACTCACTGCATGCTTGACCAAAACCTTCCTGTCTGGGCTGTATTCAAAACAGATTTCAAGATACCACCAGGCTGAAAAACAGACATTTGGAGATAAAAGACAGTGTACCCTGACCCCCTGGAAATAGCAAGCAGCTGTAGTGATTTTATGTGTATATACAATACATCATAGTCTCCAGGAGATGATAGGCATTAAGCTCAGCACCTCTTGCTCCCAAAACAAATGTCGGCTCATCTTTTCCACCTCATGTCAGAGGAAAGAAATATTTCTTCCCAAATGACTTCTAAGCTTGCTTGCCCCAGAGGTGCTGCCCCTGGGGAAAGAGGGCCTATCAGTGGAGTTTGACTCAAAAAAGACATAATTGTATTCAGATCATGGCAGACACCTCCATCCTGGTTCCCTTTAACCTTCATCTGTCTTCCTAATCTACCATGGGCTTCTCTTTCCAGCTCACCTCCTTTGGCCAACCTTGTGAGTTCATGCACTCCTGGTGTATGTGTCTAATGTACTTGTCAGTTCAAGTTCTACAAGTAACATTCATGTAATAACTTGCCATTCATACTCCTGGAAAAATCCAGAGATTAGCTCTGGGGCCATAAATTTGCATCCAGTGTATCATCAGAACTACAATACCTTGGGGTGCCTGAGTGGCTCAGTCGGTTAAGTGGCTGCCTTCAGCTGAGGTCATGATCCCAGGGTCCTGGGATTGAGCCCCGCCATCAGGCTGCCCACTCAGTGAAGAGCCCACTTCCACCTCTCCCTGTGCCTGCCACTCTGCCTACTTGTGCTCTTTCTCTATCTCTCTTTCAAATAAATAAATAAAATCTTTAAATAAATGAAAAAAAGGACTACAATACCTTGAAGCTATAGGGGCTGGAGTCACAAACTTCTCATAGCGTGACAGTTCCTTTGGGCATAATTGTGGTCTCTTTCAAATTTCCCATAAAGAGATAATAGTGGTAGAGGATAGGTCCTGTAGAGGAAGATATAGTCGGGTTGCAATTCTGAATGTAATCTTCTCAATGAGAAATTTACAAATAGATCTGGGGGAGCTTTTTAGCCTATTGCTCCTTATGATGTCAGCTTTCACCTGTGACAGTCACACTGTTGGCCACTGTATAGAGGACAATGTGTGTGTTCAGTGGTTGAGTTTTCTAGAACAATCTACAGCCCTTGCCCGAGTCTCCTACAGCCAGCTCTGTTTGCAAGACAAGGCAAGGTGAGGTGTGTAGCCTGAGGCTGTGGAGAGGGGAAAGTAGAAAGTGAAATGGCTCGGGAAGGCATCATCTGGAATACTGATAAATTCCAGCTAAGTCACTAGAACAGATCCAAAATGCTTTTTTCAGGAAAATTCAGTCTTGTTGTAGATACCCTATAAGTGGGCTAACACCCCACTTGCACAGACACATGAGTCAAACACTTTCATTTCTTTTTTTTCTTTTTATTTATTTTCAGTGTTCCAGAATTCATTGTTTATGCACCATACCCAGTACTCCATGCAATACATGCCCTCCTTAATACCCACCACCAGGCTTACCCAACCCCCACCCCTCCAAAACCCTCAGTTTGTTTCCCAGAGTCCACAGTCTCTCATGGATCATCTCCCCCTCCAATTTCCCCCAACTCACTTCTCCTCTCCATCTCCCCATGTCCTCCGTGCTATTCCTTATGCTCCACAAATAAATGAAACCATATGATAATTGACTCTCTCTGCTTGACTTACTTCACTCATCATAATCTCTTCCAGTCCTGTCCATGTTGATACAAAAGTTGGGTATTCATCCTTTCTGATGGAGGCATAATACTCCATTGTATATATGGACCATATCTTCTTTATCCATTCATCCGTTGAAGGGCATCTTGACTATTTCCACAGTTTGACGACTGTGGCCATTGCTGCTATGAACATTGGGGTACAGATGGTCCTTCTTTTCACTGCATCTGTATCTTTGGGGTAAATACCCAGTAGTACAATGGCAGGGTCATAGGGAAGCTCTATTTTTAATTTCTTAAGGAATCTCCACACTGTTTTCCAAAGTGACTACAACAATTTGCACTCCCACCAACAGTGTAAGAGGGTTCCCCTTTCTCCACATCCTCTCCAACACATGTTGTTTCCTGTCTTGTTAATTTTGGCCATTCTAACCGGTGTAAGGTGGTATCTCAATGTGGTTTTGATTTGAATCTCCCTGATGGCTAGTGATGATGAACATTTTGTCATGTGTCTGTTAGCCATTTGTATGTCTTTGGAGAAGTGTCTGTTCATGTCTTCTGCCCATTTTTTGATGTGATTATCTGTTTTGTGTGTGTTGAGTTTGAGAAGTTCTTTATAGATCTTAGATATCAGCCCTTTGTCTGTACTGTCATTTGCGGATATCTTCTCCCATTCCGTGGGCCTCTTTGTTTTGTTGACTGTTAACTTTGCTGAAACACCTTCATTCCCGAAGTAGAATGACAATTTGGCCACTTTGTCTAACAGCTAAAACATGTGGGCCACTCTTCGGCCCACAACATAGACTATCTGCCTTCCATGTGCTCACCAGAGTACTACATCTCAAATTATCTGTCCTCTAATTCTTAGCTGTACATAGGGACATGCCAACCAAATGTACTTGCCTGAGTAGCACTATCCCTAAGGAATCAGGCTCTATCAGAAGAGTTTGGTTCAAAAAGGACATGATCGGGGTGCCTGGGTAGCACAGTCAGTTAAGTGTCCCACTCTTGGTTTTGAAGGTGTTTGATCTCAGTCAGGGTCATGAGGCCAATCCCCACTCAGTGCAGAGTCTGCTTAGGTCTCTCTCTCTCTCTCTCTCTCTCTCCCTCTCTCTCCCTCCCTCTCTCCCTCTCTCCCTCTCCCTCTCTCCCACTCCCCCTCTGCCCCTCCCCTCAATGTGCTCTCACTCTCTCCCTCTCTCTAAAATAAATAAACCTTTAAAAAACAACAACAACAACAACACGATAATATTCAAATAATGACAGATACTGCCATCCTGGTTCCCTAACCTCATCTGTCCATCTAATTTACTTCATGTTCTCTCCTGTTCATCTCCTTTAGCCACTGCTCTTGTGAGTACTTTATTACTGATAGAAGTGTCTAATATACTTGTAAGTTTATGTTCCCCTGATAACATTCATGTAGGAATGTACTGACACCCTACCTTTCAGGTTTTCTCACCTTTTTCCTTTAATGAGTGGGACAAACAGAACTGTCACTTTATACTTAGGTCTTTTATGAGTTTTCCTTGGTCTTTATTTTGTGTGTGAATTTGCCCACCTCCACCCCCAAGTAGATAACAAGCTGTCCGAGAGAAATAACTGTCTTTTACTTCTCTTACATCCCTTTCAGCCACTAACAAAAAGTATAAGAGGGCCTCAATAAATACTGTTCATTCATTCATTCATTCATTCATGCCACTAGGAAATACTGTCCTAGATGGATTATACTAACTTCTGAATTCAGGTGTACTCTTTTTTTTCTTCTCAGAAGTAAAATTTTGGGGAGCACCTGGTAGCTCAGTCAGTTGAGCATCTGACTCTTGGTTTCAGCTCAGGTCATGATCTCATGGGTCATGGGATCAAGCCCTGCATCAGGTGCAGGAGTCAAGAGTCTGCTTGAGATTCTCTCTTTCCCTCTCCCTCTGCCCCTCACCCCGTGCACTCGCTCTTGCTCTCTTTCTCTCTTTAATAAATCTTTTTTTTAAAGAAGTAAAATTTTATTCTGAGCTTGTATTGTAATATGCCAGAGTTAAAAGGTATTCTGTGGTTCTGTGCTTTGTGCTACAACTGGACATTCCAACTGTAGTGACTTAAGGAATCTATGCTTTTCACTGTAGCTGAGAAAATGACTGGAAGCTGATCTACCACATTCAGTAGGCAGTGCCATCATTGAAAGAGCAGCCAAAAGCCCTTTGCTTCTGTGCCTTGGCTGCCTTTGTAACTCAAATTCTATTATGGAATGGTGGTAATGCCTCTGCTAATTTTCACTTAACCTCTCCATGTCTCCCTGTTTTCTTCAAAAAAGCCCATCAATATTGACCTGCCTCCCAGGGATGTTTTGAGGACATAATGCTGTAGCCACAAAAGGAGAGGACACTCAGCAGTAATTGGGGGCCTGTTTAGCCACCCAACCACCCATTATCACTAGTACTCACATTGCTTCTAATGTATCATAATAATGCAACTTGTAATCCACATATGGGGGGTAATTTATGTCAGGTGGTGATTGTTAGTAATAACAAGCTGTTTGCACATGCTCAGAATATAGTTGTACGCATCTCTTGTTTCTCTTCCTTTGTTTGCAAGTCTAATTTTATAACCTTTTGCCCAACCTGTTTTTACCTTTTGCACTACATATACCATTACTTTTATTCTTTGAATAAGCTTAGTATCTCAACGAACAGCTAGAACACAGGAGACTGATTTGGAAAAGCAGTTTAAGTAGCCAAGTCCAATTAACGAATGGTGCTGGATTTTATCACTCAGCTTTATTAATGGACTTCATTCCCGCTGTATCACATTTCTTTCCCTAACACATTTGTATAAAAGCCCTTGCCTCTCTCATTAACCCCTTTGGCTGGTGTTAACTCATTCCTGGGCATTTGTTGCCATAGCTGCAGCCATCCCTCAGCTGGAGCCCTCCTGTTAGCCCCTGCTGTGGCCATGCAGGTCTGGCTTGCTTGTTCCAGGCGTCAGCTGTTAGGCGGAGGGCAAGAGCCTTGCAACCTCAGAGGTCAAACTGCTGTCCCATATACTTAAGCCCTGTCTGTATTTTTTTCTTTGCAGCAGATGGGCATGTGGCTGTCCAGCCTCAAGGCTGGGAAATGTGTATGGGAATATTACCAGCCCTCTTCTTCTCTCACCCCCTCCTGGGCACCCAAGCAGGTAGCCTAGCTCCATATTCAAAAAGATGATCGATATTCCCCCTCTGTTGTTTGAATCTCTCTTCCTTCAACACCTGTGGCAGCTGTGGGGAATCATGCACAACTTTTGTCTGTTCAGTGAAATAATTGCCAGCAGTTTTATGGAACATCTCTTGTGTGTATTTTTACCCATTTATAGATTTGATTATATCGTTTGTAGAATGGAAATGTGGCTTTTCACTGCTTACTCTCATTCTCACAAATCTTCAAGGAGAGACTCTTTTAAAAACAAAATGGAAATAACATGCAAATGGTTATGTTAATATCGCACAGGCAAAAGTCAGGATCTTCAGGTGGTTCCTTAGGCACAAACTGATCAGATGATGAGCACATCCTGCATGCATTTCTGTTCAAGTTACCAGCTAGAACTGTCCTATGAGAAATGACTAAGAAGAGAAAATGTTTGATGCCTGTAATGTGTGACTCCTTTCTGCCCTAGGCTCCAGCACTGACGTAGGCCAGAGCAAACAAACTCCCACACACGCAGATTGGACAGGTACAGTGGGATTTGAGGAGGATGTTTGTAGGTGGAAAGTTTCCATATAGACAGTAATACAGAGTTAGAAAAGAAAATTTAATTTTGTCTGCTCTGTGCCAGCTTTGCCAGACAGCTGGCAAGGGTAAATCTGGGTATTATCTCTAGACTTAGAAAATTCATAACTATCTAGTCTTCTACTTTGATGTTAACAGAACTGATATTATAGCATCATCAACAGCATTAACAACTAACATTTATAGAGTATCTCACAGCTTTCAAAAACTTTTACAATTGATATATCTGGTCTAACCATCTCACCAACCCTCTAATATCAGTATTACAGTTGTCTGCATTTTTGTGATGAGGGAGCCAAATCTCAGAGATGGTAAGTAACTTGCCCAAGGTCACACAGCCAGTAAGTAGCATAGTCTTCTGATTCCAAAACCCTGAGATACCCATGCTAGGCAATACACATAGCCCTGTCACCCTCTCTTTAGCCCACTGCCATCTCCATGTCTCCAAACCTCTGGGTAAACAAATTAAGGCCCATGCAGTGATTTGCTTGGAAAAAAAAAAAGGAAAAAGAAGAAAAAGAAAGTAGCCATATTGCAAAAGAATTACTGTCTTTCCAAATGGGTTCACCATTAAATGATATCTTTTTTTAAGATTTTATTTGTTTATTTGACAGAGAGCACAAGCAGTCAGAGAGGCAGGCAGAGAGAGAGGAGGAAGCAGGCTCCCCGAGGAGCATAGAGCCTGATGGGAGGCTCCATCCCAGGACCCTGGGATCATGACCTGAGCCGAAGGCAGAGGCTTTAACCCACTGAGCCACCCAGGTGCCCCATTAAATGATATCTTTAACACACATATTCGTTCATGGATCACAGACTACTACTGGAAAAGCTGCGTGGGGTGGGCAGAGAAGCAAGGGAAAGGAGAGAAATGTGAGAGAGAATAGCACAAAGCAAAGCTCTTGGCAACTAAAGAATCCTTCAGAAATTCAGACAAAATATTTCTGAAGAGATAGCATTGCCATATCTAGTAGTACTGTAAGGATACACAAGTAATGATTAACACAAAATTCAGAATAGTGGTTACCTCTGAGGGGAGATGGAAGGAATTAGGGAGGGGTATGTGAGGTCTTTAAAGGTAATAATTATATTCTTTTTCTTAAACTGCATGTTGGGTACACAATTTTCATTGCACCTTTTTTTTAATACTTTACACTTATCTCTTATAATTCCCCCTTTGTACCTATTCAGTTTATAGAGAAAGTGTGAATCAGTGAACAAATAGGATTTGACATATAGAAATTAGCTTTACATTTTTAAAATAGGTAGCCACTCTTGAAAGCTAGTTTCACTTTAGTTAAAAAAAAAAAAAAAAAGTAGCCACTTTGCTCTGACAAAATGTCCCAGCGACATACCAGTTGGTTTCTCAAGAAGTGGTGATGTGTAGGGAGGGCGTGCTTTCCCATAATTTTCCCAGAGTCTTTGAGCATTTCAGCTGTCTTGTCCCTCCCCTCTTCTTTCTCACAGTGAACTTCCAGGTTCTAAGAGAAGAAAGAACAGTGGCACGGTCATTTGGAAATTTGAAATTAAGCGCTTGAACTATAACCACGGATTTTTGGGTTGTTACCCAGAGAGTTATTATCTTTTGGCTTTCCTTGGTGTTGAACCTGACAGCAAATGCAGTGAACCAGTGGGCTTGTGTATTTGTTTTCGTCACTGGTTGATTTCTCTCTGACCAATCTAGGAATTCTATAAGCACAGGCTGACAGGAATTATGGCTTTTCTTCCATGTGGAAATAAGTGGATAAGCAAATACTCCCAGCCTGATTTTCTTTCCAATTCGTTATTTACAGGGAATTCACCCTCTGTAATCATTTTCAAATCAAATTTGCTCTACCAATCCCTGTAAGGTTTGCTCTGGAGATCATCACCAACGTAGATATCTTTTATTTTTTAGCAGCTTATGTCCCCTCCATGTTAATGACAATTAAAAAAAAACATGAATGGATTAAAGGTGATGTCACTTGTGGCCTGGAGATTAACTCAGGAAGAAAATTTAAGTCACAGCAGAAATGGATAAAAGGAAGGAAAGTCAATAACTCATGCTTGTTTGCTATTTGGACTACTATTGCTGTATTAAAATATTCAAGAGAACTATTGCATTAAATGGGGAAAATATATCATGTTAGATAGATTCCGGGAAAGGTACTATTATTAATATCATCCCAGAATCACAAAGTGCCGACCAAATCACTTGCATATAGATTGTTCCTGAAGTAGGCTGATACAGTGGGTGTCCTCTGCCCAGCTGTCAGAGGTCACAGCTGTGGCCATAACCTCTCTTTGTCTTATTGAAAAGATGGCTATGAAAAGCAACTTTTCCCGCCTACCCCATTGCCTCCATCCTTGTCATGGAAATGAAGAAGTGATGCTAAGTAATTCTGGCTTTCCTGCACCACAGATGGGGTGATCACAAGTGAGAGCATGGATGTAAATGCCGTCCATGCTTTTGGGAAAAAAGCAAATAGGTTTTGGCAGCAGGTCTGATGGGTTTGGGGTATATATAGTGGAGGAGGACGGTTAACACCGGAAAATATTTTGAGGTTTTATTAGCAGTACCACTTTAAAAAAATGTAGCAGATGAGAAGCATATAAATTAGTCCCACTGTTCTTTCTGGCAGTTCTCTTGGTAAAGAACTGGTTAGAGAGAAGCCATATTGTTCTTTTCTGTTTAAATACATACCCCCATATTACTAATGACTAGTTCCTCTACTGGTATTTTCCTGTCCTTTTCATAACTTAAAGAATTATAATACCCCCTTTTTTCCCCACCCCAAATGGCCCCTGTTTTCTATAAGATATCAGAGTTAATGCCCACTATTGTTAATATATTAATAATGATTACTAGTATTTTACTACCACTTACTGAGCTAGCTGCTGTGATGGACTTTTTTTCACGTATTTTCTCCTTTAAGCCTTACCACAGCCCCATGAGATAGATATTATTGTTGTCCTCATGTTTCAGATGTGGAAAATGAAGACAAGAGACATTAAGTTACTTCCCAAGAATCACACAACTAATAAGTGACAGGCCAAGATTATATCTAATACAAAAACCATGATCTTAACTAGTTATAACCTCATTTTTTCTTTATTCAGGGTCACACAGCATTAAAGGTTGAGAGTTTATCATGCTTGGTCTGGCCAAAGGCACAATGGGGGTTGGTGAAAGTGTGTTGCAGTTTTGAAGAAGAAATCATTTACTTTAAAACATGATGTTGGGGGCTTGGCAATGTGAAGTTCTGTATGGTTCATGCTATTGTTTTCTGATTATTTGTTCAATTAAGGTGAAGTCTGAAAACTCAACTTAGGCTGCTTGTTGAGGTAAAGAAGCTAGAAAGGGCCAGAGTTGCTGGCACAAGGCAGAGAGCCATTAGTCACTGCTTCCTGTGGCTGTATGCGTATATATAGCATCGCCCTTAATATCTGAAGATGACTCTGCTGATGCAGCCAGTTCTCAAGCCAAAGTTCCTATCACCAGTAGAATTTAACACTTGACTTGTTTATAGTGGTCATGGCCAGTGTCCCACCCCTCTGACTTAGACCATAGCCTTGTAGTTAGTGACTCACAAAGCAACTCAACAATACAGTCTAATACCCATCCTCTTAAAGTCCAACCAACTGGAGAATACAAAATTACTCTAGTTTTTTAATATTCTACTTTTAGGAGAGAGGAGTAATAAGTAAACTGATATGGAAAATATTCTCTGCTCACACCCATTCCTCCAAAGACAATTTCTATTCTAGTTTTTAGACCTGGCACAAATACAGCCTTATCTCCTACACCTTTTAAGATACCCACAGTACCATCATAATTGGTTTATCCTTCGAAACTTACTTCCATCACTTCTCCAGATTAACATCACTTCCTCTGTGTTCCACCTTCCTCTCTACCACCACCTCTCCTCTCCTCCCAGCAGAGTAACTGCCTCCCCTTCATATCTCTGTTTAGCCAGTATCAAGCTATACAGTAATTTGTCTATCTCTCTCACTAGTCTGTGAGCCCCTTTAAGGGCAGGAAAACATGGATTTTTCACTCTGGTACCACCAAATAGTGCATGGGTTTAACATGTTTGTTAAATTAATATTCAGAATGGATCCTGAAGCCCTGCTGTAATCTTACTCAATGATTCAGATAGAGCTAGCACATATTTACCACATGTGTTTTCGCCACAGTCTTGTGAAAGGAGTGGCATCATTCTTATTTATACATGGAGAGACCAAAGTTCTGTGTTTCTTTAATTTGTAGTAGGCCTAAGAGTTATCTTGGGTACTTGCTCAACAGGCAGATTCCTCAGCACCACCCAAATGGAAACCTTAGCTGTGGACCCTGGAACATGACTGGTTAGCAAGCACCCCAGGCGATTGTGATGCACATGATTGGACTGCACTTTGACAAACACAGGTGTGAGTGGTTGCTACACAGCAAGAAAAGAGTCAACCCAGAGTTGAAACTCAACCCTCTAAATTCCAGATCTAGTTATATTTCTCTTTGTTGCACTCTATCTCCTATGGCAAGCAAGTGGACTCAAACATGTTGGAAAGATTTTCAGGAACAAGGGCTAAAGTAAGATGGCTTATGGATTAACCCCAGGACTATTTTTTTTTTCCTCCAAGAGATCTTGCCAGACTTCCAACAGCATAGCAGCAAGGTTGTCAAGTTACCTCTTACAAAACTTACATCAGGAAAGCATAGACCACAGAGCTTTGGGAACTTACAGAATTTATGCTTCTCTTTTTTTTCTTTCTCTGTCCCCCCCACCCACCAGCCATACCATTAACTTAAAATCTGTTGTTTAACAGGCAGTTAGCACAGACATTAAAATAGTTGGGGGGTAAGGTATTATTTTGGGGGCCCATTTATGCTTTTGGTGTTTTTGTCTAAATATTAGGTAAGGAAATATGGAATGAATGCAATGATGCAATCTCAAAACTAAACCACCATAGTCGACTATTCAACCTAGACCAGGGTAATATGAGTTCACTGGGATCTCAGAAGTCCAGGAGGCCAGGGGTGGGAATGACAGACCTTAGTCCAGAAAAGCCCAACAGAGTCTCTAGTGCAGCTAGCCCTTGCTTTTCCTGACTGAGAAGGCTTCAAAGATCCTAATGGTGGAGCATATTGGACTTCCAGGACCCCTGCGTCCAACCTCAACTTATTCTCTTGGTTCACATGCAGCTTATAACCTTGAAGTGACAAGGACTATTCTGAGATTCTTCAGTCTGTGCCAGCCCATCTTGAAATAGCAAAAGAGGCCCCCAGCTCCAGCTCAGAGAAGTGGGAGAAGAGACCCCCACAGGGCAACCAAATGGTTTCTTTCTTAATGGGAGCTAAAACAGTGGAAAGATAAAGATGAAGTGGGGTTAAGATCATGATTGATTATTTGCTCAGCATTCTTTATAGTATAGTTGTATATAGCTCAGGGGTTAAAAGTATGGGCTCTGAAACTGTAACTGCCTGAATTTACATTTCAGTTCCAGCATTAACTCCATCTGTGACCTTGGGCAACTTCTAGCTTCTTTGTCTTTCATTTTCCTTAGCTGTAAAATGGGTATGATAAATATTACCAACCTCATAGGCTTGTGAGAATTAGATTACATAATACATATAAAGCCTTAAAACGGTGTTTGGCACATAATAAGCATCTAATCAATACTAGGAATTAGCATCATTATTGTTAGGTGAATAATACAGGTGAGTAAAAAGGCTAAAAAGTGTGTGGAACTTGCCTAAAGTCACACAGCTATTGAATAGTAGAGCCAAGATTTGATGTGGCATCTATCTGGCTCAAAATCTATATTTCTTCCACTATACCTCGTTGCCTTTACAAATGCAGGATATATGCTGTGAGTTCCTTGGAGAGGTGTATGCCAAGACCTGTGTCCTTCTTCTTCCTTGCTACACCCCATCCCCACTGCAGCTGCCATCTGGAGGGCTGGCTTGGCACTCTAGCTTCTTGTATGTCTAGTTAAAAACCTTGAATATCCATGGGGCACCTGGGTGGCTTAGGCAGTTAAGTGTCTGACTCTTGATTTTAGCTCAGTTCCTGATCTCAGAGTTGTGAGATCAAGCCCCACTTCAGGCTCCGTGCTGGGTGTAGAGCCTGCTTGAGATCCTCTCTCTCCCTCTCCCTCTGCCTCTGCCCCTCCCCCATCAAAAAAAAACCACCTTGAATATCCTTGTAACTGCTCCAGTATGGAGGTGGCTGCGTCCAGGACCCTCCAGCTTATAGACTAAACCAATGAAGCTTCCAGGATGAGGGTTAGTTTGAGAAACTACTCTCTACACTGAGGTTCTCATCTGTATACCTTGAGGATCAAGTTATTATCTCCCAGCCTCTACCCTGCCACTCTCACAGCCCTTGTGAAAATGATTACCTACAATATAGGCTAGCACAGAACCTTTCCCCTTCCCTCCCTACCCTTCCCCTCCTCTTCCCCAAGAAAGAATATGTTGTGACACCCTGATCCCCTTGAGTGTCTCTTTGATCCATTCTTGGAAACACTCATAAGGAAATAAAGCCCTTGCTTGTCTAATAGTATCATCTTTCTCAAGCCATCTAGGAGCCGTGTCTTACAAAAGCTCCTGTCAGTTCTCTCACCCTGCATAGCCATGATGCAAGCTGTGGTGTCACTGCTGGTGACGTCTGTAATCAGAGAGTGGGATGTGCCTGGGGCTTCAGTGCATTGTTCACAAATAATGATGGATTGTTAATTTTCAAAGAAAATGAAGAGGGATTCAAAATAGCCCCTGCAATGCACAATATATTGCTTCATGAGCAACAAATACCAAACAGAAGATAAAACCTTGAGCCCTAGGCTTAATGCAGAACCAAAACGTGATTTATCCTGCTGTTTACTTTCCCTTAGCCAGAGAACAGAAAGCACAATGTTACTCTGTTCTAGGACACCCAACCCTGCCCTTGTGCCATACTCTTTTACAACATGTACTTCTTGAGTGCCTACTGTATGTAAGGTCCTGTATGATGTACTAGAGATGGTGTTTTCTTCTGTGTTCCATGCAAGTATTTTCTAAACTTCCTCTCTCTTTCCTTTGTCACTGTATTCCTAGTGTTATTTGCAAGACTTCCAAGGCACCTAGACTCTCCACTGTGAGGATCATTTCTTTGGTGTGAAGCATAAAATTAGCCATGCTAAAAATGTTAGTGGATTCTTGATGGAGGAGGTGGTCCGATTTGTTTTAGTACAATGGCATGAGGGAGTAGTGGGGAGGTGGGTTTGGCTGCACATGTGGTAAATGGGAAGGGATTGTGAGGAAGCCAAGGGTATGGGATACCTGGGTGGCTCAGTCAGTTAAGTGACTGCCTTCAGCTCAAGTCATGATCCCAGCGTCCTGGGGTTCAGTCCCGCGTCGGACTCCCTGCTTAGCAGGGAGCCTGCTTCTCCCTCTGCCTGCCTTCCTCCTTGTGCTTGTATGCTCTGTCTCATTCTGTCTCTCCGTCTCTGACAAGTAAGAAAGTAAGTAAGTAAGTAAATAAATAAATAAATAAATCTTTAAAAAAAAAAAAAAAAAGAAGCCAAGGGTATAAAGCACTCTCCAGTAAGAACACATGGAAATTGCTGCAGTAGAGCAAGGTTTCTCAGCCTTAGCACTATTGACACTTGGGGTCAGATAATTTTTTTTCTGTGGCAGGGGGTGGGGGTGTCCTACATTGTAGAATGTTTAGCAGTATCCCTGGCCTCTACCCACCAGATTCCAGTAGCACCTCCTACCTCCAATCATGACGATCAAAGGTATCTCCAAATATTGCCAAATGTTTCCTGATGCAGGAGTGGGCAACTTAGCCCCAGTTAAGAATTCCTGCTATAGAGGACCTAGGGAACACCCACCTGTGTAATGATGAACTCGATAGCCCTCCCAGCTCAAATATTTTATAACTTTATGCTTTCCGTAGTTTAATATAGTATAGTGGTTAAGAGCATGAATTGTGGAATCAGACTGCCTAAGTTTGAATCCTAGCTTCACTGCAAGCTAACTGTATGACCATTGACAGGTTGCTTAACCTCTCTGTTCCTGTTACTTCAACAGAAAACGGGGATGATGAGAGGTCTTACTTCATAGGGTTGTTGTGAGTTTTAAATGAATGTACATAAAGTGCCTAGAACAGTGCCTGGCACATAGTAAGTATTAAATAAGTGTTAAGTATCTTTAGTCTTGTTATAATTACTATCATTAACACTATTATTCACCATTTATCTAAGTACTGGTATGTTCCAGAGGTCTGTTTCACCCAGCTTTGGACCACTATCTTCCTTCTGCAGAAATGACTAGAGGGCTAAGTCCACGGTGCAGTACTACACAATGCAAAGAGATTTTATTTGGCTGTGGGTCTATGAAATAGGCTTTGCAGGTAAGCCCCACTTCATACAATTGCTGGGTTCTTCCAGAGTTCACTTATTTAAAAGAACACTAATTGACACCTACTTTGAGCTAATCACTGTTAAATATGATAAAAGTAAATGAGATTTATATCCCCTGCCCTCAAGGAGCTAACAAATATGGCTGCTACATGCACATTTATTTTAATAAGTTTAATTACCTTTAAATTTTCAAAGAAATTCTAGTCAATTCCTTTTTACTCAGGAGGAATTTATTTGTGATGAAAAACATCTTCCCATCTACAGATATATCTTCCTTAAAGTTTGTATTTATGGAATTGTTGTTTTCTTATATATAATCAGCATGTTAAGATTATAATACCTCAAATAATCACCATTTATCTTCCCCTCACTCTCCATTTAAAATTTTCAATATTTAGTCCTCAGAAGAAACCCATCAAAAGAGATTTTATCTTAATAAAACAACAGAGTGGTATCTGAATAGCTTGGCACCTGCTATACACCTACCTTCTTCTGGGAAGAAGAATGTCTCTGCAGGACCCTCCTACCTATGTCATATATTTCCTCGTGCATTTATTTAAAATCATTTATTAAACATCCTCTCTGTGTCAGAAACAGTGTCTAGGCACTAGAAATAACAAAGAGGAATAAGGGAATCCAGAGTCTAGGAGGAGAGGCAGACACAGAAAGAGGTGATCAAAAATACAATGTGAAAAGGGCTATCATAGTAATGTGTTCAATGAGCTAGGGGAACATAGAAGATAACGGGCTCTTTGAGAGGAAGTTCAGTGAGATGGATAAAACTGTGGGCATTAGTACCAGAGCTGCCTGGGTTCATTTCCCTGTTTTACCACTTCTTAGCTGTGCAATATTAAGCTGATTACTTAAACTGCCTGTGCCTCTGTTTCATCATCTGTATAATGTATTGTTATAATTCCTGTATATGCTTTGTCTCTCAGTAGACTTTGAACCCTTCAAGGGCTAGGACTACTTCATTATGATCATCTTAATTATTACCATGTTACTGTTACTACCTACCAAGTACTTACTATGAGTCAGAAGCCATGCTAAGTTCTTTACCCACATTATCTAATTTAATCTTCAACAAGCCTATGAGGTCGATACTATCACTTTCCTAAATTTGTAGCTTGCCATTTTTTTAATCATCAAACCCAGTTCTTTATTCAGAAGACTTACCATAGTGTGTAATTATTTTATGTTTGTCTGTATTTTAATATCTCCCTCTTGTACTAGAGAGCTTCATAAGAACAAGGTTGAGGCCTGTTTGACTCACCATATTGTCTTCAACGTCTAGGATGGACCCCGACACATAGAAAATGTTCAGTGAACATACAGCAAATATAAAAGGAAGGCTGGAAGGCAGACCGGCAAGAAGAAAAGAAAAGGGAGAAACAGAATG